>NC_041387.1:485423590-485449912 GCF_002162155.2 Triticum dicoccoides | reverse complement strand
ACTTAGGCGAGCACTGGGCTGCAGCTAAGCCCCCGAGTGGGAGGTCTGCTCTCCACTCGGTAGGATTTCAGACACTTAGGCGAGCACTGGGCTGCAGCTAAGCCCCCGAGTGGGAGGTCTGCTCTCCACTCGGTAGGATTTTTGAATTGGTGGCGCAGTTCGGAAGGAGAGGGTAGCAGTCGACCTGCACCTCATCCTCCTTGCAGAACGCATGTTGTACTTATACTTAGGCGAGTTTTTGGACTGCAGCTAAGCCTCCGAGTGGAAGGCTGGCTTACCACTCGGTAGGATTTTATTTATCTTAGGCGAGTACTTGGACTGCAGCTAAGCCTCCGAGTGGAAGGCCGGCTTACCACTCAGTAGGATTTTATTTATCTTAGGTGAGTACTTTGACTGCAGCTAAGCCTCCGAGTGGAAGGCTGGCTTACCACTCGGTAGGATTTCAGACACTTAGGCGAGTACTTGGACTGCAGCTAAGTCTCCGAGTGGAAGGCTGGCTTACCACTCGGTAGGATTTTATTTATCTTAGGCGAGTACTTGGACTGCAGCTAAGCCTCCGAGTGGAAGGCTGGCTTACCACTCGGTAGGATTTTATTTATCTTAGGCGAAACAGATTTCGCAGCTAAGCCTTCGTGTGGGAGATTGGCTCACCACTCGGTTAGGATTTTTTTTATAGATTTGGGTGAATCGGATTCACCGCCAAGCCACCCACTGGGGGATTGTTTTGAGAGAACAAAAGAAATAACGATTACAGGGAAGATTATAAAGCTTTCGTCTTTAATAAACAAACTACAGCAGTACTTTTATTACAACTCGTCCGAGTGAATACTTAGGTGTAAAAGGGGCGGAGAAGTTCCGCGTTCCAAGCTCGGGGCTCGTCGATCTGATGCTCGACACTGTAAAGACGGTATGCTCCATTGTGGAGAACCTTGGTGACTATGAAGGGACCTTCCCAAGAAGGAGCAAGCTTGTGTGGTTTCTGCTGATCCACTCGGAGAACTAAATCTCCTTCCTGGAAGGCTCGACTCTTCACGTTTTTGGCGTGGAAGCGACGCAAGTCCTGTTGGTAAATGGTCGATCTGATCAGAGCCATCTCCCTCTCTTCCTCTAAAAGGTCGACTGCATCCTGCCGCGCTTGTTCTGCTTCTGCTTCAGTGTAGAGCTCGACTCGGGGAGCATTATGGAGAAGGTCACTCGGCAAGACTGCTTCAGCCCCGTAGACCAAGAAGAATGGAGTTCTCCCAGTCGACCGGTTGGGCGTGGTCCTTAACCCCCAAAGCACCGAGGGAAGTTCTTCGACCCATGCACCAGCCGCATGCTTAAGATCACGCATCAAACGGGGTTTCAACCCTTTGAGGATCAAACCGTTGGCTCGTTCTGCTTGTCCATTCGACTGTGGGTGAGCGACTGAAGCGTAGTCGACTCGCGTGCCTTGAGATGTGCAGAAAGCTCTGAACTCTTCGGAGTCGAAGTTTGACCCGTTGTCAGTGATGATGTTGTGCGGGACCCCGTATCTGAATATCAATTCTCTGATGAAGCTGACAGCAGTACCGGCATCGAGGTTCTTGATGGGTTTAGCTTCGATCCACTTAGTGAACTTATCGACTGCTACCAGCACATGGGTAAAACCGCTTCTGCCTATTCTCAAAGGGCCGACCATATCCAAACCCCACACTGCAAAGGGCCAGACGAGTGGTACAGTCTTCAAAGCTGATGCGGGCTTGTGTGACATATTGGAGTAAAATTGGCATCCCTCGCACTTGTCGACTATCTCCTTCGCCATTTCATTCGCTCTTGGCCAATAAAATCCGGCTCGGTATGCTTTGGCCACGATGGTCCGAGAGGACGCATTATGGCCACAGGTTCCCGAGTGAATGTCATCAAGGATTATTCGACCTTCCTCTAGCGTTATGCATTTCTGACCAACTCCAGTCGCGCTTTCTCTGTACAACTGTCCCTTTATCACGGTAAAGGCTTTAGATCGGCGGACGATCTGTCGAGCCTCTTCTTCGTCCTCCGGGAGCTCTTTCCTCAAGATATACGTGATATATGGTACTGTCCAATCTGGAGTAATCACTAGAACTTCCATGATCAGGTCGACCACCGCTGGGACTTCAACCTCAGTCGGGTTCGTAACACTCTTAGGTTGCGGGGCTTCATCGGTAAAAGGATCTTCTATGACTGACGGAGTGTGGATGTGTTCCAAAAACACATCACTGGGGATAGCTTCTCTCTTGGATCCTATCTTCGCCAGATCGTCAGCTGCTTGATTTTTCAGTCGGGGTATGTGGTGGAGCTCTAACCCCTCGAACTTCTTTTCGAGCTTCCTCACCGCATTACAGTATCCAGTCATGGTTGGGCTTCTAACGTCCCACTCCTTCATCACTTGATTGACCACCAAATCTGAATCGCCATAGACCATAAGGCGACAGACGCCGAGTGAAATGGACATGTGTAATCCATACAAGAGTGCTTCATATTCTGCTTCATTGTTGGAGGAATCAAAGTGGATCTGGAGCACATATCTGAGCTTGTCTCCTCGGGGGAAACCAAAACGACCCCAGCACCAGAACCATTTAACATCTTAGAGCCATCAAAGAACATGGTCCAATGCTCCGAGTGGACTTGAGTCGGCTGTTGTTGCTCAATCCACTCGGCAAGGAAATCTGCTATAGCCTGGGACTTAATGGCTTTCTTTGCCTCCAATTTGATATCAAGGGGAAGGAGTTCAATGCCCATTTAGCCACTCGACCAGTTGCATCTCTGTTGTGCAGAATTTCTGACAATGGTGCGTCGCTGACGACTGTAATGTCATGATCAGAGAAATAATGAGCAACCTTCTTCATGGTCATGTAGATCCCATATACGAGCTTCTGATAATGAGGATATCTTTACATCGATGGGGTCAAAACTTCAGAGAGATAATACACTGGGCGCTGAACTTTGAAGGCTTTCCCTTCTTCTTCCCGCTCGACCGTAAGTACTGTACTGACGACTTGTCCTGTGGCTGCAATATAAAGCAATAGAGGCTCTTTGCTGATTGGAGCAGCAAGCACCGGCTGGGTGGAGAGCAGAGTTTTTAACTCGGCAAACGCTGCATCAGCTTATGGAGTCCACTCGAACTTGTCTGCCTTCTTCATCAGTCGGTAAAGAGGCAACGCCTTTTCACCGAGGCGAGAGATGAATCGACTTAACGCGGCCAAGCATCCAGTAAGCTTCTGGATGTCATGTACACGCACAGGGCGCTTCATTCAGAGTATGGTACCAACTTTTTCTGGGTTAGCATCGATTCCTCGTTCGGAAACGAGAAAACCGAGTAACTTTCCGCCAGGTACTCCGAATGTGCACTTTGATGGATTGAGCTTGATATCATACCTCCTGAGATTAGCAAATGTTTCAGCTAAGTCAGTCAATAGGTCGGAACCCTTTCGCGACTTGACCACGATATCATCCATGTATGCTTCCACATTCCGACTGATTTGAGTGAGTAAACACTTTTGAATCATTCTCATGAACGTGGCTCCGGCATTCTTGAGGCCGAATGGCATGGTGATATAGCAGAAGCACCCGAATGGAGTGATGAAAGCTGTTTTGATTTCGTCGGGCCCATACATACGGATCTGATGATACCCGGAATAAGCGTCTAGAAAAGACAATCTCTCGCACCCTGCGGTCGAGTCAACAATTTGGTCGATGCAAGGGAGAGGAAAATGATCTTTCGGGCAGGCCCGATTGATATGTTTGAAATCAATGCACATACGAAGGGAATTGTTCTTTTTGGGAACCATGATGACATTGGCGAGCCACTCGGAGTGGTATACCTCTCGGATGAACTCTGCTGCAAGGAGTCGAGCCACTTACTCGCCAATGGCTTTTTTCTTCTGAACGGCGGACCGTCGAAGATGTTCCTTAACAGGTTTTGCATTTGAATCGACTCTAAGGCGATGCTCAGCCAGTTCCCTGGGAACACCCGGCATGTCAGCTGGCTTCCATGCGAAGATGTCCCAGTTCTCATGGAGGAACTGGATGAGCGCTTCTTCCTATTTAGAGTCGAGTGTTGTGGAAATATGGGTCGGAGCTGCATTGGGGTCGGTCGGGTGGATATGAACTGGCTTCGTCTCACCGGACGACTGAAATGCTGACTCTGTGGCGGGCTTCTTGGCCCGCAGTAAATCACTCGGATCTGCATTCTTCTTGTATCCCTCTAGCTCTACCACTATTATCTGGTCATCCGCAATCTTTGAGCCTTTCTGAAAACACTCTTCCGCTTTCTTCCGGTTGCCAGTGATGGTGATCACGCCTTTGGGGCCAGGCATCTTTAACTTGAGGTACACATAGCATGGTCGAGCCATGAAGCGGGCGTAGGCTGGTCTTCCCAAAATGGCGTGGTAGGCGCTCTGGAAATCCATGACTTCAAATGTCAGCTTTTCTTTGCGGAAATGTTTCGAGTCGCCGAACACCACATCTAGAGCTATTTGGCCGAGTGACTCGGCCTTCTTTCCTGGGATGACTCCGTGAAAACTCATGTTGCTGGAACTGAGTCTGAACATCGGAATGCCCATTCCCTTGAGCGTCTCTGCATACAGTATATTCAACCCGCTGCCGCCATCCATCAATACCTTCGTCAGTTGAGTGCCTTCGACGATCGGGTCGACCACCAGCGCTTGCCTCCCAGGGGTGGCAATGTGAGTAGGATGGTCAGACTGGTCGAAAGTAATGAGAGTTTGCGACCATCTCAGATAGTTTGGTGTCGCCGGAGCGACCATATTGACCTCACGGTTGATCACTTTCAGTCGACTTTTGCTCTCTACATCAGCAAAAATCATCGGAGTGGAGTTGACATGAGGGTAATCTCCATCACTGTCCTCCTTGTCCTCAGCCTTGTCTGACTCCTTCTCTTTATCTTTCGGTTGTTTCCCTTGAAACTGCTGGATTAAGAGCCGGCACTGGCGAGTGGTATGCTTTGGGTAGATGAAGTTACCCTCTTCGTCTTTCTTCGTGTGGATATGACACGGTAGATCCATCACATCATTACCTTCCTTATCTTTTACCTTCTTGGGGTTCCAAGATCCTTTGGGCTTCCCTTTGAATTTGCCCTGAGTCACGGCCAGAGCCTCTCCAGGAGCTGCTGGCTCGGCCTTCCGCTTTTGCTTCCAACTGGAGTTTCCTTTATCCGACTGACTCGGCTTGTACTTGCCACTCCGGAGTCGATCCTCTTCTTCGCCGTTGGCGTACTTGGTGGCTATTTCCATCATCCGACTCAGGGTCATATCTCCAGTTCGACCAAACTTCAGGCTCAACTCTCTGTTCTTGACGCCATCCTTGAAGGCGCAAACCGCTTGATGGTCTGACACATTCTCTACAGTATGATGCAAAGTGACCCACCTCTGGATGTAATCCCTCAGTGTTTCACTCGACTTTTGTACACAAACTTGCAGCTCAGTCAATCCGGCAGGTCGCTTGCAAGTTCCCTCAAACATCCTGACGAACACTCGAGAAAGATCTTCCCAGGTGTAAATGCTGCAAGGAGCTAACTGATTCAACCACGCCCTGGCCGAACCCTCTAGCATAAGTGGAAAATGTTTCATGGCCACCTCATCATTACCGCCACCAATCTGAACAGCCACTCGGTAGTCTTCGAGCCAAGTTTCAGGCTTAGACTCTCCGGTGAACTTACACACCCCAGTCGCCAACCTGAAGTTGGGGGGTATCACTGCGGCTCTGATCGCTCTGCTAAAACATTCTGGACCTGAAACGTGGACTCGGCTGCTTGTGGGCACATCTCTGTCATGACCACCTCTATGAGCTCTGTTTCGGTCGACCAAACCTTGCACGATGATGGATCTCGCGTCAAAGCCTGGCTCTTTGGGGTCGACTGGAGCTCTCCGCCCAACACTGAGCTGGCGTCTGTCATCTTGCTACCGATGGGCGTTAGACCCACTTCTCGGAGGAGGAGTGGGCACTCGACGCCTGTCATCATGATCAAATCGATCATCATAGTGGTCCCGCCGGCCTTCACGTCCCATGCGCCTCGGAGGCGACCTCGGACTGTGAGCCGACTGAACAGTATTCACAGCGACGGATCGACTGTGAATCCTGTTGCGCAACTGTGACACAGCTGAATTCTGATCTCCTGCCGCCTGGAGCAAATCTCTGATCTGCATCAAGCCTCTTCCAGCCTCTGACTAAGAGGGCTGAATTGACTCCGCTATGCGTGCTGCAGCTGCCAAATTCTGGATTGGGGTTCGATATACCTGAGTTGGTGGCGGAAAGAGCTGACGTTGGTTGGAGTTGGTCACTCGTTGACGCGCACGCTCGTCGAGTGCTCGTTGGAGGTTCTCCAGTCGAGTGCGTTCAGCCAGGCTAAACGCGCCTCTTCCAGGGCATGAGCCTCAGGAGTTTCTCCTGCAATGGGAGTATGCAGGGCATCCATGTTCCGGCGGCGAAGTTCTTCCCTCTGCTGGGAAGTGAGCGGCTCGGGTTGATACTCTTCATGGGCTTGAGCGGGGTCGTCCACATCGCCCATCCCGTCGCCGCGGGGGAAACCGGGAGGACTACGGGGCCCTTTGACCATCAGGACCTCCGCCGCTGGATCACTGCTATCACACTCAGATGCAGTCTCTACGGAGCCAGTCAACAGGTCGAACAGGCCGTAGAGAGATTCGTCGGGCTCAATCGCCGCGACTTGGGTGGTGGCCGACTGGCGAGCCACTGCGTGTCTCACCCATTGCTGGAGCCTCAACCGACCGGAGCGCTTGCGCTGGCGGGAGACAGGGAGGGAGGACGGCGCAGGAGTCGACCGGTATAGGGTCGACGGCTGCCGCAGCAAGACGCCGCGGGCACATGCCCGAAAGTGCGTCGCCCCGCGGACGGGGAGCGCGTCGATGTCGAGTGGTGCCTCCTGGAGCCAAGCAGAGTCGTCAGCGATGAAAGTGAGCGCGCCGAGACGGATCTCGTGGCCCTCGACCAGAGTTCCGCCGGAAACCATGATGAAGGCGATCGGACAAATTGCAACTTCTCCAAAAAAGTCGCTAAGACACCTGCCCCAAGGTGGGCGCCAACTGTCGTGGTTCTAAGTCTGACAGTAGAATCGGGGGTAGGTATGGAGAGGCAAGATCCTAGCTATGGAGTAGTTGTACGCACGAGTGTTTAGCGAGTTCAGGCCCTTCTCGGAGGAAGTAACAGCCCTACGTCTTGGAGCCCGGAGGCGGTCGACTGATTTCTGTGTATATGAGTTATAGGGGTGCGAACCCTACTACCAGTGGAGGGGGTGGCATATATAGAGGACGCCAGGACCCCAGCCATCCCACGTAGATGAGAATTAAAGTACATTAAGGCCGGGCATTACTGGTAACGCCCTACTTAAAGTGTCATCATGACCATTGAGACTACTTAATTACAGACCGTTTGGATGCGGAGTAGATCCTGAACTCCTGATGGTCGAGTGGGTCTTGATGGTCGAGTGTCTTCAGGTTTGTCGAGTGTCTTCTAGCCGGTCGAGTGGAGTCTCTCTTGGTCGACTGGAAGGTAGCTTCGTCTAAGGATGTCCTTGGGCATGGTATCCTAGATAGGTCCATGACCCTACCCTAGGTACATATCCTCATCAGCAGTGTTGAGCGGCGCGACTTCTCCTCCCTACCTCAGATGGGATCTCGTCCGGTGGAGCTTTTGGAGGCGCGGTGCGTCCAGGCTCCGGTGGCAGCCCTGTCCGGCGGTGGTGGTAGTGGGCAGTGGCAACGTCCAGTGGAGTTGCCTGTGAAGCAGCGACGCGGCAGCGGGGCTCGTAGTAGGGTGTGTGCTAGCGGCGGTCGTCTGGAGCCTGGCGTAGGGTGCAGCAGGCTGGTGGGAGTTGGTGGTGCACTGGCACCGTCCGTGGCGGCGGCGTGAGCGCAGCCATGGAGGCGGTGGCGCTGCGAGGCCCTGCTAGGAAGGGTCCTGGCGGGCAGCGGGCGCTCGGCTGCAGCCGTGTGAGGCGCGCGGTGAGGCCTCGACGTTGTTGGTGCCGGAGAGTGGTTCGAGGTGCGGGTCAGACCGGATCGGTTGGCAGTCCCCTGGTGCGGGCGAAGGTCATCGTGGTGGTTTGGTCCTTGCACCGCTCGGTGGATGCGGCGGTTCTGCGTTTGTGTTGCAGGCGGTGGCTTGAAGCGTCCTCCCTTGGCAGTGAGGTTGGAGTGGTTCTCGTTGGTGTGGCTTCGATGGCATGCTGCTGCAGCGACGGCGGTGCGAGGCTTCGGTCAGGGCTGGCCATGATCTTGGCGGCGTGGAGATGTGCAGCGCTACGGATGAAAATCATGTTCGGCTTTGGTCGGACCGGCGTCGATGGCATCCGTGGATGTCATTTCCCTTCTGGAGGCGTCGTCGTGTGTGTTGCCATTTGTTTCGTTGTCCGGTGGCGGCAATTGTCTCCGGGGCGAAAGCCTTGATTCGCAGGATCGGCATGATGGTGGTGTCTTTGACGCCGTACCTCTGTTGAGAGCATTGTGCTGGGAGACGAGAGGCCCTTTGTTGCACTCCTCCG
The DNA here is from genome assembly GCF_002162155.2 of Triticum dicoccoides. Classification (NCBI taxonomy): domain Eukaryota; kingdom Viridiplantae; phylum Streptophyta; class Magnoliopsida; order Poales; family Poaceae; genus Triticum; species Triticum dicoccoides. The sequence goes on along the minus strand of NC_041387.1, from coordinate 485,441,394 downwards.
GTGTTCGCGGCTGCCCGGATCGCTCCTCTCAGGCGCTATGTACGGTCGTCGCTGGTTTATCCAAAGAAGCTGGAGTTGCTGTTCTTTGAAGATGACCGGTGTTGGTCGAGACCCGGCGAGGTTTGCGGTTTTGGGTAGGCTCATTGGCATCGTAGTTGTGTGTGCGTGTGTGTGTTGTCTGTGGTGTTGCTACGCTCGTTGTTCGCAGCGAGTGGTAGATATCGTTGTATATTTGTTCTTCTCTCCTTCTATCAAGCTAAGGTACGCAATTTGCGTACTCTCGAAGAAAAAGTGTCCTTTTACATGCAAGTCAACATCATTAGATCAAAAATGGAGGAAGTGTTATAAAAGGCATAAAATTTAGACTTAGTGTTATATAGGGAAGAAAAAGTTTTTCGGGTCAAATAGGGAAACAAAATTTAATACAATGTTAAATAAGGAATTCTTTCTAAAATGAACGGAGGGGACGCTCCCTTGAAGTTATATTTTCACATGGTAATACGTGTCTCATTCATATCATAAAGAATAAATTATAAGTCACGTAAAGACCGACATGACAAAACTGAAAAGATAGTAGAACATCTATCAGCTTGACATCAATGTCCGTCACTTGCCTCTGGCACCACAACAGCAGCCATCCAAAAAAGAATGACGAATTGCCTCCTCACCCAAGCTCAATGCGGCTCCATCGCTGATATGCAGCTTTGCGGATCTCCAAGGTGGCTCACTAAAAGTGAAGCCCTTACCGTTGAACAAAACAGACAGGTGCAACACCCCAGACATGCCATCAAACTCCAGATCTGACACCCCACCACGACTAAGACTCCGAAGGAGGAAACCATACCTACCATCCATGAACCACGAGCCCAACAAATGTTCCGTCTTCCAGATGTTGTCGATGCAGACCACAATCTACATCGGCTCCTAGATTACCTCCCAACCTCCGCACCAACGCTGGAGCAAATGCCGTCGCAACGGCGGAGCCCGAGGACACATGTCCACCACGAGGATGCCGCCGCCACGCCATCCTTGCTTGAAAAGACTAGTTTCCAAATCCATCCCCAACCATAGGACCGATGGCCTCGTCAGGGAAGGATCCAAAGAATCTTTATTCAACACCATCATCATCGCTGCCAAAGCAAAGGCGATGAACAACGTAACAAACCTAAACTACGAGGGAGTAAAAATGATCCAGACGCGTGGATCCGGCGATCCCCCTCACTACCGATGACCGAGGTCGCCGATGGAGGGGAGACACCGGAGGCAGCGCTGGAAGATCGGCCTCTCCTGGCAGCGGCGGGTTCCAGCCGCCAGGGAGAGAGAGAAAAAGCATAGGCCCCACCTCTACGGGTGTATATCAACTACGACGCTCCCTTCGAGTTCTTTTTTTAGAATCAATCACCTTTATTACTCACCCCATAGATGGGATCTCGTCCGAGATTACATGAAGAATACAGTCTGGTGGCACATAAGGCCAAAAATACAGAGTTCGCTACTAACACCCAAACCTGGCTAGAGAATGAGCTACCTTATTCCCTTGTCTCCTAATCCAGGTTGCTTTAAAACCTTGTAATGATTGCACCAACACCTTGATATCCTGTATGATCGGCCCCGTAGCAGAGAGATTCTTATCCTTGTCGTTCAGCTGAGCAGCAACTCCCTTGTTATCAACTTCCACCTGAATCTTTGTTGCTCCCGTTTGGATTGCCATTTGCACTGCTTTCCGACATGCCATGATCTCGGCCAGCTCTGGGTCAGAAACACCAGGAAATACAAAAGGTGCACCCCCCCCCCCTAAATGGTCCTTCATGATCTCTCAGGATGACTCCACCACCGCCTCGGTCTTGGTTTTTCGCCAAGGCTCCATCTGCATTCGCTTTGAGCCATCCATGTTCTGGTGGATTCCACCTCACAACCAGTGCTGGAGATGGTTCTTCTGCTGCTTCTCGTGAACAGCCGCCCACTTCGTGATGTGCTGGTAGACTAACTCAGCCACCACCTTCGGGTCTGCTATCCTCTTGCCATCCCTCGTGTCATTTCTTGCTAGCCATAGACCGTACGTAGCCTGGACCATCAACTCCTTGTCTTGATCTCTTGCATTCTCAAATTACTGCAACAGCCATGAAGCAAGCTCTCCATGGGCCGGGGTCCGTACGTCTCCGGTTGGATCGCCACCGGAACCCCTTTCTCCGAGCTCAACATTTCCAGAACATTTCCGAGTGCGCACACGTCCAAAAATGATGGACGATAGTCTCTTCCCTACCGCAAACAGTACAAAAAATCCCCGGTTTGATTCGCCTTCTATGTAGCTCGGAACCAACAACCAGACCATTTTTTACCAAATGCCACATGTGGATCTTTGCCTTTCCTGGTGCATTGGTGTTTGAGGGAGTCCTAGATTAGGGGGTCCTCGGGTGTCCGGGCTATTTTATATGGGACAGACTGATGGGCCGTGAAGATACAATCAGAAGACTTTCCCCTCGTGTCCGGGTAGGACTCCCATATGCGTGGATAGCAAGATTGATGTTCGGATATGTTATTTCCTTCCTCTACAAACCGACTCTGTACAACCCTAGGCCCCTCCGTGTGTATATAAACCGGAGAGGTTTAGTCCGTAGAGGCCATCAGAATTCCCATAGGCTAGACAGTTAGGGTTTAGCCATTACGATCTCGTGGTAGATTAACTATTGTAACCCCTATACTCATTCAATACAATCAAGTAGGACGTAGGGTTTTACCTCCTTTAAGAGGGCCTGAACCTGGGTAAACATTGTGTCCCCATTGTCCCTTGTTACCATTGATCCTCAGATGCACAGTTCGGGACCCCCTACCCAAGATATGTCGGTTTTGACACTGACATTGATGCTTTCATTGAGAGTTCCACTGTGTTGTCAAAAGAAGGATCGATGGCTCAGCTCATCATCGGTGACGATGCTGTTTCCAGGGATACTTTTCTCCCTGGTCAACTCTTTTGAAGGAAATATGCCCTAGAGGCAATAATAAAGTTATTATTTATTTCCTTATATCATGATAAATGTTTATTATTCATGCTAGAATTGTATTAACCGGAAACATAATACATGTGTGAATACATAGACAAATAGAGTGTCACTAGTATGCCTCTACTTGACTAGCTCGTGAATCAAAGATGGTTAAGTTTCCTAACCATAGACATAAGTTGTCATTTGATTAACGGGATCACATCATTAGGAGAATGATGTGATTGACTTGACCCATTCTGTTAGCTTAGTAGTTGATCTTTTAGTATGTTGCTATTGCTTTCTTCATGACTTATACATGTTCCTACAACTATGAGATTATGCAACTCCCGTTTACTGGAGGAACACTTTGTGTGCTACCAAACGTCACAATGTAATTGGGTGATTATAAAGGAGCTCCACAGGTGTCTCCAAAGGTACATGTTGAGTTGGCGTATTTCAAGATTAGGTTTTGTCACTCACCTTTATTACTCACCCCATAGCTGGGATCTCGTCCAAGATTACATGAAGAATACAGTCTGGTGGCACATAAGGCCAAAAATATAGAGTTCGCTACTAACACCCAAACCTGGCTAGAGAATGAGCTACCTTATTCCCTTGTCTCCTAATCCAGGTTGCTTTAAAACCTTGTAATGATTGCACCAACACCTTGATATCCTCTATGATCGGCCCCATAGCAGAGAGATTCTTATCCTTGTCGTTCAGCTGAGTAGCAACTCCCTTGTTATCAACTTCCACCTGAATCTTTGTTGCTCCCGTTTGGATTGCCATTTGCACTGCTTTCCGACATGCCAAGACCTCGGCCAGCTCTGGGTCCGAAACACCAGGAAATACAAAAGGTGCACACCCCCTGAATGCTCCTTCATGATCTCTCAGGATGACTCCACCACCGCCTCGGTCTTGGTTTTTCGCCAAGGCTCCATCTGCATTCACTTTGAGCCATCCATGTTCTGGTGGATTCCACCTCACAACCAGTGCTGGAGATGGTATCTTCTACTGCCTCTCGTGAATAGTCGCCCACTCTGTGATGTGCTGGTAGACTAACTCAGCCACCACCTTCGGGTCTGCTATCCTCTTGCCATCCCTCGTGTCATTTCTTGCTAGCCACAGACCGTACGTAGCCTGGACCATCAACTCCTTGTCTTGATCTCTTGCATTCACAAATCACTGCAGCAGCCATGAAGCAAGCTCTCCATGGGCCGGGGTCCGTACATCTCCGGTGGGATCGCCACCGGAACCCCTTTCTCCAAGCTCAACATTTCCAGAACATTTCTGAGTGCGCACACGTCCAAAAATGATGGACAATAGTCTCTTCCCTACCGCAAACAGTACAAAAAATTACCGGTTTGATTCGCCTTCTATGTAGCTCGAAACCAACAACCAAACCATTTTTTACCAAATGCCACATGTGGATCTTTGCCTTTCCTGGTGCATTGGTGTTTGAGGGAGTCCTAGATTAGGGGGTCCTCGGGTGTCCGGGCTATTTTATATTGGACAGACTAATGGGCCGTGAAGATACAATCAGAAGACTTTCCCCCCGTGTCCGAGTAGGACTCCCATATGCGTGGATAGCAAGATTGATGTCCGGATATGTTATTTCCTTCCTCTACAAACTGACTCTGTACAACCCTAGGCCCCTCCGGTGTGTATATAAACCGGAGGGGTTTAGTCCGTAGAGGCCATCAGAATTCCCATAGGCTAGACAGTTAGGGTTTAGCCATTACGATCTCGTGGTAGATTAACTATTGTAACCCCTATACTCATTGAATACAATCAAGTAGGATGTAGGGTTTTACCTCCTTTAAGAGGGCCTGAACCTGGGTAAACATTGTGTCCCCATTGTCCCTTGTTACCATTGATCCTCAGATGCACAGTTCGGGACCCCCTACCCAAGATATGTCGGTTTTGACACTGACATTGATGCTTTCATTGAGAGTTCCACTGTGTTGTCAAAAGAAGGATCGATGGCTCAGCTCGTCATCAGCGACGATGCTATTTCCAGGGATAATTTTCTCCCTGGTCAACTCTTTGAAGGAAATATGCCCTAGAGGCAATAATAAAGTTATTATTTATTTCCTTATATCATGATAAATGTTTATTATTCATGCTAGAATTGTATTAACCGGAAACATAATACATGTGTGAATACATAGACAAATAGAGTGTCACTAGTATGCCTCTACTTGACTAGCTCGTGAATCAAAGATGGTTAAGTTTCCTAACCATAGACATAAGTTGTCATTTGATTAACGGGATCACATCATTAGGAGAATGATGTGATTCACTTGACCCATTCCGTTAGCTTAGTAGTTGATCGTTTAGTATGTTGCTATTGCTTTCTTCATGACTTATACATGTTCCTACAACTATGAGATTATGCAACTCCCGTTTGCCGGAGGAACACTTTGTGTGCTACCAAACGTCATAATGTAACTGAGTGATTATAAAGGAGCTCTACAGGTGTCTCCAAAGGTACATGTTGAGTTGGCGTATTTCGAGATTAGGTTTTGTCACTCCGATTGTCGGAGATGTATCTCTGGGCCCTCTCGGTAATGCACATCACTATAAGCCTTGCAAGCAATGTAGCTAATGATTTAGTTACGGAATGATGCATTACATAACGAGTAAAGAGACTTGCCGGTAACGAGATTGAACTAGGTATTGAGATACCGACGATCAAATCTCGGGCAAGTAACATACCGATGACAAAGGGAACAACGTATATTATTATGCGGTTTGACCGACAAAGATCTTCGTAGAATACGTAGGAGCCAATATGAGCATCCAGGTTCCGCTATTGGTTATTGACCGGAAACGTGTCTCGGTCATGTCTACATAGTTCTCGAACCCGTAGGGTCCGCACGCTTAAAGTTTCAATGACGGTTATATTATGAGTTTATAAATTTTGATGTATGGAAGGTTGTTCGGAGTCCCGGATGTGATCATGGACATGACGAGGAGTCTCGAAATGGTCGAGACATGAAGATTGATATATTGGAAGCCTATATTTGGATATCAGAAGTTTTCCGGGTGAAATCGGGATTTTACCGGAGTACCGAGGGGTTACCGGAACCCCCCGAGGGCTTAATGGGCCATAGTGGGCCTTGGTGGAGAAGAGGAGAGGTGGCCAGGGCAGGGCCGCGCTCCCCTCCCCCTAGTCCGAATCGGACAAGGAGAGGGGGGCGCCCCCCCCTTTCTTCCTCTCTCTCCCTCCTTTTCCCCCCTTCTCCTAGTACAACAAGGAAAGGAGGGAGTCCTACTCCCGGTGGGAGTAGGACTCCCCATGGCGCGCCTCCTCCCTGGCCGGCCTCCCCCTCCCCCCTTGCTCCTTTATATAAGGGGGCAGGGGGCACCTCTAGACAGAACAACAGGTCATGGATCTCTTAGCCGTGTGCGGTGCCCCCCTCCACCATAGTCCTCCTCGATAATATTGTAGCGGTGCTTAGGCGAAGCCCTGCGACGGTAGAACATCATCATCGTCACCACACCATCATGCTGACGGAACTCTCTCTCGACACTCGGCTAGATCGGAGTTAGAGGGATGTCATCGAGTTGAACGTGTGCTAGAACTCGGAGGTGTCGTGCTTTCGGTGCTTGAACGGTCGGGCCGTGAGGACGTACGACTACGTCAACCGCGTTGTTCTAACGCTTCCGCTTTCGGTCTACGAGGGTACATGGACAACACTCTCCCCTCTCGTTGCTATGGATCACCATGATCTTGCGTGTGTGTAGGATTTTTTTTGAAATTACTACCTTCCCCAACAGTGGCATCCGAGCCAGGTTTTATGCATAGATGTTATATGCACGAGTAGAACACAAGTGAGTTGTGGACGATACAAGTCATACTGCTTACCAGCATGTCATAATTTGGTTCGGCGGTATTGCTGGATGAAGCGGCCCGGACCGACATTACGCGTACGCTTACGCGAGACTGGTTCTACCGATGTTCTTTGTACACAGGTGGCTGGCAGGTGTCAGTTTCTCCAACTTTAGTTGAACCGAGTGTGGCTACGCCCGGTCCTTGAGAAGGTTAAAACAACACTAACTTGACGAACTATCGTTGTGGTTTTGATGCGTAGGTAAGAACGGTTCTTGCTCAGCCCATAGCAGCCACGTAAAACTTGCAACAACAAAGTAGAGGACGTCTAACTTGTTTTTGCGGGGCATGTTGTGTTGTGATATGGTCAAGACGTGATGCGATATAAATTGTTGTATGAGATGATCATGTTTTGTTAAAGTTATCGGCAATTGGCATAAGCCTTATGGTTGTCTCTTTATTTGCATAAGATGCAAGTGCCAAATAATTGCTTTACTTTATCGATATGCGATAGCAATAGTTGCAAGAGCAATAGTTGGCGAGACGACCTTGTGACGACACATTGATATTGATCAAGATGATGGAGATCATGGTGTCGTGCCGGTGACAATAGAGATCATGATAGTACTTTGTAGATGGAGATCAAAGGCGCAAGATGATGATGGCCATATCATGTCACATATTTTGATTGCATATGATGTTTATCTTTTATACATCTTATTTTGCTTAGTTCGGCGGTAGCTTTATAAGATGATCTCTCACTAAATTTCAAGGTATAAGTGTTCTTCCTGAGTATGCACCATTGCGAAAGTTCTTCCTGCTGAGACACCACGTGATGATCGGGTGTGATAGGCTCTATGTTCAAATACAATGGGTGCAAAACAGTTGCACATGCGGAATACTCAGGTTAAACTTGACGAGCCTAGCATATACAGATATGGCCTCGGAACACTCGAGACCGAAAGGTCAAGCGTGAATCATATAGTAGATATGATCAACATAGTGATGTTCACCATTGAAAACTACTCCATCTCACGTGATGATCGGACATGGTTTAGTTGATTTGGATCACATGATCACTTAGATGATTAGAGGGATGTCTATCTAAGTGGGAGTTCTTAAGTAATATGATTAATTGAACTTTAATTTATCATGAACTTAGTCCTGATAGTATTTTGCAAATTATGTTGTAGATCAATAGCTCGCGTTGTTGCTTCCCTATGTTTATTTTTGATATGTTCCTAGAGAAAAACTATGTTGAAAGATGTTAGTAGCAATGATGTGGATTAGATCCATGATATGAGGTTTATCCTCATTGCTGAACAGAATAATTATGTCCTTGATGCACCCCTAGGTGACAGACCTATTGCAGGAGAAGATGCAGACGTTATGAACGTTTGGCTAGCTCAATATGATGACTACTTGATAGTTTAATACACCATGCTTAACGGCTTAGAATCGGGACTTCAAATACATTTTGAACGTCATGGACCATATGAGATGTTCCAGGAGTTGAAGTTAATATTTCAAGCAAATACCCGAGTTGAGAGATATGAAGTCTCCAACAAGTTCTATAGCTAAAAGATGGAGGAGAATCGCTCAACTAGTGAGCATGTGCTCAGATTATCCGGGTACTACAATCGCTTGAATCAAGTGGGAGTTTATCTTCCAGATAAGATAGTGATTGACAGAGTTCTCTAGTCACCATCACCAAGTTACTGGAACTTCATGATGAACTATAGTATGCAAGGGATGACGAAAATGATTCCTGAGCTATTCGTGATGTTGAAAATCGACGAAGGTAGAAATCAAGAAAGAGCATCAAGTGTTGATGATTGACAAGACCACTAGTTTCAAGAAAAGGGCAAAGGGAAAGAAAGGGAACTTCAAGTAGAATGACAAACAAGTTGTCACTCCCACGAAGAAGCCCAAAACTGGACCAAAGCCTGAAAATGAGTGCTTCTACTACAAAGGAAATGGTCACTGCAAGCGGAAATGCCCTGAATATTTGGTAGATGAGAAGGATGGCAAAGTGAACAAGGGTATATTTGATATACATGTTATTGATGTGTACCTTACTAGTGTTTATAGTAGCCCCTGAGTATTTGATACTTGTTCGGTTGCTAAGATTAGTAACTCAAAACAGGAGTTATAGAATAAACAGAGACTAGTTGAGGGGGAAGTGACGATGAGTGTTGGAAGTAGTTCCAAGATTGATATGATCATCATCGCACACTCCCTATACTTTTGGGATAAGTGTTAAACCTAAAAAATGTTATTTGGTATTTGCGTTGAGCATGAATATGATTTGATCATGTTTATTGCAATATGGTTATTCATTTAAAGTCAAAGAATAATTGTTGTTCTGTTTACATGAATAAAACCTTCAATGGTCATACACCCGATGAAAATAGTTTGTTGGATCTCGATCGTAGTGATACACATATTCATAATTTTGATGCCAAAAATATGCAAAGTTAATAATGATAGTGCAACTTATTTGTGGCACTGCCGTTTGGGTCATATCGGTGTAAAGCGCATGAAGAAACTCCATAAACATGGATTTTTGGAATCACTTGGTTATGAATCATTTGATGCTTGCGAACCGTGCCTTTTGGGCAAAATGATAAAACTCCATTCTCCGGAACAATGGAACGAGCTACTGACTTGTTGGAAATAATACATACCGATGTATGCGGTCCAATGAGTGTTGATGCTCGTGGCAAGTATCGTTATTTTCTGACCTTCACAAATGATTTGAGCAGATATGAGTATATCTACTTGATGAAACATAACTCTAAAATATTTGAAAAGTTCAAAGAATTTCTGAGTGAAGTGGAAAATCATCGTAACAAGAAAATAAAGTTTCTGCAATCTGATCGCGGAGACAAATATTTGAGTTACGAGTTTGGTCTTCAATTAAAACAATGTGAAATAGTTTCACAAACTCATGCCACCTGGAACACCACAGCATAATGGTGTGTCCGAACATCATAACCGTACTTTGTTGGATATAGTGCAATCTATGATGTTTCTTACCGATTTACCACTATAGTTTTGGGGTTATGCATTAGAGACAGCTGCATTCACTTTAAATAGGGCACCATCAAAATCCATTGAGACGACACCTTATGAACTGTGGTTTGCCTAGAAACCAAAGTTGTCATTTCTTAAAGTTTGGGGATGCGATGCTTATATGAAAAAGTTTCAACCTGATAAGCTCAAACCCAAATCGGAGAAGTGCGTCTTCATAGAATACCCAAAGGAAACTATTGGGTACACCTTATATCACAGATCCTAAGGCAAGATATTCATTGCTAAGAATGGATCCTTTCTAGAGAAGGAGTTTCTCTCGAAAGAAGTGAGTGGAGAAAAGTAGAACTTGATGAGGTAATAGTACCTACTCCCGAATTGGAAAATAGTTCATCACTAAAATCTGTTCCAGTGATGCCTACACCAATTAGTGAGGAAGCTAATGATGATGATCATAAAACTTCAAATCAAGTTACTACAGAACCTCGTAGGTCTTCCAGAGTACGGTCTGCACCAGAGTGGTACGGTAATCCTATTCTTGAAGTCATGTTACTAGACCATGATAAACCTATGAACTATGAGGAAGCGATGATGAGCCCAGATTCCGTGAAATGGTTTGAGGCCATGAAATCTGAGATGGGATCCCTGTATGAGAATAAAGTGTGGACTTTGGTGGACTTGCCCGATGATCAGCAAGCCATAGAGAATAAATGGATCTTAAAGAGGAAGATGGACACTGATAGTAGTGTTACTATATACAAAGCTCGACTTGTTGCGAAAGCTTTTCGACAAGTTCAAGGGGTTGACTACGATGAGAACTTCTCACCCATAGCGATGCTTAAGTCTGTCCGAATCATGTTAGCAATTGCCACATTTTATGAAATCTGGCAAATGGATGTCAAAACTGCATTCCTAAATGGTTTTCTTAAAGAAGAGTTGTATATGATGCAACCAGAAGGTTTTGACAATCCTAAAGGTACTAACAAAATGTGCAAGCTCCAACGATCCATCTATGGACTGGTGCAAGCATCTCGGAGTTGGAATATACGCTTTGATAAATTGATCAAAGCATATAGTTTTGTACAGACTTGCAGTGAAGCCTGTATTTACAATAAAGTGAGTGGGAGCACTACAGCCTTTCTGATAAGTATATGCGAGTGACATATTGTTGATCAGAAACGATGTAGAATTTTTCTGGAAAGCATAAAGAAGTGTTTGAAAGGAGTTATTTAAAAGAAAGACCTCAGTAAAGCTACTTACATATTGAGCATCAAGATCTATTGAGATAGATCAAGACGCTTGATAAGATTTTCAATGAGTACATATCTTGACAAGATTTTGAAGTAGTTCAAAATGGAACAGTCAAAGAAAGAGTTCTTGCCTGTGTTGCAAAGGTATGAAATTGAGTAAGACTCAAATCTCGACCACGGCAGAAAATAGAAAGAGGATGAAACTCATTCCCTATGCATCAGTCATAGGTTCTATAAAAGTATGCCATGCTATAGACTAGACCTATTGTATACTCTACCCTGGTTTGGCAAGGGAGTGCAATAGTGATCTAGGAGTAGATCACTGGACATTGGTCAAAATTATCCTTAGTGGAATAAGGATATGTTTCTCGATTATGGAGGTGACAAAAGGTTCGTCGTAAAGGGTTACATCGATACAAGTTTTGGCACTGATCCAGATGACTCTAAGTCTTAATCTGGATACATATTGAAAGTGGGAGCAATTAGCTAGAGTATCTCCGTGCAGAGCATTGTAGACGTACAATATTTGCAACATTCATACAGCTCTGAATGTGACAAACCCGTTGACTAAACTTCTCTCACAAGCAAAACATGATCATACCTTAGTACTCTTTGGGTGTTAATCACATAGCAATGTGAACTAGATTATTGACTCTAGTAAACCCTTTTGGTGTTGATCACATGACGATGTGAACTATGGGTATTAATCACATACAAATGTGAATATTGGTGTTAAATCACATGGCGATGTGAACTAGATTATTGACTCTAGAGCAAGTGGGAGACTGAAGGAAATATGCCCTAGAGGCAATAACAAAGTTATTATTAATTTCCTTATATCATGATAAATGTTTATTATTCATGCTAGAATTGTATTAACCGGAAACATAATACATGTGTGAATACATAGACAAACAGAGTGTCACTAGTATGCCTCTACTTGACTAGCTCGTGAATCAAAGATGGTTAAGTTTCCTAACCATAGACATGAATTGTCATTTGACTAACGGGATCACGTCATTAGGAGAATGATGTGATTGACTTGACCCATTCCGTTAGCTTAGCAGTTGATCGTCTAGTATGTTGCTATTGCTTTCTTCATGACTTATACATGTTCCTACAACTATGAGATTATGCAACTCCCGTTTACCGGAGGAACACTTTGTGTGCTACCAAACGTCACAACGTAATTGGGTGATTATAAAGGAGCTCTACAGGTGTCTCCAAAGGTACATGTTGAGTTGGCGTATTTCGAGATTAGGTTTTGTCACTCTGATTGTCGGAGAGGTATCTCTGGGCCCTCTCGGTAATGCACATCACTATAAGCCTTGCAAGCAATGTAGCTAATGAGTTAGTTACGGAATGATGCATTATATAACGAGTAAATAGACTTGCCGGTAACGAGATTGAACTAGGTATTGAGATACCGATGATCGAATCTCGGGCAAGTAACATACTGATGACAAAGGGAACAACGTATATTGTTATGCAGTTTGACCGATAAAGATCTTCGTAGAATATGTAGGAGCCAATATGAGCATCCAGGTTCCGCTATTGGTTATTGACCGGAAATGTGTCTCGGTCATGTCTACATAGTTCTCGAACCCGTAGGGTCCGCACGCTTAAAGTTCCAATGACGGTTATATTATGAGTTTATGAATTTTGATGTATCGAAGGTTGTTCGGAGTCCCGGATGTGATCACGGACATGACGAGGGGTCTCAAAATGGTCGAGACATGAAGATTGATATATTGGAAGCCTATATTTGGATATCGGAAGTGTTCCGGGTGAAATCGGGATTTTACCCGAGTACCGAGGGGTTACCGGAACCCCCCGGGGGCTTAATGGGCCATAGTGGGCCTTAGTGGAGAAGAGGAGAGGCGGCCAGGGTAGTGTCGCGCGCCCTCCCCCCTAGTCCGAATAGGACAAGGAGAGGGGGGAGGCGCCCCCCCTTTCTTCCTCTCTCCCCCTCCTCTTTCCCCCCTTCTCCTAGTCCAACAAGGAAAGGAGGGAGTCCTACTCCTGGTGGGAGTAGGACTCCCCATGGCGCGCCTCTTCCCTGGCCGGCCGCCCCCTACCCCCTTGCTCCTTTATATACGGGGGCAGGGGGCACCTCTAGACACAACAACAGATCATTGATCTCCTAGCCGTGTGCGGTGCCCCCCTCCACCATAGTCCTCCTCGATAATATTGTAGCGGTGCTTAGGCGAAGCCCTGCGACGGTAGAACATCATCATCGTCACCACGTCGTCGTGCTGACGAAACTCTCCCTCGACACTCGGCTGGATCGGAGTTCGAGGGACGTCATCGAGCTGAACGTGTGCTAGAAATCGGAGGTGCCGTGCTTTCGGTGCTTGATCGGTCGGGCCGTGAAGACGTACGACTACATCAATCGCGTTGTTCTAACGCTTCCTCTTTCGGTCTACGAGGGTACGTGGACAACACTCTCCCCTCTCGTTGCTATGCATCACCATGATCTTGCGTGTGCGTAGGAATTTTTTTGAAATTATTACGTTCCACAACACTCTTTGTGTTTGGCGGCTTCGCTCTGCTTGCTAATTCAACTGGTTACCTCGAGAAGATCGACAACTATGCCCCTGGTCATCAGATCAGGTTTGGAAGCTTGAATTACATCGCGGATATCCGAGGAGACCTGGTCTTCAAAGGGTTCTCGGCCTCGGCCGCTGCTCCTCATCTGAACGAAGGCAGCCCGTCAGACCCACCATCAAATTCCGCTCAAGGATCAACTCTCATGCCTGACCTGGCCTTAGATCCAGAGCGAACCACTCTGTCCGAAGACAGGAGCATAAACTCCGCCGGACTCTCTCCAGTTACGGAGCTTCCCGCCGGAGACCCAGAGGTGACCATGTTGCTAGCTTGCCTGGAGTGAAACAAGGCTCTCCCTGTCATCGGGAAGCCAAACTCATCTCTAGATGTCAACTCCGAACTCTCGACGTTTGTGTCTATCGAGCTCGGTCAGGCGATGATTACCTGTCCAACTTTCGCTCCTGAACGAGGCGCTGGACCTAATGTGATATCTCGCCATCACAAAAGTATTACTTCCGAACTATGCCCAGCCTAAACTGGGGTCTGAGAGCGGGGAATTTTATGTCCCACCCACCACCCGACATGGGCAAAGGCCATCCAGGCACCTTCTATGCAGGCCGAGCGCTTCACAGCATCAATCCGGGGCAGCACGTCGCCGAGCCGCTTCACCAGATCGAAGTAGCTGCTAGGAATTGGTTCGGCTGGCCAAAGCCGGACTATTATATCCTTCATGGCCAAACCGGCCACCCTATGCAGCTCCATCAGCTGCTTCAACTGGTCGTTCAGGGGCGTCGGGTGCTCCAGCGCAAGAAACTACGACCAGAACAGCTTCTCTATCGAGTTCCCCTCCTGGGCTCGGAAGAACTGCGCGGCATTGGCGGCACTCCTCGGAAGATCTGCAAACGCGTCTAGAGAACTCCACACTTGAGTGAGCAAGGCATACCTTTGACCTCCAAAAATACTCTGCAAAAGAAAGGCCTTACCAGTCGCTATCTGCTTTGCCTGACGGATCTCTTCGCGAGCACTCCGGGGTTCAACCCATGCCTCTTTAGCCTCCTGGAGGGATTTGGCGAGTTCGGACGATTAGGCCAAAGTCTTCTCCTCCAAATCCTCGCATTTCCTGATGGCATCTTTCAGCTCCTGCTCGACTTCGGCCACTCGAGCTTCGTGTTGGCAGCGGGCGGCCTGCTCGGTCTTCAGTTCTGCAATGCTTTTTCAGCGGCTGCCTTGTTTGCCGTCGCCTCCTTCTAGGCTTGGGCAAGGGCACCTTTGAGGGTCTCGACCTCGGCTGCACCGACTATGCTCATAATCAAAGCATTACACGAGTTAACCTCTGAATATAACTATCACTTATGATATACAACTAAAAACACTATACGCATACCTTGCGTCTCATCGAACCGCTTGCTAATGCGGTCGATCTCTTCATCGGCCACCGGTAGCTTCCGATTGAGTTCGGAAACTTCGGCGGCCTGGGCGGTCGCCACCAACAGGCATATTGCAATAACATAGAAGCATTTTAGCTTCCCCAAATTTTACGTGGATCCTCTGTCCGGTTTCTTTTCCACCGGACAGAGCCTCAGGGGCTACTATCCGTATATAGGTATATTCCTCTATATATGGAAAAGTGTTTAGAGCATTACGTCACATACCTCGAAGCCTATCAGTAGGCTGGTAAAGGCTTCATTCAATCCGCTCTTGGCAGACTGAACCTTCTCTACCACCACACCCATCAGGGTGCGGTGCTCCTCCATGATGGAAGCACGTTGCAGTGCTTCCTCTAGAGCGCTCGGCGCCTCGGGATTAGTGAAGGTCACTGGGGGAACTGATGCTTCTCCCCCTCCTTAGAAAGGGGTTGCTCATCCAATATCAGAGCCGCGTTGGTCTCCGGGATGGTGTTCGACTGGGGCCCGAATTGTTGGGGGTCCCCGCCGTTAGTTGTCATAGGGGTCACCTCCCCTAGGTCTTCAGCGACCAAAGCATTAACCTCGGGCGCCTTATCAATGGCCTCGTCCGCACCCCCTCGGCCAGGAGAAGTCCTTCAGGACAACACCTCGGTGTCATCCATGGTGATTGGCGAGGGGGCTCGTGGCGACGTCTCTCTCTCTTCCATCTCTGGTAGCAAAGAGTTCCCCTACGATAATGGAGTTTGCGGGAGCTCGTGGGGAGGACTGAAAGACACATAGCAAAATAACTTTCATAATGGAAATAAGAAGGCCGAAGATAAAATACTTACGATTCGGCCAGGGGCTTCACACAGGGAGGCTTTTTGGAGACCAGTTCGACATTTGAGTCTGAACTGTCTTGAAGGGTCATTTTCCCCTCTCCTGGGCGCCTCCCCCTTCGGGTCTTCGGAGGCCGCCCTCTTCTTCCTCCTCCTCTTATGGGGGGAGTTGCTCTCCACCTCCCCTTCTTCTTCCTCCTCGTCTCCCTCGTGGGAGGAGAGGGCTTCCGTCTTTCTGGAAACTGTGTCCGAAGGACCCTTTGGGCGGAGGCCGCCCTGGCCTCCTTGCCCTTCTTCTTCTTGGTTTTCTTCTCCGGCGCCTGATACGGCACCGGGACCAACATCTCCGTCACCTGGGCTGTGGCTGGGTTATCCGGCAGTGGCGCCAGAGTTGATCCGCTCCGCCTTGGCCGTCCATCCCTGTATGAGGGACAAGTGATGTAATTTTCACTATACTTGAAATATTGACCTAATAGGTCTTCGGAAATGCTATACTTACCTCTGAGGCCAGATTCTTGATGTCGAGACCGATATCTTCGGTCTTCTTCGGCCACATTTTTGGGCCTTGAAGAGAAGCTTCCATATGTCTTCGTGCGTGGTGCCGAAGAAGCGCTTCAAGGTCCGTGGTTCTTCTGGATTGAACTCCCACATGTGAGAGGCCCGAAGTTGGCAGGGAAGAGTGTGGCGGAAGAGCATCACCCGAATCACGTTTATGAGACCAGTGTTTTTGCCTATCATGTTGGTCATGCATTTTTGAAGCATCTACACCTCCGCTGGGGACCCCCAATCAAGGCCGTTGGTGGTCCAGGAGGTGAGCCTCATAGGGGGTCCAGGTCTAAAGTCAGGCGTGGCCACCCAATTGGCATTGTGGGGTTCGGTGATATAGAACCACTCCTACTGCCACACCTTGACCATCTCCACAAACGCCCCTTTGGGCCAGACGGTGTTGGGGAGCTTACTTACCATAGCCCCGCCGCAGTTTGCATGCTGTCCATCGACCACCTTCGACTTCAGATTGAAGACCTTGAGCCATAGGCCGAAGTGTGGGGGAATGCGGAGTAAAGCCTCACACACGATGATGAAAGCCAATGTGTGGAGGAAGGAACGGCCAGATCATGGAAATTTAGCCCGTAATAGAACATGAGGCCTCGGACAAAGGGGTGGAGGGGAAACCCTAGCCCTCGGAGGAAGTGGGGAATGAATACAACCCTCTCGCCAGGATCCCGAGTGGGGATGACCTGATCTTTGGTAGGGAGCCTGTGCGCGATGTCCGCGGACAGATAGCCCGCGCCCCGGAGCTCTTTGATGTCCTTCTCGGTGACAGAGGAGGCCTCCCACTTGCCCTTGGAACTGGATCCATACATGGCTGGGGAGGTTGATGGCGATGGGAAAGATTGAGGTTTTGGGTGCTGGAGCTTAGAGGTGGGAAGGCAGGAGCTAGAAGAAGGCGTTGGGAGAGGAAGAAGGGATTTTTTACCCTCTTATAGGCAGTGAAATACCAAACGCCCCCCACTCAAGCCTTAAAACTCACCTGTTCCCGAAGGGATCATGCGAACGACACGGTTGGATTACCCAAAACCGTATTGATGAGAATCCCACAATGGGAGGGCACGATCTCTGTGTTGACAAGACGTGCCAATGGGGTCTATGCCTCGAAACGCGAAACGAAAGGCATGAAAATGGTTCGAAATGTTAAAGAGCCAAACGTGACGCTTCGCCTGAAAGTTGTCAGTAAAAGACACTGCTTTGTTTTGATATCTTGCCTTCGTGGCTAAGGGTTGTATCAATTATACAGAGCCGGATATAGTTCCTTTGTGTAGGGAATTATCTTAAAATGATCAGGGGAAGGAACCAGCGTTGCAATGCCAAAGACAATCCGCGTGCCAAACACATCATCATCGAAGATTGGTTCAGGGGATACTGAGGGAGTCCTG
>NC_041387.1:485400376-485423308 GCF_002162155.2 Triticum dicoccoides | reverse complement strand
ACTCCCATATGCGTGGATAGCAAGATTGATTTCCGGATATGTTATTTCCTTCCTCTACAAACCGACTCTGTACAACCCTAGGCCCCTCAGGTGTGTATATAAACTGGAGGGGTTTAGTCTGTAGAGGCCATCAAAATTCCCATAGGCTAGACATCTAGGGTTTAGCCATTGAATACAATCAAGTAGGATGTAGGGTTTTACCTCTTTCAAGAGGGCCCGAACCTGGGTAAACATTGTGTCCCCGTTGTCCCTTGTTACCATAGATCCTTAGTGTTGGGTAACGTAATAATTTCAAAATTTTCCTACGCACACGCAAGATCATGGTGATGCATAGAAACGAGAGGGGAGAGTGTTGTCCACGTACCCTCGTAGACCGAAAGCGGAAGCGTTATGACAACGCGGTTGATGTAGTCGTACGTCTTCATGATCTGACTGATCCAAGTACCGAACGTACGGCACCTCCGAGTTCAGCACACGTTCAGCTCGATGACGATGCCCGGACTCCGATCCAGCAGGGTGTCGGGGATGAGTTCCGTCAGCATGACGGTGTGGTGACGATGATGATGTTCTACCGACGCAGGGCTTCGCCTAAGCACCGCAACGATATGACCTAGGTGGAATATGGTGGAGGGGGGCACCGCACACGGCTAAGGAACGATCACGAAGATCAACTTGTGTATCTCTGGGGTGCCCCCTTGCCCCCGTATATAAAGGAGTAGAGGAGGGGGAGGGCCGGCCCTCTCTATGGCGCGCCCTAGGGGAGTCCTACTCCCACCGGGAGTAGGATTCCCCCTTTCCTAGTAGAACCAGGAGCCCTTCCATGTAGTAGGAGTAGGAGAGAAGGAAAGGGAAGAGAGAAGGGAAGGAAGGAGGGGGCGCAGCCCCTCCCCCTAGTCCAATTCGGACTAGGCCTTGGGGGGGCGCGCGGCCTGCCCTAGGCAGCCCCTCTCTCTTTCCCGTATGGCCCAATAAGGCCCAATACTTCTCCCGGCGAATTCCCGTAACTCTCCGGTACTTCGAAAAATACCTGAATCACTCGGAACCTTTCCGAAGTCCGAATATAGTCGTCCAATATATTGATCTTTACGTCTCGACCATTTCGAGACTCCTCGTCATGTCCCCGATCTCATCCGGGACTTCGAACTCCTTCGGTACATCAAAACTCATAAACTCATAATAAAACTGTCATAGAAACCTTAAGCGTGCGGACCCTACGGGTTCGAGAACTATGTAGACATGACCGAGACTCGTCTCCAGTCAATAACCAATAGCAGAACCTGGATGCTCATATTGGCTCCCACATATTCTACGAAGATCTTTATCGGTCAAACCGCATAACAACATACGTTGTTCCCTTTGTCATCGGCATGTTACTTGCCCGAGATTCGATCGTCGGTATCTCAATACCTAGTTCAATCTCGTTACCGGCAAGTCTCTTTACTCGTTCTGTAATGCATCATCCCGCAACTAACTCATTAGTCACATTGCTTGCAAGGTTTTAGTGATGTGCATTACCGAGTGGGCCCAGAGATACCTCTCCGACAATCGGAGTGACAAATCCTAATCTCGAAATACACCAACTCAACATGTACCTTCGGAGACACATGTAGAGCTCCTTTATAATCACCCATTTACGTTGTGACGTTTGGTAGCACACAAATTGTTCCTCCGGTAAACGGGAGTTGCATAATCCCATAGTCATAGGAACATGTATAAGTCATGAAGAAAGCAATAGCAACATACTAAATGATCAAGTGCTAAGCTAACGGAATGGGTCAAGTCAATCACATCATTCTGCTAATGATGTGATCCCGTTAATCAAATGACAACTCATTTCTATGGTTAGGAAACTTAACCATCTTTGATTAACGAGCTAGTCAAGTAGAGGCATACTAGTGACACAATGTTTGTCTATGTATTCACACATGTATTATGTTTCCGGTTAATACAATTCTAGCATGAATAATAAACATTTATTATGATATAAGGAAATAAATAATAACTTTATTATTGCCTCTAGGGCATATTTCCTTCAGTCTCCCACTTGCACTAGAGTCAATAATCTAGTTCACATCGGCATGTGATTTAACACCAATATTCACATCTGTATGTGATTAATACCCATAGTTCACATCGTCATGTGATCAATACCCAAAGGGTTTACTAGAGTCAATAATCTAGTTCACATTGCTATGTGATTAACACCCAAAGAGTACTAAGGTATGATCATGTTTTGCTCGTCAGAGAAGTTTAATCAACGGGTCTGTCACATTCAGAGCCGTATGTATTTTGCAAATATTCTATGTTTACAATGCTCTGCACGGAGCTACTCTAGCTAATTGCTCCCACTTTCAGTATGTATCCAGATTGAGACTTAGAGTCATCTGGATCGGTGTAAAAGCTTGCACCGATGTAACTCTTTACGACGGGCTCTTTTATCACCTCCATAATCGAGAAACATATCCTTATTCCACTAAGGACAATTTTGACCAATGTCTAGTGATCTACTCCTAGATCACTATTGTACTCCCTTGCCAAATTCAGAGCAAGGTATACAATAGGTCTAGTACATAGCATATCATACTTTATAGCACCTATGACTGAGGCATAGGGAATGACTTTCATTCTCTTTTTATTTTCTGCCGTGGTCGGGATTTGAGTCTTACTCAATTTCACACCTTTGCAACATAGGCAAGAACTCTTTCTTTGACTGTTCCATTTTGAACTATTTCAAAATCTTGACAAGGTATGTACTTATTGAAAAACTTATCAAGCGTCTTGATCTATCTCAATAGATTTTGATTCTCAATATGTAAGTAGCTTTACTGAGGTCTTTCTTTTAAAGAACTCCTTTCAAATACTCCTTTATGCTTTCCAGAAAAATTCTACATCATTTCTGGTCAAAAATATGTTACTCACATATATTTATCAGAAAGGCGGTAGTGCTCCCACTCACTTTATTGTAAATACAGGCTTCACCGCAAGTCTGTATAAAACTATATGTGAGGGAGTCCTGGATTAGGGGGTGTCCGGATGGCCGGACTATGACCTTTGGCCGGACTCCCGGACTATGAAGATACAAGATTGAAGACTTCGTCCCGTGTCCGAATAGGACTTTCCTTGGTGTGGAAGGCAAGCTTGGTGATACAATATGTAGGTCTCCTCCCATTTTAACTGACTCTGTGTAACCCTAGCCCTCTCCGGTGTCTGTATAAACCGGAGAGTCTTAGTCCGTAGGACGAACAACAATCATACCATAGGCTAGCTTCTAGGGTTTAGCCTCTCTGATCTCGTGGTAGATCAACTCTTGTACTACCCATATCATCAATATTAATTAAGCAGGAGTAGGGTTTTACCTCCATCGAGAGGGCCCGAACATGGGTAAAAACATCGTGTCCCTTGTCTCCTGTTACCATCTGCCTAGACGCATAGTTCGGGACCCCCTACCCGAGATCCGCCGGTTTTGACACCGACATTGGTGCTTTCATTGAGAGTTCCTCGGTGTCGTCACCTTTAGGCCCGATGGCTTCTTCGATCATCAACCACGACGCGGTCCAGGGTGAGACTTTTCTCCACGGACAGATCTTCATATTTGGTGGCTTCGCACTGCGGGCCAATTCGCTTGGCCATCTGGAGCAGATCGAAAGCTATGCCCCTGGCCATCAGGTCAGGTTTGGAAGTTTAAACTACACGACCGACATCTGCGGGGACTTGATCTTCGACGGATTCGAGCCACGGCCGAGCACACCGCACTGTCATGATGGGCATGATTTAGCTCTGCCGCCGGACAACGCCTAGAGCATCGCTTAGGTGCCCGCTCCGACCATTAGCTCGGAGCCGACTACGCCAGTTGGGGACGGACGGTTGGCCACCACCCCAGGAGCCGCAATCTCTACGGCGATAGAGCCGAACACCAGCCTAGTCCTTTGCGAGGCCTATGACTCCAGGGTGCCGGACTCCGTTCCGAACTCCGAATCTCCCGCACCCCTTCCGATCGAACCCGATTGGGCTCCGATCATGGAGTTCACCGCGGACCTCTTTCAACACTCGCCCTTTGGCGAAGTCCTGAACTCAGTAAAGTCTCTCTCTTTGTCAGGAGAGCCCTGGCCGGACTATGGTTAGCATGGTTGGGATGCGGACGACGAAGAAATTCGAAACCCACCCACCACCCACTTTGTAGCCACTATCGACGATTTAACCAACATGCTCGACTTTGACTCCGAAGACATCGACGGTATGGACGCCGATGAAGGAGACGACCAAGAACCAGCACCTATAGGGCACTGGAAAGCCACCTCGTCATATGACATATACATGGTGGACACCCCCAAAGCAGGGGATGGCGATGAAAAAATGGAGGAGGACCCCTCCAAGAAGCAACCCAAGCGCCGACATCAGCGGCGCCGCTCTAAATCCCGCCAAAGCAAAAACGGTGAGTCCGGCACCGGAGATAACAACACGCCGGACAGTGCCGAAGACAACCCCCTCCAGCAGGATTCAGCGTAGGAGAACGAGGGAGCCAGCCCTCATGAGAGAGCTGCGGACAGGGAGGTCGAGGACGACAATTATATGCCTCCCTCCGAAGACGAGGCAAGCCTCGACGACGATGAATTCGTCGTGCCAGAGGATCCCATCGAACAAGAGCGTTTCAAATGCAGGCTAATGGCCACGGCAAGCAGCCTCAAGAAAAAACAGTAGCAGCTTAGAGCTGACCAAGACTTGCTAGCCGACAGATGGAATGAAGTCCTGGCGGCCGAAGAGTATAAACTCGAACGCCCCTCCAAGAGCTACCCAAAGCGCAGTCTGCTACCCCAACTTGAGGAGGAAGCAACTAAACCTACATCACCAGCGTACGATGCGCCCGATCGGCCACCCCGTGACCGTGACAGAGAGGCCTTCCGACCCTCGACCCAAGCCGCACCCCGGCACCGCTCAAAAAATACCAGAGCGCGGGGAGACGCAACAGACCTGCGAGACATGTTGGAGAATAAGGCAAGGCAAACAAGATCGATCTACGGATCGCGTGGGCGCCCCACGTCACGTGACGATAACCGTCACGCCGGATATGATAAATACGGCCAGGCCGAACACAAAAGACAAAGCTCATCGGAGCTGCATCGCGATATAGCCCAGTACAGGGGCGCCGCACACCCACTATGCTTCACAGACGAAGTAATGGATCATCAAATCCCTGAGGGTTTTAAACCCGTAAACATTGAATCATACGATGGCACAACAGATCCCGCGGTATGGATCGAGGATTATCTCCTTCATATCCACATGGCCCGTGGTGATGATCTACACGCCATCAAATACCTCCCGCTCAAGCTTAAGGGACCAGCTCGGCATTGGCTTAACAGCCTGCCAACAGAGTCAATTAGTTGCTGGGAGGACCTGGAATCCGCGTTCCTTGACAACTTCCAGGGCACTTATGTGCAACCACCAGACGCCGATGACCTAAGTCACATAATCCAACAGCCAGAGGAATCGGCCAGACAATTCTGGACACGGTTCCTAACCAAGAAAAATCAAATAGTCGACTGTCCAGATGTCGAGGCCCTTGCAGCCTTCAGGCATAACATCCGAGACGAATGGCTTGCTCGGCACCTAGGACAGGAAAAGCCGAAATCTATGGCAGCCCTCACGACACTCATGACCCGCTTTTGCGCGGGAGAAGACAGCTGGCTAGCTCGTAGCAATAACATAACCAAGAGCCCTGGCAATTCGGATACCAAGGACAACAACAGCAGGTCACGTTGCAACAAGCACAAGCGCCGCATTAACATCGACAACACTGAGGATACGTCAGTTAATGCCGGATTCAGAGGCTCTAAACCCGGTCAGCGGAAGAAGCCATTCAAAAGAAACCCCCCGGGCCCATCCAGTTTAGACCGGATACTCGATCGCTCGTGCCAGATACACGGCACCCCCGAACAACCAGCCAACCACACCAACAGGGATTGTTGGGTGTCCAAGCAGGCAGGCAAGTTAAGTGCTGAAATCAGAGACAAGGGGCTGCATAGCGAGGACGAGGAGGGGCCCTGGCCACCGAACAACAGAGGACAGAAGGGTTTCCCCCCGCAAGTGCGGACGGTGAACATGATATACGCAACCCATATCCCCAAAAGGGAGCAGAAGCATGCTCTCAAGGACGTCTATGCGTTGGAGCCGGTCGCCCCAAATTTCAACCCATGGTCCTCCTGCCCGATCACTTTTGATCGAAGGGACCACCCCACTAGCATCCGTCACGGCGGATTCGCCGCATTGGTCCTAGACCCAATCATTGACGGGTTTCACCTTACCAGAGTCCTCATGGACGGCGGCAGCAGCCTGAACCTGCTTTATCAGGATACAGTGCGGAAAATGGGTATAGATCCCTCAAGGATTAAACCCACAAAGACAACCCTTAAAGGAGTCATACCAGGTGTAGAAGCCAGCTGTACAGGCTCGGTTACACTCGAAGTGGTCTTCGGATCCCCGGATAATTTCTGAAGCGAAGAGTTAATCTTCGACATAGTCCCATTCTGCAGTGGCTATCATGCCTTGCTCGAACGAACCGCATTCGCGAAATTCAATGCGGTGCCGCACTACGCATATCTCAAGCTCAAGATGCCAGGCCCTCGCGGAGTCATTACGGTAAATGAAAACACCGAACGCTCCCTCCGAAGGGAGGAGCATACGGCGGCCCTGGCGGCGGAAGTTCAAAGTAGCCTATCAAGGCAATTCCCCAATCCGGGTGTCAAGCGTCCGGACAACGTCAAGCGCGCCCGAAGTAACCTACAACAAAACCGGCTGGCACGCTCCAAGCAAGCATAGCAGTGCGGCCCCAATCCCAGCCCTCGCCAGATGGCGATAGCGGTACCACGCGTACATAACTATGCTTTGGAAATACCATGGGCATAAGGGGAGGGGCACAACTACGGCACTCCTAGACTAGGGGCTCCCTATTCTGCCATTTTCTTTTTTTATTACTTTCAGGACCCAACTATCCGGAAGGCCTGTCCGGCAATACACTCGCCGAACACATGATGCAACAGCCAGGGAGAGCACAAGCCACGTCAAATGTCCAGGTGGTCTCTATAACGAGCTAAATACCTGTTTTACTTCAAAGTCTGACAGCTTGTCCCTGGAGGGGGATATGTCAAATAATCCCACCCCTTTCTTACCGCACTATTTGTATCGTTCTGCTTTCATAGTAGCCCCCTTTAATAAACAATATATAGCTCTTATCTATTATTGTATTCATCTATTTTTACACAAATATGTTCAGTCATGATATTTTGCAACCGTACACTCTGGTACGGCCAATACACCAGGGGCTTCAGCACCCCATAACATGGTGTGAGAAGACCGAACACTCTCCTGAGTGCGGCACCCCGAACTTATAGCACTATATGCATCGGCTCCGAATCATGTCTTGGGTCAATAGTTGGGTTTGCCTGGCTCCCATGTTTTGGTACCTTATGTTCCGCAATGTTGGCTAAGGTAGCGCTGGGAGAACTACTGCGATTGTGCCCCAGTTGAGCTGGGTTAACACCTCAGTAGAGAAAGCTAAAACTGACCATCATGATAATGCGAGAGACCGGTCACTGTTCGCGAGGTTTTTCGAGTCCCTAAAGACTTATGCCGCTTCGAGCGAGGAGCCGGATTTATCTGGCCCAGGCGTGGATAGCGCCCCGAACTCGGTCTTCCGAATACTAGGGGCTTCGTCGAAATTTAAAATTATAGAATTCTATGGCTAAGTGAGAGTGATAAAGCACTATAAGCCCGATGGCCTTGTTCATTGTGCTGAGCGCCTCCCTAGATGGACCCAAGAATGGGAACAAGAGCGCTCAGGTTTATCCCGAACACCCCAGCACTTGTGGCATGGGGGCAGAAGCCGACGACTTGCATCTCTCAAATTTGATAAACGGACGCACAAAAGGTAATATTTTAAATTAACAAGCGTTGCTTAGCGCATATGAACAAAGTTTTCAGTGCACAGGATAACAGATGCGAGTCTACTCAAAAATTACATCTTTGGAGCATTCACCCGCTATAATTCGGGCACCCTTCAGGACGCCCTCATAATACATCTCGGGCTTGCGATACTCCTTGCCCAGCGGTGGCGGGTCCGTCACAAGCTTCTCGGCATCCATCTTCCCCCAGTGCACTTTAGCATGGGCAAGGGCCCGACGGGCACCTTCAATACAGACGGAGCACTTGATGACTTCAATCCAGGGACAAGCGTCCACCAGCCGCCGCACCAGATCAAAGTAGCTCCCAGGCATGGCTTCTCCAGGCCATAGCCGAACTATGAGGCCCTTCATGGCCTGTTCGGCCACCTTGTGGAGCTCGACCAGTTGCTTCAGCTGGTCGCTCAGGGGCACCGAATGTCCGGCCTCAGCATATTGAAACCAGAACACCTTTTCTGTCGAGCTCCCCTCCTCGGCGCGGTAGAACGCGGTAGCATCAGACACACTACTGGGCAGATCGGCGAACGCTCCTGGAGAGCTCCGGATTCGGGTAAGTAACAGATAATTCACTTTTATATGCTTGCTTTGCATAAAGAATGCCTTACCCGCCGCTATCTTCTTTATCGCCTCGATCTCCTGGAGGGCCTTCTGGGCTTCGGCCTTAGCGGTTTTGGCACTCTCAAGAGCCAAGGCAAGCTCGGACTCTCGAGTCTTCGAGTCACGCTCCAAACTCTCATGTTTCTCCACGAGAGCCTGGAGCTCTAGCCGCACCTCTGCCACCCGCGCCTCCTGTTTCTCTCGCTCAGTGCGCTCCAAGGCCGCACTATTTTCGGCCTTGGACACCGCCTCCTTCAGGGTCGCCACCTCGGTCGTGGTCCCTGCAACATTCACGTTGGTCCTGTCATTATTTGCAACCAGGTATTTCTATATACATTTACATAAGGTATTACGTACCCTCCTTGTCCTCGAGCTACTTCTTGGCACGGCCGAGCTCGTTCTCGGACCGCTCAAGGCTCTTCTTCAATATATTGAACTCCGCAGTCAATGCGGCAGAGGTCAGCAGCGCAGCCTCCATTCCCATATTGACACATTTATGTTAGACTCCTGCGTACATCTTTTTAGATCCTCAGCTCGGCTTTCCTTTTCGAACGCCGAACTGAGTATCAGGGGCTACTGTCTATGCGGTAACATTCTTATATGTTTTACATACCTCGAAGCCTGTTAGCAGGCTGGTACAGGCTTCTGTCAGTCCGCTCTTGGCGGACTGAACCTTCTGAATCACCGCACTCATACATAGTGCGGTGCTCCTCGTAGATGGAGGCGCCGTTAAGCACCTCCAGCAAATTATCCGGCATCTCCGGTTGGACGGAGGCCGCCGGCGCCGTAGGCGCGCTTTTCTTACGAAGGCGCCGCCTGCCGGACTCTGGAACCATTGTTGATTCTGGAGCTGTGTCCGGCCCAGGGCCGGACTTAGATCCCTCTGGGGTTTTACCCCCTTTGGGCCTGGAGTCCAGGAGGTCGCCTTGTGGTGCCTCCAGGACCACCTCCTCCTGGTTTAGCCCCTTTTGGGACTCCACCTCAGCGTCGTCTATAGGGAGAGGGGAGGAGGCCGTCGGAAGTGAAGTGCTATTCACATCCGACGAGTCCAAGGAGCCGCTCGACGAATCGCCGAGCTGAGCCCGGGGCGGACTGCATAATTGAATTCAGCGTCAGAAGGTACCATACATCAGAGGAGTGCCATAAGTTATTCTGGTATCCGGATACTTACGATCTTGCCAGGGGCTTGACCCTGGATGACCATTCCTCCCCGCCGTCTTCGGCATCGGAGGCGTAGTCCGGCAGAAGGGTCCTCCCCTTCTTGGACCCTCCGGCCTCCCCAGTTGGGGCGGCCTTCCTCTTCTTTCCTCCCCTCGCGGGAGGGGGAGAGGCTTCTTCTTCTTCTTCTTCTTCTTCTTCTTCCTCCTCGTCCTCGGAGGCGGAGGGTGCTTTGGGGTTGTCGAGCGATGAATCCGACACCACCAGGCACCGGGAACTCTTTCGGGTCCCCTGGCCTTCTTCTTGGCCTTCTTCTCCGGCACCACGTGAGGTGCCAGAACCAGCAGCTTCGTCAAGCGCGCATCTGCTGGGCCTTCGGGCAAAGGGGTCAGGCAGTCAAACTGCCCGGATGTCCTCTTCCAGTCCTATCAAAGGAGCAGGAGTTTAGATCCTGCATAGAATCAAACCATGAAAATCAAGTGTCCCGAGAAACACTAAAGGCGAGCTTACTTTGGTGGCTTGGCGCTTGGCGCAGAATCCGCGATCCTTGGTGACGGGTGGGGAGACCTCGGAGCTCTTGAATAGCACCTTCCAAGCATCCTCGTGCTTTGTGTTGAAAAGCCGGGACAGAGTCTGGTGCTGGGCCGGGTCGAACTCCCAGAAGGTGAAGGCCCGTTGTCGGTGTCAAAACCAGCGGATCTCGGGTAGGGGGTCCCAAACTATGCGTCTAGGCGGATGGTAACAGGAGACGAGGGACACGATGTTTTTACCCAGGTTCGGGCCCTCTTGATGGAGGTAAAACCCTACGTCCTGCTTGATTAATATTGATGATGTGGGTTACAAGAGTAGATCTACCACGAGATCAAGGAGGCTAAACCCTAGAAGCTAGCCTATGGTATGATTGTTGTTCGTCCTATGGACTAAGGCCATCCGGTTTATATAGACACCGGAGAGGGCTAGGGTTACACAGAGTCGGTTACAATGGTAGGAGATCTACATATCCGTATCGCCAAGCTTGCCTTCCACGCCAAGGAAAGTCCCATCCGGACACGGGACGAAGTCTTCAATCTTGTATCTTCATAGTCTTGGAGTCCGGCCGATGATGATAGTTCGGCTATCTGGACACCCCCTAGTCCGGGACTCCCTCAGTAGCCCCTGAACCAGGCTTCAATGACGATGAGTCCGGCGTGCATATTGTCTTCG
Organism: Triticum dicoccoides; assembly: GCF_002162155.2. Lineage (NCBI taxonomy): Eukaryota > Viridiplantae > Streptophyta > Magnoliopsida > Poales > Poaceae > Triticum > Triticum dicoccoides. Next base: position 485,412,395 of record NC_041387.1, on the reverse strand, counting down.
GCATTGCAAGGCGGGTTCCTCCCCCGAATAATTTGTAGAAGATTGTAAACACCAGGATAGTGTCCGGCTCTGCAAAAATAATTTCCACATACCACCGTAGAGAGAATAATATTACACAAGATCAATCTGCTGACGTATCCTGTGGCGTGATGTCACACCACTTCCAAGCCTTTACTCAAATTGTTTTTATTGCTCCACCTCAGCGCGTTTAGCGAGGCGGTTTCCTTGGCACGTCTTGTCGAAGCAGAGATCGTGTTCCCCTTATTCTGGGATTCCCATCAATATGGACGTGGGTAACCCAACCGCGGCATTGATTGCGGCGCTTGGGAGATAAGCGAGTTTTATCAGGCCGGTGGGGACGCATATTTCCGTCCGCCCATATAAGGGGATAAAGATCCAATCCTTTCACCTGCGCCTTCTTCCTCCTTGGCTTATCCATCTCTGCGAACTCGAGCTCTAGCGCCCAAGCCCGCACATCTCACCTCAACCTTCTCCAAATATGTCCGGAGCGGGAGGCAAGTGGATGGCCTCCTCCGTCACGGAGGGGCATATCCAGAAGCTGCGCAATGCCGGATACTTGTCCAGCGACATCGCGCATCGGCTCCCCGAAGAGGGAGAGCTCATCCCCACCCCCAGGCCCCATGAGAGGGTAGTATTCCTTCCCCATTTCCTCCGCGGACTGGGCTTCCCACTTCATCCCTTTGTCCGGGGGCTCATGTTCTACTACGGCCTAGATTTCCACAATCTGGCCCCGAATTTCATTCTCAACATCTTGGCGTTTATCGTCGTGTGCGAGGCCTTCCTCTGCATCCAGCCCCACTTCGGCTTGTGGCTCAAGACCTTCAGTGTCAAGCCGAAGGTTGTGAAGGGCAGCCAAGCGGAGTGCGGAGGCGCCATGGTGGGCAGGATGTCCCACGTTACGTGGCTGGAAGACACCTTTGTGGAAACCATCAAGGGGTGGCAATCGGGGTGGTTCTACATCACCGAGCCGTGTGATCCCGAATGGGCAGCGGCCCCCGAATTCAGATCCGGCATCCCCACACGGCTCATCTCCTGGAAGGAGAGTGGCCGGATTTGGGGAGATTCGGAGGAGCTGACCGGACTCCAAGCCTGCATCCAAAAGCTGGTGGACAAGAAGCTCAAGCTTGTCAACGTAGTCCAGGTCATGCTTATCCGCCAGATCCTCCCGTGCCAGCGACGGGGCTTCAATATGTGGGAGTTCGATCCGGCGCAGCACCAGACTTTGAATGGGCTCTTCGACACCACGTACGAAGAGGTCTGGAAGGTGCTGTTCAAGGGCGCCGAGGCTCCCGCATCCGCTACCGAAGATCACGGATTCAGCTCGCAGCGTCCAGCTGACGAGGTAAGTGATATTGTCCTTTACGGGACGCTTGTTATTCATAGTTTGACTCTATGCGGGATCTAAACTCCCTTTCCTTTGACAGGACTGGTTGAAGAAGGCCGCACAGGCTATCTGTCCGGCCCCATTGCCAGAGGACCCAGCTGACGCCCGCCTAATGGGGCTGCTGGCTCCGGCACCCCACGTGGTGCCGGAGAAGAAGGCCAAGAAGAAGGCCACGGGGACTCGGAAGAGTTCCCGTTTCCAGGTGCTATCGGACGATGAATCCGAGGCCGACTCCTCCCACCAAGGCGAGGAGGAGAAGAAGAAAGCCTCTCCCCCAGCGGGGGGAGGGAAGAAAAGGAAGGCCTCCCCAACAAGGAAGGCCGAAGGGTCCAAGAGGGGAAAAACTCTTCCCCCGGACTGTTCCGCCAACGCCAGTGACGACGACGAGGACTGACCTCCAAGGGCCAAGCCTCTGGCGAGATCGTAAGTATCCGGACTCCCGAATAACTTCAAGGTTTTCATTTTCTGCCACATTATGTCTTTCTAATGCCGCATACAACCCTGCAGTCCGCCTAAGGATGATCTCCCCACTTCGTCGAGCGGGTCCTTAGGGGCGTCGGATATGGATTCTCTTCCGACTGCCTCCACCCCCCGTGATGCGGACGATGCCGAGGTGGGATCCCAGGAAGGGACCCACCAGGAGGAGAGGGCCCCAGAGGTGTCGCAGGACAACCTCCCGGACTTTGCACCGGACTCAGCCCCGAAACCCATAGTGGCTCCGGAGTCCGGCAGGCAACCCCTTCGTAAGAAGGGCAAGACCACGACGTCGGCTGCCTCCGTCCAACCGGAGGTGCCGAATAATTTGCTGGAGGCACTCAACGGCGCCTCCATCGAAGAGGAACACCGCACTGTTATGAGTGCGGTGATTTAGAAGGTTCAGCTCACCAAGAGCGGGTTGACCGAAGCCTGCAGCAGCCTTCTAACAGGCTTTGAGGTAAGAACTTCAATATATGTAAAACGGTACCGCATAGACAGTAGCCCCTAATGCTCGGTTCGGTGTTTGGAAAGAAAAGCCGGACTGAGGATCTTTAGAAAGATAAATGCAGGAGTCATGAAAATGTGTCAATATGGGATTGCAGGCTGCACTGCTGACCTCTGCCGCATTGACTGCGGAGGTCGATACTTTGAAGAAGGACCTCGAGCGGTCCGAGAATGAGCTCGGCCGTGCCAAGAAGCAGCTCGAGGTCAAGGAAGGTGAGTAACACCATATTAAAATTGCACCTTACAGAAAAGGATTTTGGTTGCAAAAAGAATGACAAGGATAATGTGGGTATTGCAGGGGCCACAAACGAGGTGGCGACCCTGAAAGAGGCGGTGGCCGCGGCCGAACGCAATGCGGCTGCGGAGCGCACCGAGCGAGAGAAACAGGAGGCGCGGGTGGCGGAGGTACAGCAAGAGCTCCAGGATCTCGTGAAGAAACACGAGAGCCTGGAGCGTGACTCGAAGACTCGAGAGTCTGAGCTTGCAACGGCTCTTGAGAGTGCCAAAGCCGCTAAGGCCGAAGCCTACAAGGCCCTCCAGGAGATAGAGGCGGTGAAGAAAATAGCAGCGGGTAAGGCATTTTTCATGCAAAGTAAGCATGTGAGTGTTAATTACCTGTCGCTTACCCGAATTCGGAGCTCTCCAGGAGCGTTCGCAGATCTTCCCCGCAGCGTGTCCGATGCTGCTGCATTCTACCGGGCCGAGGAGGGAAGCTCAACGGAGAAGGTCTTCTGGTCTCAGTATGCTGAGGCCGGACATCCGGTGGCCCTTAGCGACCAGCTGAAGCAGCTGGTCGAGCTCCACAAGGCGGCCGAACAGGCCATGAAGGGCCTCATAGTTCGGTTGTGGCCTAAGGAGGCCATGCCTGGGAGCTACTTCGGCCTGGTGCGGCGGCTGGTGGATGCGTGCCCGTGGGTTGAAGTCATCAAGCACTCCGCCTGTATCGAAGGTGCGCGTCGGGCCCTTGCCCGCGCAAAGGTGCACTGGGGCAAGATGGATGCCCAGAAGCTTGTGACGGACCCCCCACCAGAGGGCAAGGAGCATCGCACGCCCGAGATGTATTATAGGAGTGTGCTGAAGGGCGCCCGCATTATTGCGGGTGAGTGCTCCAAAGATGTAATTTTTGAGTAGACTCGCATTTTGTTATCCTGTGTGCTGAAAACTTGGTTCATATGCGCTAAGCAACGCTTGTTAATTTAAAATATTACCTTCTGTGCGGCTGTTTATCAAAACTGAGAGATGGCAAGTCGTCGGCTTTAGCCCCCATGCCACGAGTGCTGGGGTGTTCGGGATAAATTCAAGCGCTCTTGTTCCCATTTTTGGGTCCATCGAGGGAGGCGCTCAACACAACGAACAAGGCAACCGGACTTATAATGCTTGAACACTCTCACTTAGCCATAGAATTCTATAATTTTAAATTTCGGCGAAGCCCCTAGTTTTCGAAAGGCCGAATTTGGGGCGCTATCCACGCCTTGGCCGGACAGAATCCGGCTCCTCGCTCGAAGTGGCATAAGTCTTTAGGGACTCGCAAAGAACCTCTCGAACAGCGACCAGCTCTCGCCTCATCATGACGGTCAGTTTTAGCTTTCTCCACTGAGGCGTTAACCCAGCTCAACTGGGGCGCAATCACAGTGGTTCTCCCAGTGCTACCTTAGCCGATAAAACGGAACGTAAGGCACCAAAACATGGGAGCCGGGCAAACCCAACTATTGACCCAAGAACATGATTCGGAGCCGATGCATATAATGCTATAAGTTCGGGGTGCCGCACTTGTGAAAGTGTTCGGACTTATCACACCATAACACGGGAAACATAAGCCCCTAGTGTATTTAGCCGTACCAAAATGTACGGATGCAACATGTCATAGATGATCATATGTGTAAGAAAGAAATGCAATTAGAAGCAAAAATGTGCTGCATTGTTTTATTAAAATAAAAACTGTTGTAAGTGCAGGACGATACAAGTGGTGCGGTAAGCAAGGGATGGGACTGTTTAACATGTCCCCCTCCAGAGGTAGGCTACGGAATAATGCATAAAACAGATTTAATGCTCATAATGGAGACCACCTGGATTTTCGTTGTAGCATTTCTCCTTCCCTGGCTGTTGTATCGTGGGTTCGGCATGTCTGCTGCCGGACAGGGCCTCTGACGAACGGAGTCCTGTGGGTAAAAAATAAAAGGAAAAGAAAAAGAAATGACGCACTTAAGAGCCCCTGGTGCGGTTGAGCCACAGTTTGGGCTTATCGTGGTCGAGCCCCTTGCCCCATGCCCATGGTATCTTCAAAGCATAATGGAGTACGCGAAGGGTCTGTCTTAATGTTTTACAGGGGCTGGGGTTGGGGCCGCACTGCTACGCGTGCTCGGAACGTGCCAGGTGGTCATGTTGTAGGTTACTCCGGGCACGCTTAGCTGTGTCCGGCCGCTTGGCAGCCGGACTCGAGAATTGCCTTAAAAGGCTGCTTTGTACTTCTGCCGCGAGAGCCGCTGTATGTTCCTCCGTTCGGAGGGAGCGTTCAGTGTTTCCGTTGACCGTGATGACTCTTCTAGGGCCTGGCATCTTGAGCTTGAGGTATGCGTAGTGCGGCACCGCGTTGAACTTTGCAAACGCGGTACGTCCGAGCAAGGCATGATAGCCGCTGCGGAACGGGACTATGTCGAAGATTAACTCCTCGCTTCGGAAGTTATCCGGGGATCCGAAGACCACTTCCAGTGTAACTGAGCCTGTACAATTGGCTTCTACACCTGGTATGACGCCTTTAAAGGTCGTCTTGGTAGGTTTAATCCTTGAGGGGTCTATGCCCATTTTGCGCACCGTGTCCTGATAAAGCAGGTTTAGGCTGCTACCGCCATCCATCAGGACTCTGGTGAGATGAAATCCATTGATGATTGGGTCTAGAACCAATGCGGCGAACCCACCATGGCGAATGCTGGTGGGGTGGTCCCTTCGGTCAAAGGTGATCGGGCAAGAGGACCATGGATTGAACTTCGGGGCAACTGGCTCCATCGCGTATACATCCCTGAGTGCACGCTTCCGCTCCCTTTTGGGTATGTGTGTGGCATATATCATGTTCACCGTCCGCACCTGTGGGGGGAAACCCTTCTGTCCTCTATTGTTCGGCGGTCGGGTTTCTTCCTCGTCGTCGCTATGTAGCCCCTTGTCGCTGTTTTCGGCAATTAACTTGCCTGCCTGCTTGAACACCCAACAGTCCCTATTGGTGTGGTTAGCTGGCTTTTCAGGGGTGCCATGTATCTGGCACAAGCGGTCGAGAATGCAGTCCAAATTGGACAGACCCTGAGTTGTTCTTTTGGATGGCTTCTTCCGTTGACCGGGTTTAGAGCCTCTGAATCCGGCATTGACTGCCGTATCCTCACTGTTATTGCCGTTAATGCGGCGTTTGTTTTTGTTGCCACGCGACCTGCCACTACGGTCCTTGATATCTGGACTGCCAGAATGTTTGTTGAGGTTGTTGCTACGTGCTAGCCAGCTGTCCTCACCCGCACAAAAGCGGGTCATGAGTGATGTAAGGGCTGCCATGGATTTCGGCTTTTCCTGTCCCAGGTGCCGGGCAAGCCACTCGTCGCGGATGTTATGCTTGAAGGCTGCGAGGGCCTCGGCATCCGGACAGTCGACGATTTGGTTTTTCTTGGTTAAGAACCATGTCCAGAATTGTCTGGCCGATTTGTTTGGCTGCTGAATTATGTGGCTTAGGTCATCTGCATCTGGTGGTCGCATGTACGTGCCTTGGAAGTTATCGAGGAATGCGGCTTCCAGGTCCTCCCAACTCCCGATTGACTCTGCTAGCAAGCTGTTAAGCCAGTGCCAGGCTGGTCCTTTAAGTTTGAGTGGGAGATATTTGATGGCGTGGAGATCGTCTCCGCAGGCCATGTGGATGTGGAGGAGATAGTCCTCGATCCAGACCGCGGGGTCTGTTGTGCCATCATAAGATTCAATATTGACGGGTTTAAATCCTTCTGGGATTTGATGATCCATTACCTCATCTGTGAAGCACAGTGGGTGTGCGGCGCCTCTGTACTGGGCGATATCACAACGGTGCTCCAAAGAGCTTTGTCTGTGGTGTTCGGCCCGGCCGGATTTACTATGTCCGGGGTGACGGTGATCGACACGTATCGTGGGGCGCCCACGTGATCCATAGATCGATCTTGATTGTCTTGCCTTATCCTCCAATATGTCTCGCAGGTCCGGAGTGTTCCCCTGTGGCCTTGTGCTTTTCGAGCGATGCCGGGGTACGGGTCTAGTGAAGGGCCTTGAGGCCTCTCTGTCGCGACCACGGGGTGGTCGATCAGCCGTATTGTCTCCTGGGGAAGCGGGATCATATGCCTCCACCTCTAATCGGGGGAGCAGCTTACGTTTGGGATAGCTTTTGGAGGGGCGTTCGAGTTCATGCTCTTCGGCCGCGAGGACTTCGGTCCATCTGTCGGCTAGCAGATCTTGATCAGCTCTAAGCTGCTGCTGCTTTTTCTTGAGGCTGTTTGCTGTGGCCATAAGCCTGCGTTTGAAACGCTCCTGTTCGGCGGGATCCTCAGGCACGACGAATTCGTCGTCGTCGAGGCTTGCCTCGTCCCCGGAGGGAGGCATATAGTCCTCTACCTCTTCTCCGGCCGCTCTCTCATGAGGGATGGCGTCCCCCTCCTCCTGTGCTGGATCTTGCTGGAGTGGGTTGTCTTTGGTGCTATCCGGTGTATTATTGTCTCCGGTGTTGGAATCCTCATTCTTGCTATGGCGGGATTTAGAGCGGCGCCGCTGACGCCGGCGCTTGGGCTGTTTCTTGGAGGGGTCATCCTCCGCTATTCCTTCGATGTTCCCATCCTTTGGGATATCCACCATGTATATGTCGTATGAAGAGGTGGCTTTCCAGTGCCCGGTGGGCGCTGGTTCTTGGTCGTCTCCGGCATCGTCATCCATACCGTCGATGTCCTCAGAGTCGTAATCTAGCATGTCGGTTAGATCGTCGACAGTGGCTACCAAGTGGGTGGTGGGTGGGCTCTGAATTTCTTCGTTGTCCGCATCCCAACCGTCCTGGCCGCAGTCCGGCCAGGCCTCTCCTGATAACGAGAGGTACTTTAGCGAACTCAAGATGTCACCGAAAGGTGAGTGTTGAAAGATGTCCGCCGTAGTGAACTCCATGATCGGCGCCCAACCGGATTCGACTGGAGGGGGTGCGGGAGGTCCGGAGTCCGGCAAGGAGTCCGGCACCTCGGAGTCACGAGCTTCATGGGGGACAAGATCGGTGTTCGGCTCTATCGCCGTAGAGGTTGCAGCCCCCGAGGCGGTGTCTAGGCATCCATCCTCGATCTGCGGAGCTGGCTCCGAATTGAAGATCGGAGTGGTTTCGAGTGCGGCCTCCAGGGTACTGTCCGGCGGCAGAGCTAAATCATGCCCATCGTGACAGTACGGCACACTCGGCTGTGGCTCGAATCCGTCGAGGATCAAGTCCCCGTGGATGTCAGCGGTGAAGTTCAAACTTCCAAATCTGACCTGACGGCCGGGGGCGTAGCCTTCGATTTGCTCCAGCTGGCCAAGCGAATTGGCCCGCAGTGCAAAGCCGCCGAATACGAAAATCTGTCCGGGGAGGAAGGTCTCACCCTGGACTGCATCGTCGTTGATGATCGAAGAAGCCATCGAGCCTATCGGTGACGACACAGAGGAACTCTCAATGAAAGCACCAATGTCGGTGTCAAAACCGGCGGATCTCGGGTAGGGGGTCCCGAACTGTGCGTCTAGGCAGATGGTAACAGGAGACGAGGGACACGATGTTTTTACCCAGGTTCGGGCCCTCTTGATGGAGGTAAAACCCTACGTCCTGCTTGATTAATATTGATGATGTGGGTTACAAGAGTAGATCTACCACGAGATCAAGGAGGCTAAACCCTAGAAGCTAGCCTATGGTATGATTGTTGTTCGTCCTATGGACTAAGGCCGTCCGGTTTATATAGACACCGGAGAGGGCTAGGGTTATACAGAGTCGGTTACAATGGTAGGAGATCTACATATCCGTATCGCCAAGCTTGCCTTCCACGCCAAGGAAAGTCCCATCCGGACACGGGACGAAGTCTTCAATCTTGTATCTTCATAGTCTTGGAGTCCGGCCGATGATGATAGTTCGGCTATCCGGACACCCCCTAGTCCGGGACTCCCTCACCCGTTGTTGACACGGGAGAATCCGGCGGAAGAGCATGACCTGGACTACGTTGACAAGCTTAACCTTCTTGTTCACCAGGTCTCGGACGCAGGTTTGGAGTCCGGTCACCTCTTTCGGACTACCCCACGACAGGCCTGTCTCCTTCCAAGATGTGAGTGTTGGGTAACGTAGTAATTTCAAAAAAATTCCTACGCACACGCAAGATCATGGTGATGCATAGCAACGAGAGGGAAGAGTGTTGTCTACATACCCTTGTAGACCGTAAGCGGAAGTGTTAGCACAACGCGGTTGATGTAATCGTACATCTTCACAGCCCGACCGATCAAGCACCGAAACTATGGCACCTCCGAGTTCTAGCACACGTTCAGCTCGATGACGTCCCTCGAACTCCGATCCAGCCGAGTGTCGAGGGAGAGTTCCATCAGCACGACGGCGTGGTGACGATCTTGATGTTCTATCGTCGCAAGGCTTCGCCTAAGCACCGCTACAAATATTATCGAGGAGGACTATGGTGGAGGGGGGCACCGCACACGGCTAATAGATCTCACGGATCAATTGTTGTTCTGCCTATGGGGTGCCCCCCTACCCCCGTATATAAAGGAGCAAGGGGGAAGGCGACCGGCCTAGGGAGGAGGCACGCCAAGGGGGGAGTCCTACTCCCACCGGAAGTAGGACTCCTCATTTCCTTGTTGGAGAAGGAAAGAGGAGGAGTAGGACTCCTCCTTTCCTTGTTGGAGAAGGAAAGAGGAGGAGAGGGAGAAGGAAAAGTGGGCTGCCCCCTTGTCCAATTCGGACCAGAGGGGGGGCGCAGGCCCCCTTCCTTTTGGCCTCTCTCCTCTATTCCCGTATGGCCCAATAAGGCCCATATACTCCCCGGCGAATTCCCGTAACTCTCCGGTATTCCGAAAAATACCCGAATCACTCGGAACCTTTCCGAAGTCCGAATATAGTCGTACAATATATCGATCTTTACGTCTCGACCATTTCGAGACTCCTCGTCATGTCCCCGATCTCATCTGGGACTCCGAACTCCGTCGGTACATCAAAACTCATAAACTCATAATATAACTGTCATCGAAACCTTAAGCGTGCGGACCCTACGGGTTCGAGAACAATGTAGACATGACCGAGACACGTCTCCGGTCAATAACCAATAGCGGAACCTGGATGCTCATATTAGTTCCCACATATTATACGAAGATCTTTAACGGTCAGACCGCATAACAACATACGTTGTTCCCTTTGTCATCGGTATGTTACTTGCCCGAGATTCGATCGTCGGTATCTCAATACCTAGTTCAATCTCGTTACCGGAAAGTCTCTTTACTCATTACGTAATGCATCATTTCGTAACTAACTCATTAGCTACATTGCTTGTAAGGCTTATAGTGATGTGCATTACTGAGAGGGCCCAGAGATACCTCTCCGACAATCGGAGTGACAAAACCTAATCTCGAAATACGCCAACCCAACATGTACCTTTGGAGACACCTGTAGTACTCCTTTATAATCACCCAGTTACATTGTGACGTTTGGTAGCACCCAAAGTGTTCCTCCGGTAAATGGGAGTTGCATAATTTCATAGTTACAGGAACATGTATAAGTCATGAAGAAAGCAATAGCAACATACTAAATGATCAAGTGCTAAGCTAACGGAATGGGTCAAGTCAATCACATCATTCTCCTAATGATGTGATCCCATTAATCAAATGACAACTCTTTTGTCCATGGTTAGGAAACATAACCATCTTTGATAAACGAGCTAGTCAAGTAGAGGCATACCAGTGACACTATGTTTGTCTATGTATTCACACATGTATTATGTTTCCAGTTAATACAATTCTAGCATGAATAATAAACATTTATCATGATATAAGGAAATAAATAATAACTTTATTATTGCCTCTAGGGCATATTTCCTTCAGTCTCCCAGTTGCACTAGAGTCAATAATCTAGTTCACATCGCAATGTGATTTAACACCAATATTCACATCTGTATGTGATTAATACCCATAGCTCACATCGTCATGTGATCAACACCCAAAGGGTTTACTAGAGTCAATAATCTAGTTCACATTGCTATGTGATTAACACCCAAATAGTACTAAGGTATGATCATGTTTTGCTTGTGAGAGAACTTTAGTCAACGGGTCTGTCATATTCAGAGCCGTATGTATTTTGCAAATATTCTGTGTCTATAATGTTCTGCACGGAGCTACTCTAGCTAATTGCTCCCACTTTCAATATGTATCCAGATTGAGACTCAGAGTCATCTGAATCGGTGTAAAAGCTTGCATCGTTGTAACTTTTAACGACGGGCTCTTTTATCACCTCCATAATCGAGAAATATCTCCTTTTTTCTCTAAGGATAATTTTGACCAGTGTCCAGTGATCTACTTCTAGATCACTATTGTACTCCCTTGCTAAATTCAGAGCAAGGTATACAATAGGTCTGGTACAATGCATACTTTATAGAACCTATGACTGAGGCATAGGGAATGACTTTCATTCTCTTTTCTATTTTCTGCTGTGGTGGGGGTTTGAGTCTTACTCAATTTCACACCTTCGCAACACAGGCAAGAACTCTGTCACACCCTAGCTAGTCATGCATTAGAGTGTTGCATCATGTTTACTCTTTCATCAGAAACTTGAAATGGGGATCTGTGAAACCCTCAGAATCATTTTGAAAATGACCCAAATAAAAATTTCTCCAAAAGGGTCCAAGAAAATGCTCATGTTGATCTCTGAAAATATTGGACAGAGATAAAAATCAAACCAATATTTTTAGTGGCTCATGGACATTTATTTTGGGCATTTGGAATTAATGCATAAATATTTGCTTTGGAAATATATTTCCATATATATTAATATATGTCCAAATATTATGCCAATTATAAAGGAGCTCTGGAATAATATATCTAGCCTCTGAAAAATTTGGCATAAGTTAAATAAATGATTTAATATATTATTTAAATCAGAACAAATGTCAGAAATTAGAAAACAGAAAAAAATAAAAGGGAGAAGCTTACCTGGGCTCCTCCACTGTGCAGCCCATCCAGCTGGCCGGCCCAGCCAGCAGGCGGCCCAGCCCGTCTCCCTCCTCTGTCGTCTTCGTCCCGACAGAGGGAGGGGAGTGTGGCCGGCGCGCGCGCGCGCCACCGCGCCACGCCACCTCTCTCCCTGCCTGCCTGCCCTCCCCTCCTCGCCTCGATGCCCTGGACGACGCCACGCCTCCCCCCCCTGCTCTCTCTCACTCGCCCTCGGCTCTTCCCTCCTCTCCCTCGCTCTCTCTCTCACGGCCGACACCACCGTCGCCGCCGTTCGCCTTAGCAGCCGTCTCCGGCCACCCCTCGCTCCCCCGACTAGCTCAGAAGCTCCGCCACAACCCCCTCGTCCTCCCCACCGCTCCACAGGCCTCCAGAAGCCCTGCATCGCCGCCACGTTGCCGTTCCCCTCCTCGGACTCCGACCACC
>NC_041387.1:485389671-485397349 GCF_002162155.2 Triticum dicoccoides | reverse complement strand
TTGACATCAACGAGTAGGCTAAAGACCCAGGTGGTGACCCTGAGCTTGTGAAGGACCACGTAGTATAGCTAGGCTTTCCAAGCCTCCTTTATTTTACTAGTTGTCTGTACTCAGACAAGTTATCTCCGCTGCTGATTTGTATGACTGTATGACTTGAATGCTGGGTCGTGTGACCCGTATCTTTGTGTATGCTATGTATGGCTCCCTGAGCCTTAAATAAAGTACTTGTGTCGTAGAGTCATGTTGTGATGCTTCGTTGTATTTGCACATATCGAGCATATTGTGTGTATGATTGAAATGCTTGGTATGTGTGGGATCTGACTATCTAGTTGTTTATCTTTAGTAGCCTCTCTTACCGGGAAATGTCTCCTAGTGTTACCGCTGAGCCATGGTAGCTTGCTACTGCTCTGGAACACTTAGGCTGGCCGGCATGTGTCCTTCTTCGTTCCTGTGTCTGTCCCTTCGGGGAAATGTCACGCTTTGAGTACTGGACTCCTGTTAGCCCGCTACAGCCTGGTTTACCGGAGTCCTGCTAGCCCAGTGCTACAGCCCGGACCCACTTGCTGATGACCGACACGTTCGAAGCTGGGTCATGGATGCCTGTCCCTGTAAGTCTGTGCCACTTTGGGTTTACGACTAGTCATGTCAGCCCGGGCTCTTTATCATATGGATGCTAGCGACACTATCATATACGTGAGCCAAAATGCGCAAACGGTCCCGGGCAAAGGTAAGGCGACACCCGTGGGGATACCGTGCGTGAGGCCGCAAAGTGATATGAGGTGTTACCGGCTAGATCGATGTGACATCGAGTCGGGGTCCTGACAGCGTTGGCATCAGAGCCGGACTGCCTGTAGGTTCTTCAAGCCAAACTGGTCGATGTTGAGTCTAGAAATTCTTTAGTTATATGTAGGGGAATTGTTGTGGGTTGGAACGTAAGGCTCTTTTTACTCCTTTATCTTATGACATTCTGATCTGAGTCAGTCCATTCTTCCACCGGGGGTTAAGGAATTAGGATCTATTCTCTCTATCAGGATCACGTGTTACTAATCAGTAGTACCTTATAAGTTTGATGGATACAAGCCTAGTTCAGTTCTACTACCACATTATGTTGTTAGAATGGTTTCAGAACTTTGATATGATGATGTTGAGTGTGTACGAAATCCTTTGTCAAATGTCTCAAAATCCTTCTTGAGCATTTACAGCTGTTATGCTGCCGAAATTTTGCTAGAAATTCTAATGCCTTTGCATTATGATTGTGCTTTCAGATGGCCACTCGCGACCTCAATCAAGTGGTTCGCCTGACTCGATGCCTAGATGTACCCGGCCATACTGCCAAGTTGGTTAGGGTAATGACTGAGGTTGGATACCGCTGGTATCCTGAGTACACGGTCGAAGAGCAATTCCGAGACTTTAATCAAAGCCAGTATCTCTGCACTGTCAGGATATTTCCATCTTATCCTGGATCCACCGAGCCTCTTCACTGCTCCTATGGACTCGGGATTACTATTGAGATGACTGTGCAGGACGCCGCCTACTCTATGATGACCATTATGCGAGTCAGATCTGGTATATTTCGGGACTCTGATTTCCGGTATATGCCAGGATCACTTCCGGGAGCACAAGGGTATCTCCAGGCTATTTATGCTGACCCCACTCAGGAGGATTCACGGACTCGCACCACTGCTGAGATGCTCGAGGATAAGGACCGTGAAAATCGGGCCTTGAGGTTAGAGCTCTTCAATACCCGTGCTGACCACTGGGCCACTTTGACTCGGTTCGCACCGACGGTGCAAGCTGGATTCTCAGATATGCGCGATCTCTATCCTGTGAGATCTGCTCTGCCAGACGTGATGGTTTGGCGTGATGTAGGAGGCATCACCCCACCTCGCGGTCCCCGCAGGCCACCGTCTGTTGGTCCAAGGCCTCATCCTAGCCCCTATGGTCCACAAGCTCCGCGAGATCGTCTGTTTCCGGATGATCATGTTGAGCTTCCAGGCTATGGAGGTGACTTTTACGAGGACTACTACGGATCGGTCTGAGTTAGTGGTAGTATCACTAGTTCGCACTAGCTGTGTCGTCTATCGTCCCGCGTGACTCGTGGGATATGACCTAGTTTGTACTCTTCCGGAGGTGTAGAAAAATAATGTATAGGAGCTTGGAATGCCTCCGATGAGATGTAATCCTTTTCTCACCGTAATAGTACTTTGTTTGGTCTTGTACTAAACCCTGTATGGTGTGTATGACGATGGAATAAAAGAAGCAGTTTCTGTTTTTACCATGTCATACGGATGATCATCTTGCATTTCGAGTTATTCCTTACATTCTGTATCCTATGTCGGAATTTTATCATCCTGACTAAATCATTGTCTTGTTTACCTAGGATGGTCAACACGCGCGCTAACCCTGCTTCTCAAGAGCAGGCCGAAGGCAGTGAAGGTAGGAATCAAAATCTGCCTCATCCTCCTTCACTAGCCGAGGTTATGATGGAAGCTGAGAGAAACAAGCGGGAGACCAACCGTTTGTTGGAGCGTATTGAACAGAACACGGCACACCATCAGAGGACTAACGTGGTGTCACTCAGTGATTTTATCAAATTACATCCACCCACGTTCCACCACTCCGTCGAGCCTCTCGACGCTGATGACTGGCTTCGCAGTATCTCTCATAAACTGCGTTCCGCGCTAGTAGCGGAGGCTGACAAGGTCACCTTTGCTGCATATCGTCTTGAAGGCCCCGCCAGTTTATGGTGGGAAAATTATGGAGCTATGCGCCCAGCGGGCCATGTCACTACTTGGGCTGAGTTCAGCGAGGCTTTCCGTGAACATCATATTCCGGAGGGTCTCATGGACCGCAAACGTGAAGAATTTTGCAGTTTCACCCAAGGCCGACTTTCTGTGGATGTTTACAGCAGGGAGTTTGGTAATCTCGCACGATATGCAACCGAGGAAGTTTCTACTGACGCCAAGAAGCAAGCAAGGTTCCGTAAGGGCCTTAGTCCTGAGCTTCGCCGCGACCTCCGTCTGCATGAGTGCACATCCTTCCAGAAACTTGTCAACAAAGCCATCAGTGCTGAAACTGGTCAGACTGACTATGACGCAACACGCAAGCATGGCCGTGAGATGGGTTCCTCATCCGGTGCTGGTCCTCAGAAGCGCCGCGTGTGGGTACCCAACACCGCCCTGCCACCCAGGTTCACACCGAGGCCATCCTTCCAGGCGCCTCGCCCCGTTCAGCAGTCTGCACCGGCCAAGCCCTATGGGGGTCCAACTAACAATGCTCCTCCACGTACCAGTTCCGTGACTTGTTTCAAGTGTGGGGAATCTGGCCACTATATGCGTGAGTGTCCCCAGACCAACCCCAACCAGTCTGCTAAAGCTGTTGGCCGTGGCAAGCCGACAGGAAAAGTATTCCACGCCAAGCCGGTCACCGCTACACGTGGCCATGTCAACTGTATCTCTGTCGAAGAAGCTCAAGAGGATCCCAAGGTCGTTCTCGGTACGCTTCTTGTTAATTGCCACCCGGCATCTGTTCTTTTCGATACAGGAGCCTCTCATTCTTTTATATCTGAAAACTATGCTCGCTTGCATAACGTCGCATTCGGTGATATGCCAACCTCTATGGTAATTCAAACTCCGGGATCCAAATGGCAAACTTCTAGAGTAAGCCATGGAAATGAAATCCAAGTCGACAGACTTGTTTTCCTTGCCTCTTTGATAGCCCTTAAATTTTCAGATATCAATATCATTCTGGGTATGGACTGGATGTCAGCTCATCAAGCCAAAATTGATTGCTTCTCTAGGACTGTTCAACTCACCCATCCTTCGGGGAAGATAGTCAATGTCTTGACCCGAATAGCTAAGCGACAATTATATTCTCTTAACGCCAGCCCTTTGCCAGACCTTGAGGATGTTCCGGTAGTCCGTGACTTCCCGGATGTCTTTCCAGAAGAATTGCCAGGTGTTCCACCTGACAGGGATGTTGAGTTCGTAATAGACCTCATTCCGGGAACCGTTCCGATTGCGAGAAGACCCTATAAGATGGCACCCCTAGAACTAGCCGAGCTTAAGAAACAACTCGATGAGTCCTTGAAAAAGGGTTTCATCCGACCTAGTTCATCTCCGTGGGCTTGCCCCGTCCTATTCGTCAAGAAGAAGGATGGTACGGACCGGATGGTTGTAGATTACCGACCTGTCAATTTGGTCACAATCAAGAACAAATATCCGCTTCCCAGGATCAACGACCTGTATGATCAGCTCGCTGGATCCTCAGTCTTCTCCAAGATGGATTTGAGGTTGGGCTACCATCAAATCAAAATCAGAAACGGGGACATTCCTAAAACGGCCTTTGTTACTCGTTATGGCCAATACGAGTACACCGTCATGTCCTTCGGTTTAACCAACGCTCCAGCCACCTTTTCTCGGTTAATGAACTCAATCTTCATGGAGTATTTGGATAAATTCGTTGTAGTTTACCTCGATGATATACTCATCTACTCCAAGAACGAGGAAGAACATGCCGAACATCTAAGGCTAGTGTTGAAGAAACTTCGAGAGCATCGCCTTTATGCCAAATTTTCTAAATGTGAATTCTGGTTGCCAGAAGTGACCTATCTGGGTCATGTAATATCTGGTAAAGGTATTGCTGTTAACCCTGAGCGAGTTCAAGCCGTCCTTAACTGGACTCCACCTGAATCGGTCAAGCAAGTTCGGAGTTTTCTAGGCTTAGCGAGCTATTGTCGTCGCTTTGTCAAGAACTTCTCCAAGGTTGCCAAACCTCTAACCGAACTCCTCAAGAAAGATAAGAAGTTCGAGTGGACTCCACAATGTGAGCACAGCTTTCAGGAACTGAAAAGACGCCTGACTTCTGCTCCCGTACTGGTACCGCCAGACTTCTCCAAGGATTTTGTTATCTACTGCGACGCCTCGCGACAAGGACTAGGTTGCATTCTCATGCAAGATCGACACGTAATTGCCTACGCTTCACGGCAATTGCACCCACATGAGGAGAATTATCCTACTCATGATCTAGAGCTTGCAGCTGTAGTCTATGCACTTAAAACCTGGCGACATTACCTCCTCGGTAATCGTTGCGAAATATTCACTGATCACCAAAGTTTGAAGTACATCTTCACCCAACCGGATCTGAACCTCAGGCAAAGACGTTGGGTTGAATTGATCACAGACTTCGACTTAGGAATAACCTACACCCCAGGGAAAGCCAACGTCATGGCTGATGCGCTAAGTCGTAAATCTTATTGTAACAACCTGATGTTACAACAAAGTCAACCGCCTCTCCATGAGGAATTTCGGAAGCTTAACCTTCACATTGTACCTCAAGGTTTTCTTTCCACCTTGGTAGCAAAACCTACTCTTACGGATCAAATCATCGCTGCCCAAAAGCGAGATAAGGGAATATCTAAAATCAAAGAGAACATTGCTAGCGGAGGTGCTAGTTGTTTCTCCACAAATGATCATGGTGTTGTGTACTTTGAGAACCGTCTAGTGGTTCCCAAGAACCAGCATCTACGGCAGTTGATCCTTAAGGAGGCTCATGAATCCCCTCTCACCATTCATCCCGGTAGTACTAAGATGTATCAGGACCTACGCCAGAGGTTCTGGTGGACTAGGATGAAGAGAGAAATTGCTCAGTATATTGCAAATTGCGACGTCTGTCGTCGTGTAAAAGCAGAGCACCAACGGCCTGCTGGCACCCTTCAACCCTTAGCTATTCCTGAATGGAAATGGGATAAAATTGGTATGGATTTCATTACCGGTTTTCCCAGGACCACGAGAGGGAATAATGCTATTTTCGTCGTGGTCGATCGTCTTTCCAAAGTAGCCCATTTCTTACCTGTTCGTGAGAGTATAACCGCTAGTCAGCTGGCAGACTTATACATCTCCCGAATAGTGTCCCTTCATGGTGTTCCTTTGGAAATTAACTCGGATCGAGGAAGTCTTTTCACCTCTCGATTTTGGGAAAGTTTCCAAAATGCTATGGGAACTCGTCTCTCCTTTAGCACCGCCTTCCACCCTCAGTCGAGTGGTCAAGTGGAACGCGTCAACCAAATTCTAGAAGACATGCTTCGAGCCCCTGTTATCTCATTCGGAATGGACTGGGAGAAGTGCCTTCCATTTGCCGAATTCGCTTACAACAACAGCTATCAATCTAGCTTGGGTAAAGCCCCTTTTGAAGTTCTCTATGGACGACGGTGTCGAACACCCCTTAACTGGTCAGAGACCGGGGAAAGACAATTCTTTGGCCCGGACATGATTCAGGAAGCAGAAGAACAAGTTCGCATCGTTCGTGAAAAGTTGAAAACAGCCCAATCTCGTCAAAAGAGTCAATATGACCGAAAACATAAGACTATGACTTTCGAGGTTGACGAGAAGGCATATCTTCGGGTCACCCCTCTGAAGGGAACCCATCGTTTCGGTATCAAAGGCAAATTGGCTCCTCGTTACATTGGACCTTTTCGCATTCTTGCCAAACGAGGGGAAGTTGCCTACCAGCTGGAACTACCTCCGCATCTCTCCAGAGTCCACGATGTCTTCCACGTTTCTCAACTCAGGCGTTGCTTCTCGGATCCTATCCGTGAAGTGGACCACGAAACGCTTGATCTCCAAGATAATCTTACATATCGAGAGTACCCCGTTCGTATCCTCGATCAGGCCGAACGTATCACCCGACGTCAGAACATCAAGTTCCTCAAAGTACAATGGTCGCACCATTCTGAGGATGAAGCAACCTGGGAAAGGGAGGATCGTCTTCGACTTGAGTACCCCGCCTTCTTCCTGGAGGAACCCAAATCTCGGGACGAGATTCTTTTGAGTGGGGGTGAGTTGTCACACCCTAGCTAGTCATGCATTAGAGTGTTGCATCATGTTTACTCTTTCATCAGAAACTTGAAATGGGGATCTGTGAAACCCTCAGAATCATTTTGAAAATGACCCAAATAAAAATTTCTCCAAAAGGGTCCAAGAAAATGCTCATGTTGATCTCTGAAAATATTGGACAGAGATAAAAATCAAACCAATATTTTTAGTGGCTCATGGACATTTATTTTGGGCATTTGGAATTAATGCATAAATATTTGCTTTGGAAATATATTTCCATATATATTAATATATGTCCAAATATTATGCCAATTATAAAGGAGCTCTGGAATAATATATCTAGCCTCTGAAAAATTTGGCATAAGTTAAATAAATGATTTAATATATTATTTAAATCAGAACAAATGTCAGAAATTAGAAAACAGAAAAAAATAAAAGGGAGAAGCTTACCTGGGCTCCTCCACTGTGCAGCCCATCCAGCTGGCCGGCCCAGCCAGCAGGCGGCCCAGCCCGTCTCCCTCCTCTATCGTCTTCGTCCCGACAGAGGGAGGGGAGTGTGGTCGGCGCGCGCGCGCGCCACCGCGCCACGCCACCTCTCTCCCTGCCTGCCTGCCCTCCCCTCCTCGCCTCGATGCCCTGGACGACGCCACGCCTCCCCCCCCTGCTCTCTCTCACTCGCCCTTGGCTCTTCCCTCCTCTCCCTCGCTCTCTCTCTCACGGCCGACACCACCGTCGCCGCCGTTCGCCTTAGCAGCCGTCTCCGGCCACCCCTCGCTCCCCCGACTAGCTCAGAAGCTCCGCCACAACCCCCTCGTCCTCCCCACCGCTCCACAGGCCTCCGGAAG
>NC_041387.1:485360635-485389597 GCF_002162155.2 Triticum dicoccoides | reverse complement strand
CTCCGGAAGCCCTGCATCGCCGCCACGTCGCCGTTCCCCTCCTCGGACTCCGACCACCGTCGCCGTCGATTCGCCGTCTCCAGCGCGTCCCCGAGCCCGCTTCGACGCCCACTGCAACCGCGGTGAGCTACGCCACCGTTTCCCCCTCTTCTCCCCCTCGTTCCCTCACCGCAGCCTCCTCCCCACCACGGCCGAACCTCCGCCGTCGCCGAGCTCGCCGTCGACGCAGCTCCGGTGACCATTTGGTCACCCCGGCGAGTCCAACGAGTTCGTAAGGCTCCGTAGAGCATCCCTAGCGCCTCGCCTAGCTCGCCTTCGAGCTCCAACCCCGTTTCCGTGCACGACCGAACCCCGGCGGCCGCAGCCGAGCTCGCCGCCGTCGACTCCGGCCACCCCAGGCCCAGCCACCACCACCGTTCGACGCGGGGGAGCAAGAGCTCTCCAACGAGCCCAAGAACGGCCTCGCCCGTGCCCTGTAGCGCGATCCCGCATCGCGCCGCCGTCTCGGGCCTCGCCGGCGTCACGTCGCCGGTGGGTTTGACCCACTTTGACCACGGCAGGAACCCCCCCTGAGTCCCTGACAGGTGGGCCCAGCCCTGTAGCTAATTAGGATTAGCGCTAACCACTGTTAGTTAACCCCCTAACACTGACTAGTGGGCCCCAGCGCCACTAATTAGTAATTAGGATTAATTTAACCCTGTTTAACCCCCTGTCACTGACGTGTGGGCCCCACACGTCAGGTTTGACTCCAGCCAGCTGCAGTTGACCACTGACGTCATGCTGACGTCATGCTGGCGCAATAATTATATTTCTGGATTTAATTTAAATCAGGAAATTCCAGAATATTATTTAAACTTCAAAAATTCATAACTTTTATTCTGTAACTCCAAATTGGACAAATTATATATGAAAAATGATCAGAAAAATCCAATCTATCCATCTGTACTATTTTCATGCATGATCAAACAAGTTAAATTGATGTTTCAAGCAGAACAAGGAAAAGCACTTTAAAAGGCCATATTTGAATTTGAAATTTGAATCCTTGATTCAAATTTGTTCAAACCCTTCTGGTTTTAGTTGCATTAGCCCAACACACTCATATTGCCATGTTTCATGCATGCATCATATTGTTGCACATTGTTTGGTGATGGTTGTGTATCGGTGTCCTTTGCGACAGGTTCTGCCTCCAAGGAGTACCGTGATTACCCTAACGAAGAACCGTATCAGTGCATCGACCCATCAGGCAAGCAACCAACCATTTGATCATATCGATACAATCCCATGTTCTCGCTCCTGCTCTCTTTTACTGCATTAAGACAACGCGTTTCAAACTGCTGTGTGCTACGGTAGTTGAACCCATTTCCTCTGCATGACCTGTCATTGCCACAGTAACTAGATGAAACCCACTAGCATGTGTAGGAGTTGATTGAGCCATATGTATGTGTTGTTCCTACCTTGCTATGCCTGCTATGCTTAGAGTCGTGTCAGGTCTGGTTCATCTGGGTGATGGGCTAGAGTGAAATGATTATGTCGGTAATAAGAGTGGTGAGGTGAACACGATTTGGTAAAGGTATCGATGAGAGGCCATGTAGGAGTACATGGTGGGTTGTTTCATTAAAGCCGACCTTAAGCACTGAGATCTGTATGTGTGATTTAAGATACAGCTACTACCATGCATTGGGCCCTGAAATATGACCCCGCTCGACTTCTTATTCACCCTAGCTCTCTGTCCAGGAGTTGCAAGTAGTTTCTGGTGTTTGTAGTCTACTGGAGGCCGTGGACAGCGCTGACCGTAGGGGTGGGCTGTGATGCGGTAGGTACGTGGCACGGTGTACCGAATACCCGTTAGGTATCTCGGGAACCCTGTTCACATCGTTCGGGGCCGTATGGGAAACCTCGGCCGGACTCCCTGCGGATGGAACCTGAATAGGCGATAAACCTGGACTAGAGGCTTAAGTGTTTAGGTAGGTCGTGGTCTACACCCACGTCGGCTTTCGCTTGAAGTCTGCCGAGCACATGTCGTGTGCAGACGCTAAGTGGTGGAAACATGTATGAAGAAGTACACCCCTGCAGGGTTAACATGATCTATTCGAATAGCCGCGTCCGCGGTAAAGGACTACTTGGTTGCCTATACAGTTCATAGACAAGTAAATGGAAACGACTAAAAGCCTCAAGATAAGAGTGAGTGCCGAGGATGGCTCTTCCGTAGGAAGACGGAGGCGGATCCTCGGTAGTGTATTGAATTGGTGAGTAGTGGACTCGTGTGCGCAAAACCATTTCAAGTTGGAGTATCGTAGGATAGCCTAGCCAAGAGTCAAAGCTGGCTTGCTGCAATAACTCCACCAACCCTTCTTGATACTAAGCATGTATGTAGGATCTGATGTAAGTCTTGCTGAGTACCTTTGTACTCATGTTGCTGTAATCTACTTTTTTTACAGAAGACGCTGCAACCCTTTCTGATGGGTTCTATGTAGACGTTGACATCAACGAGTAGGCTAAAGACCCAGGTGGTGACCCTGAGCTTGTGAAGGACCACGTAGTATAGCTAGGCTTTCCAAGCCTCCTTTATTTTACTAGTTGTCTGTACTCAGACAAGTTATCTCCGCTGCTGATTTGTATGACTGTATGACTTGAATGCTGGGTCGTGTGACCCGTATCTTTGTGTATGCTATGTATGGCTCCCTGAGCCTTAAATAAAGTACTTGTGTCGTAGAGTCATGTTGTGATGCTTCGTTGTATTTGCACATATCGAGCATATTGTGTGTATGATTGAAATGCTTGGTATGTGTGGGATCTGACTATCTAGTTGTTTATCTTTAGTAGCCTCTCTTACCGGGAAATGTCTCCTAGTGTTACCGCTGAGCCATGGTAGCTTGCTACTGCTCTGGAACACTTAGGCTAGCCGGCATGTGTCCTTCTTCGTTCCTGTGTCTGTCCCTTCGGGGAAATGTCACGCTTTGAGTACTGGAGTCCTGTTAGCCCGCTACAGCCCGGTTTACCGGAGTCCTGCTAGCCCAGTGCTACAGCCCGGACCCACTTGCTGATGACCGACACGTTCGAAGCTGGGTCATGGATGCCTGTCCCTGTAAGTCTGTGCCACTTTGGGTTTACGACTAGTCATGTCAGCCCGGGCTCTTTATCATATGGATGCTAGCGACACTATCATATACGTGAGCCAAAATGCGCAAACGGTCCCGGGCAAAGGTAAGGCGACACCCGTGGGGATACCGTGCGTGAGGCCGCAAAGTGATATGAGGTGTTACCGGCTAGATCGATGTGACATCGAGTCGGGGTCCTGACAAACTCTTTCTTTGACTGTTCCATTTTGAACTATTTCAAAATCTTGACAAGGTATGAACTTATTGAAAAACTTATCAAGCATCTTGATCTATCTCAATAGATCTTGATGCTCAATACGTAAGTAGCTTTACTGAGGTCTTTCTTTTAAAGAACCCCTTTCAAATACTCCTTTATGCTTTCCAGAAAAATTCTACATCATTTCTGATCAACAATATGTTACTCACATATATTTATCCGAAAGGCGGTAGTGATCCCACTCACTTTATTGTAAATACAGGCTTCTCAAAAAGTCTGTATAAAACCATATGCTTTGATCAACTCATCAAAGCGTATATTCCAACTCCGAGATGCTTGCACCAGTCCATTGATGGATCGCTGGAGCTTGCACATTTTGTTAGCACCTTTAGGATTGACAAAACCTTCCGGTTGCATCATATACAACTCTTCTTTAAATAATCCATTGAGGAATGCAGTTTTGACATCCATTTGCCAGATTTGATAAAATGTGGCAATTGCTAACATGATTCGGACAGACTTAAGCATCGATACGAGTGAGAAAATCTCATCGTATTCAACACCTTGAACTTGTAGAAAACCTTTCACAACAAGTCGAGCTTAGTAGATAGTAACACTACTATTAGTGTCCGTCTTCCTCTTGAAGATCCATTTATTTTCTATGGCTTGCCGATCATCGGCAAGACAACCAAAGTCCACACTTTGTTCTCATACATGGATCCCATCTCAGATTTCATGGCCTCAAGCCATTTCGCGGAATCTGGGCGCATCATCGCTTCCTCATAGTTCGTATGTTCATCATGGTCTAGTAACATGACTTCTAGAACAGAATTACCGTACCACTCTGGTGCGGATCTTACTCTGGAAGACCTACGAGGTTCGGTAGTAACTTGATCTGAAGCTTCATGATCATCATCATTAGCTTCCTCACTAATTGGTGTAGGAATCACAGGAACTGATTTCTGTGATGAACTACTTTCCAATTCGGGAGAAGGTACAATTACCTTATCAAGCTCTACTTTCCTCCCACTCACTTCTTTCGAGAGAAACTCCTTCTCTAGAAAGGATCCATTTTAGCAACGAATATATTGCCTTTGGATCTGTGATAGAAGGTGTACCCAACACTTTCCTTTGGGTATTCTATGAAGACGCACTTCTCCGATTTGGCTTCGAGCTTATCAGGTTGAAACTTTTTCACCTAAGCATCGCAGCCCCAAACTTTAAGAAACGACAACTTTTGTTTCTTGCTAAACCACAGTTTATAAGGCGTCGTCTCAACGGATTTTGATGGTGCCCTATTTAAAGTGAATGCAACTGTCTCTAATGCATAACCCCAAAACGATAGTGTTAAACCGATAAGAGACATCATAGGTCGCACAATATCCAATAAAGTGCAGTTACGACGTTCGGACACACCATAACGCTGTGGTGTTCCAGGTGGCATGAGTTTGTGAAACTATTCCACATTGTTTTAATTGAAGACCAAACTCGTAACTCAAATATTTGTCTCGGCGATCAAATGACAGAAACTTTATTTTCTTGTTACGATGATTCTCCACTTCTCTCTTAAATTATTTGAACTTTTCAAATGTTTCAGACTTGTGCTTCATTAAGTAGATATACTCATATCTGCTCAAATCATCTTGTGAAGGTCAGAAAAATAATGATACCTGCCACGACCATCAACACTCATTGGACCGCATACATCGGTATGTATTATTTCCAATAAGTCACTAGCCTGTTCCATTGTTCCGGAGAACGGAGTTTTAGTCATCTTACCCAAAAGGCATGATTCGCAAGCATCAAATGATTCATAATCAAGTGATTCCAAAAGTCCATCTTAATGGAGTTTCTTCATGCGCTTTACACCGATATGACCCAAACGGCAGTGCCACAAATGAGTTGCACTATCATTATTAACTTTGCATCTTTTGGCATCAATATTATGAATATGTGTATCACTACAATCGAGATCCAACAAACTATTTTCATTGGGTGTATGACCATTGAAGGTTTTATTCATGTAAACAGAACAACAATTATTCTCTAACTTTAAATGAATAACCGTATTGCAATAAACATGATCAAATCATATTTATGTTCAACGCAAACTCGAAAAAACATTTATTTAGGTTTAACACTAATCCCGAAAGTATAGGGAGTGTGCGATGATGATCATATCAATCTTGGAACCACTTCCAATACACATCGTCACTTTACCCTGAACTAGTCTCTGTTTATTCTATAACTCCTGTTTCGAGTCACTAATTTTTAGCAACCGAACAAGTATCAAATACTTAGGGGCTACTATAAACACTAGTAAGGTACACATCAATAACCTGTATATCAAATATACCCTTGTTCACTTTGCCATCCTTTTTATCCACCAAATATTCAGGGTATTTCCGTTTCTAGTGACCATTTCCTTTGCAGTGTAAGCACTCAGTTTCAGGCTTTGGTTCAGCTTTGGGATTCTTCGTGGGAGTGACAACTTGCTTGTCATTCTTCTTGAAGTTCCCTTTGTTTCCCTTTGCCCTTTTCTTGAAACCAGTGATCTTGCCAATCATCAACACTTGATGCTCTTTCTTGATTTCTACCTTCGTCAATTTCAACATCACGAAGAGCTCGGGAATCGTTTTCGTCATCCCTTGCATTATAGTTCATCACGAAGTTCCAGTAACTTGGTGATGGTGACTAGAGAATTCTGTCAATCACTATCTTATCTGGAAGATTAACTCCCACTTGATTCAAGCGATTGTAGTACTCAGACAATCTAAGTACTTGCTCACTAGTTGAGCAATTCTCCTCCATCTTTTAGCCATAGAACTTGTTGGAGACTTCATATCACTCAACTCGGGTATTTGCTTGAAATATTAACTTCAACTCCTGGAACATTTCATATGGTCCATGACGTTCAAAACGTCTTTGAAGTCCCGATTCTAAGTCGTTAAGCATGGTGCACTAAACTATCAAGTAGTCATCATTATTGAGCTAGCCAAACGTTCATAACGTCTGCATCTGCTCCTGCAATATGTTTGTCACCTAGCGGTGTATTAAGGACATAATTCTTCTGTGCAGCAATGAGGATAAACCTCAGATCACGGATCCAATCCGCATCATTGCTACTAACATCTTTCAACACAATTTTCTCTAGGAACATATCAAAATAAACATATGAAAGCAACAACGCAAGCTATTGATCTACAACATAATTTGCAAAATACTACCAGGACTAAGTTCATGATAAATTTAAGTTCAATTAATCATATTACTTAAGAACTCCCACTTAGATAGACATCCCTCTAATCCTCTAAGTGATTACGTGATCCATATCAACTACACCATGTCCGATCATCACGTGAGATGGAGTAGTTTCAAAGGTGAACATCAATATGTTGATCATATCTACTATATGATTCACGCTCGACCTTTCGGTCTCCGTGTTCCGAGGCCATATCTATTATATGCTAGGCTCGTCAAGTTTAACCTGAGTATTCCGCGTGTGCAACTGTTTTGCACCCGTTGTATTTGAACGTAGAGCCTATCGCACCCGATCATCACATGGTGTCTCAGCATGAAGAACTTTCACAATGGTGCATACTCAGGGAGAACACTCCTTGATAATTAGTGAGAGACCATCTTAAAATGCTACCGTCAAACTGAGCAAAATAAGATGTATAAAAGATAAACATCATATCCAATCAAAATATGTGACATGATATGGCCATGATCATCTTGCGCCTTTGATATCCATCTCCAAAGTATTGTCATGATCTCTATCGTCACTGGCACGACACCATGATCTTCATCATCTTGATCTATATCAATGTGTCGTCACATGGTCGTCTCGCCAACTATTGCCCTTGCAACTATTGCTATCACATAGCAATAAAGTAAAGCAATTATTTGGCACTTGCATCTTATGCAACAAAGAGACAACCATAGGGCTTCTGCCAGTTGCCGATAACTTCAACAAAACATGATCATCTCATACAACAACTTATATCTCATCACGTCTTGACCATATCACATCACAACATGCCCTGCAAAAACAAGTTAGATGTCCTCTACTTTGTTGTTGCAAGTTTTACGTGGCTGCTATGGGCTGAGCAAGAACCGTTCTTACCTACGCATCAAAACCACAACAATAGTTCGTCAAGTTAGTGTTGTTTTAACCTTCTCAAGGACCGGGCGTAGCCACACTCGGTTCAACTAAAATTGGAGAAACAGACACCCGCTAGTCACCTGTGTGCGAAGCACGGCGGTAAAACCAGTCTTGCGTAAGTGTACGCGTAACGTCAGTCCGGGCCGCTTCATCCAACAATACCGATGAACCAAAGTATGACATGCTGGTAAGCAGTATGACTTGTATCGCCCACAACTCACTTGTGTTCTACTCGTGCATATGACATCTACGCATAAAACCAGGCTCGGATGCCACTGTTGGGTAACGTAGTAATTTCAAAAATTTCCTACGCACACGTAAGATCATGGTGATGCATAGCAACGAGAGGGAAGAGTGTTTTCTACATACCCTTGTAGACCGTAAGCGGAAGCGTTAGCACAACACGGTTGATGTAGTCGTACGTCTTCACGGCCCGACCGATCAAGCACCGAAACTACAGCACCTCCGAGTTCTAGCACACGTTCAGCTCAATGACGTCCCTCGAACTCCGATCCAGCCAAGTGTCGAGGGAGAGTTCCGTCAGCACGACGGCGTGGTGACGATCTTGATGTTCTATCATTGCAGGGCTTCGCCTAAGCACCACTACAATATTATCGAGGAGGACTATGGTGGAGGGGGGCACCGCACACGACTAATAGATCTCCTAGATCAATTGTTGTTCTGCCTATGGGGTGCCCCCCTGCCCCCGTATATAAAGGAGCAAGGGGGAAGGCGGCCGGCGTAGGGAGGAGGCGCGCCAAGGGGGAGTCCTACTCCCACCGGGAGTAGGACTCCTCCTTTCCTTGTTGGAGAAGGAAAGAGGAGGAGTAGGACTCCTCCTTTCCTTGTTGGAGAAGGAAAGAGGAGGAGAGGGAGAAGGAAAAGTGGGCTGCCCCCCTTGTCCAATTCGGACCAGAGGGGGGGGGCGCAGGCCTCCTTCCTTTTGGCCTCTCTCCTCTATTCCCGTATGGCCCAATAAGGCCCATATACTCCCCGGCGAATTCCCGTAACTCTCTAGTACTCCGAAAAATATCCGAATCACTCGGAACCTTTCCGAATTCCGAATATAGTCGTCCAATATATCGATCTTTACGTCTCAACCATTTCGAGACTCGTCGTCATGTCCCTGATCTCATCTGGGACTCCGAACTCCGTCGGTACATCAAAACTCATAAACTCATAATATAACTATCACCGAAACCTTAAGCGTGCGGACCCTACGGGTTCGAGAACAATGTAGACATGACCGAGACACGTCTCCGGTCAATAACCAATATCGGAACCTGGATGCTCATATTGGTTCCCACATATTCTACGAAGATCTTTATCGGTCAGACCGCATAACAACATACGTTGTTCCCTTTGTCATCAGTATGTTACTTGCCCGAGATTCGATCGTCGGTATCTCAATACCTAGTTCAATCTCGTTACCGGCAAGTCTCTTTACTCGTTACGTAATGCATCATTTCGTAACTAACTCATTAGCTACATTGCTTGCAAGGCTTATAGTGATGTGCATTACCGAGAGGGCCCAGAGATACCTCTCTGACAATCGGAGTGACAAAACCTAATCTCGAAATACGCCAACCCAACATGTACCTTTGGAGACACCTGTAGTACTCCTTTATAATCACCCAGTTACGTTGTGACGTTTGGTAGCACCCAAAGTGTTCCTCCGATAAACGGGAGTTGCATAATCTCATAGTTACAGGAACATGTATAAGTCATGAAGAAATCAATAGCAACATACTAAATGATCAAGTGCTAAGCTAATGGAATGGGTCAAGTCAATCACATCATTCTCCTAATGATGTGATCCCGTTAATCAAATGACAACTCTTTTGTCCATGGTTAGGAAACATAACCATCTTTGATAAACGAGCTAGTCAAGTAGAGGCATACCAGTGACACTATGTTTGTCTATGTATTCACACATGTATTATGTTTCCGGTTAATACAATTCTAGCATGAATAATAAACATTTATCATGATATAAGGAAATAAATATAACTTTATTATTACCTCTAGGGCATATTTCCTTCAGTGAGCCGAGTGGGGATGCCGGACCGAAATTCGGGGGCCGCTGCCCATTCAGGGTCACGCGGCTCGGTGATATAGAACCACCCCGATTGCCATCCTTTGATGGTCTCTACGAAGGTGCCCTCGAGCCATGTGACGTTGGCTATCTTGCCCACCATGGCGCCTCCGCACTCCGCTTGACGTCCGCCCACGACCTTCGGCTTGACGCTGAAGATCTTCAGCCATAGGCCAAAGTGAGGCTGGATGCGGAGGAAGGCCTCGCATACGACGATGACTGCTGAAATGTTGAGGATGAAGTTCGGGGCCAGATCGTGGAAGTCCAGGCCGTAGTAGAACATGAGCCCCTGTACGAACGGGTGAAGAGGAAAGCCCAGTCCGCGGAGGAAATGGGGGAGAAACACGACCCTCTCAAGGGGCCTAGGGGTGGGGACGAGTTGCCCCTCCTCGGGAAGCCGGTGCGCGATGTCGTCAGACAAGTATCCGACCTTCCTCAACTTTTTGATTTGCCCCTCCGTGACGGAGGAGGCCATCCATCTACCTCCCGCTCCGGACGTGATTGGAGAAAGTGTTGGGGAACGTAGCAAAAATTCAAAAATTTCCTACGTGTTACCAAGATCTATCTATGGAGAGACTAGCAACGAGGGGAAGGAGAGTGCATCTACATACCCTTGTAGATCGCTAAGCGGAAGCGTTCAAGAGAACGGGGTTGAAGGAGTCTTACTCGTCGTGATCCAAATCACCGGAGATCCTAGTGCCAAACGGACGGCACCTCCTCGTTCAACACACGTACAGCCCGGTGACGTCTCCCATGCCTTGATCCAGCAAGGAGAGAGGGAGAGGTTGAGGAAGACTCCATCCAGCAGCAGGACGACGGCGTGGTGGTGGTGGAGGAGCATGGCAATCCTGCAGGGCTTCGCCAAGCACCGCGAGAGAGGAGGAGGACTTGGGAGAGGGGGAGGGCTGCGCCAGAACTTTGGTAAAGCTCCCATGTGCCTCCCCACTATACATAGGGGTGGAGGGGGCTGGTTCCTTGCCCTCCAAGTCCATTGGGGCGTTGTCAAAGGTGCGAGGAAAGAAATCCCATCATTTCCTTCCCCACCGATTGTTATCCCCCCTTTTTAGGGATCTTGATCTTATCCCTTCGGGATATGATCGTATTCCTTCTAAGGGGGAATCTTGGTGCGCCTTGACCAGGGGTGTGGAGCCTTGCCCCCACTACCCACGTTCATGTGGGTCCTCCCATGTAGGTGGGCCCCACTCCGGAACCTTCTAGAACCTTCCCGGTACAATACCGAAAATTCCTGAACATTTTCCGGTGGCCAAAATAGGACCTCCCTATATAAATCTTTACCTCTGGACCATTCCGGAACTCCTCGTGACGTTCAGGATCTCATCCGGGACTCCGAACAACATTCAGCAACCACATACAAACTTCCTTTATAACCCTAGCGTCATCGAACCTTAAGTGTGTAGACCCTACGGGTTCGGGAACTATGCAGACATGACCGAGACGTTCTACGGTCAATAACCAACAGCGGGATCTGGATACCCATGTTGGCTCCCACATGTTCCACGATGATCTCATCGGATGAACCACGATGTCAAGGACTCAATCGATCCCGTATACAATTCCCTTTGTCTAACGGTATTGTACTTGCCCGAGATTCGATCGTCAGTATACCGATACCCTGTTCAATCTCGTTATCGGCAAGTCTCTTTACTCGTTCCGTAACACATCATCCCGCGATCAACTCTTTGATCACATTGTGCACATTATGATGATGTCCTACCAAGTGGGCCCAGAGATACCTCTCCGTCACACGGAGTGACAAATCCCAGTCTCGATTCGTGCCAACCCAACAGACACTTTCGGAGATACCT
This sequence comes from Triticum dicoccoides, assembly GCF_002162155.2. Classification (NCBI taxonomy): domain Eukaryota; kingdom Viridiplantae; phylum Streptophyta; class Magnoliopsida; order Poales; family Poaceae; genus Triticum; species Triticum dicoccoides. The sequence goes on along the minus strand of NC_041387.1, from coordinate 485,378,196 downwards.
ATAGTGCACCTTTATAGCCACCCAATTACGTTGTGACGTTTGGTACAACCAAAGCATTCCTACGGTATTCGGGAGTTGCACAATCTCATGGTCTAAGGAAAAGATACTTGACATTAGAAAAGCTTTAGCATACGAACTACATGATCTCTGTGCTAGGCTTAGGATTGGGTCTTGTCCATCACATCATTCTCCTAATGATGTGATCCCGTTATCAACGACATCCAATGTCCATGGTCAGGAAACCGTAACCATCTATTGATCAACGAGCTAGTCAACTAGAGGCTTACTAGGGACATGGTGTTGTCTATGTACCCACACATGTATCTAAGTTTCCTGTCAATACAATTATAGCATGGATAATAAACGATTATCATGAACAAGGAAATATAATAATAACTAATTTATTATTACCTCTAGGGCATATTTCCAATAGTCTCCCACTTGCACTAGAGTCAATAATCTAGTTCACATCGCCATGTGATTAACACTCACAGGTCACATCGCCATGTGACCAACATCCAAAGAGTTTACTAGTGTCACTAAACTAGTTCACATCACCATGTGATTAAGACTCAATGAGTTCTGGGGTTTGATCATGTTTTGCTTGTGAGAGAGGTTTTAGTCAATGGGTCTGCAACATTCAGATTTGTATGTACTTCGCAAATCTCTAGGTCATATTGTAAATGCTGCTTCCACGCTCCACTTGGAGCTATTCCAAATGGTTGCTCCACTATACGTATCCGGTTTGCTACTCAAAGTCATTCGAATAGGTGTTAAAGCTTGCATCGACGTAACCCTTTACATCGAACTCTTTATCACCTCCATAATCGAGAAACATATCCTTATTCCTCTAAGGATAATTTTGACCGCTATCTGGTGATCCACTCCTTTATCACCTTTGTACCCTCTTGCCAGATATGTAGGAAGGCACACATGAGGTGCGGTACATAGCATAGCATACTGTAGAGCCTACGTCTAAAGCATAGGGGACGACCTTCGTCCTTTCTCTCTATTTTGCCGTGGTCGAGCTTTAAGTCTTAACTTCGTACCTCACATCTCAGGCAAGAACTCCTTCTTTGACTGATCCATCTTGAACACCTTCAAGATCACGTCAAGGTATGTGCTCATTTGAAAGTACCATTTAGCATTTTTTTTGATCTATCCTCATAGATCTTGATGCTCAATGTTCAAGTAGCTTAATCCAGGTTTTCTATTGAAAAACACCTTTCAAATAACCCTATATGCTTTCCAGAAATTCTACATCATTTCTGATCAACAATACGTCAACAACATATACTCATCAGAAATTCTATAGTGCTCCCACTCACTTCTTTGGAAATACAAGTTTCTCATGAACTTTGTATAAACCCAAAATCTTTGATCATCTCATCAAAGCGCACATTCCAACTCCGAGATGCTTACTCCAGTCCTTAGAAGGATCGCTGGAGCTAGCATACCTTTTAGCATCCTTAGGATCGACAAAACTTTTCTGATTGTATCACATACAACATTTCCTTACGAAAACTGGTAAGGAAACTCGTCTTGACATCCATCTGCCAGATTTCATAAATGCAGCTAATGCTAACATGATTCCGACGGACTTAAGCATCGCTACGGATGAGAAAATCTCATCGTAGTCAACTCCTTGAACTTGTGAAAAACTCTTCGCCACAAGTCGAGCTTCATAGATGGTGACATTACCGTCCACGTCCGTCTTCTTCTTAAAGATCCATTTATCTCAATGGCTTGCCGATCATCGGGCAAGTCCACCAAAGTCCATGCTTTGTTCTGATACATGGATCCTATCTCGGATTTCATGGCTTCTAACCATTTGTCGGAATTTGGGCCCACCATCGCTTCTCCATAGCTCGTAGGTTCATTGTTGTCTAGCAACATGACCTTCAAGACAGGATTACTGTACCACTCTAAAGTAGTACGCATCCTTTTCACCCTACGAGGTGCGGTAGTGACTTGATCCAAAAACTTCATGATCACTATCATAAGCTTCTACTTCAATTGGTGTAGGCGCCACAGGAACAACTTCATGTGCCCTGCTACATACTTGTTGAAGTGACGGTTCAATAACCTCATCAAGTCTCCACCATCCTCCCACTCAATTTTCGAGACAAACCTTTCCTCGAGAAAGGACCCGATTCAAGAAACAATCCCTATTGCTTTCGGATCTGAATTAGGAGGTATACCCAACTGTTTTGGGTGTCCTATGAAGATGCATTTTATCCGCTTTGGGTTCGAGCTTATCAACCTGAAACTTTTTCACATAAGCGTCGCAGCCCCAAACTTTTAAGAAACGACAACTTAGGTTTCTCCAAACCATAGTTCAAACGGTGTCGTCTCAACGGAATTACGTGGTGCCCTATTTTAAAGTGCATGCGGTTGTCTCTAATGCCTAAACCATGAACGATAGTGGTAATTCGATAAGAGACATCATGGTACACACCATATCCAATAGGGTGCAACTATGAAGTTCGGACACACCATCACACTATGGTGTTCCAGTCGATATTAATTGTGAAACAATTTCCACAATGTCTTAATTGCGTGCCAAAGCTCGTAACTCAGATACTCATCTCTCTGATCATATCATAGACATTTTATCCTCTTGTCACGATGATCTTCAACTTCACTCTGAAATTACTTGAACCATTCAATAATTCAGACTTGTGTTTCATCAAGTAAATATACTTAGTATCTACTCAAATCATCTGTGAAGTAAGAACATAACGATATCCACTGCGTGCCTTAGCACTTATTGGACTGCACACATCAAAATGTATTACTTCCAACAAGTTGCTATCTTGTTCCATCTTACTGAAAACGAGGCTTTTCAGTCATCTTGCCCATGTGGTATGATTTGCATATCTCAAGTGATTCAAAATCAAATGAGTCCAAACGATCCATCTGCATGGAGTTTCTTCATGCGTATACACCAATAGACATGGTTCGCATGTCTCGGACTTTTCAAAAACGAGTGAGTCCAAAGATCCATCAACATGGAGCTTCTTCATGCGTTTTACACCAATATGACTTACATGGCAGTGCCACAAGTAAGTGGTACTATCATTACTATCTTATATCTTTTGGCATAAAATGTGTATCACTACTATCGAGATCCAATAGACCATTCCTATTAGGTGCAATACCATTGAAGGTATTATTCAAATAAACAGAGTAACCATTATTCTCCTTAAATGAATAACCGTATTGCAATAGACATAATCCAATCATGTCTATGCTCAATGCAAACACCAAATGACAATTATTCAGGTTTAATACTTATCTTGATGGTAGAGGGAGCGTGCAATGTTTGATCACATCAAAATTGGAAACACTTCCAACACATATCATCAGCTCTCCTTTAGCTAGTCTCCATTTATTCCGTAGCTCTTTTATTTCGAGTTACTAACACTTAGCAACCGAACCGGTATCTTAATACCCTGGTGCTACTAGGAGTACTAGTAAAGTACACCTTAACATAATGTATATCCAATATACTTCTATCGACCTTGCCAGCCTTCTCATCTACCAAGTATCTAGGGTAATGCTGCTCTAGTGGCTGTTCCCCTTATTATAGAAGCACTTAGTCTCGGGTTTGGGTTCAACCTTGGGTTTCTTCACTAGAGCAGTAGCTGATTTGCCGTTTCATGAAGTATCCCTTCTTGCCCTTGCCCTTCTTGAAACTAGTGGTTTCACCAACCATCAACAATTGATGCTCCTTCTTGATTTCTACTTTCGCGGTGTCAAACATCGTGAATACCTCAAGGATCATCATATCTATCCCTTATATGTTATAGTTCATCACGAAGCTCTAGCAGCTTGGTGGCAATGACTTTGGAGAAACATCACTATCTCATCTGGAAGATCAACTCCCACTCGATTCAAGTGATTGTTGCACTCAGACAATCTGAGCACAAGCTCATCGATTGAGCTTTCTCCCTTAGTTTGCAGGCTAAGAAAATCGTCGGAGGTCTCATACCTCTTGACGTGGGCACGAGCCTGAAATCCCAATTTCAGCCCTCGAAACATCTCATATGTTCCGCGACATTTCGAAAACGTCTTTGGTGCCTCTACTCTAAACCATTTAACTGAACTATCACGTAGTTATCAAAATGTGTATGTCCGATGTTCGCAACATCCACAGACGATGTTTGGGGTTCTGCACACTGAGCGGTGCATTAAGGACATAAGCTTTCTACTGATCGCATAATCGCTACTATCAACTTTCAACTATATTTTCTCTAGGAACATATCTAAACAGTAGAAGTAAAGCGCGAGCTTACGACATAATTTGCAAAGATATTTTGACTATGTTCAGGATAATTAAGTTCATCTTATGAACTCCCACTCAGATAGACATCCCTCTAGTCATCTAAGTGATTACATGATCCGAGTCAACTAGGTCGTGTCCGATCATCACGTGAGACGGACTAGCCATCATCGGTGAACATCTTCATGTTGATCGTATCTACTATACAACTCATGCTCGACCTTTCGGTCTCTTCTGTTCCGAGGCCATGTCTGTACATGCTAGGCTCGTCAAGTTAACCTAAGTGTTTCGCGTGTGTAAATCTGGCTTACACCCATTGTATGTGAACGTAAGAATCTATCACACCCGATCATCACGTGGTGCTTCGAAACGACGAACTTTCGCAATGGTGCACAGTTAGGGGGAACACTTTCTTGAAATTTTAATGAGGGATCATCTTATTTACTACCGTCGTCCTAAGCAAATAAGATGCATAAACATGATAAACATCACATGCAATCAAATAGTGACATGATATGGCCAATATCATTTTGCTCCTTTTGATCTCCATCTTCGGGGCTCCATGATCATCGTCGTCACTGGCATGACACCATGATCTCCATCATCATGATCTCCATCATCGTGTCTCCATGAAGTTGTCTCGCCAACTTATTACTTCTACTACTATGGCTACCGGTTAGCAATAAAGTAAAGTAATTACATGGCGTTGTTCAATGACACGCAGGTCAAACAATAAATAAAGATAACTCCTATGGCTCCTGCCGGTTGTCATACTCATCGACATGCAAGTCGTGATTCCTATTACAAGAACATGATCAATCTCATACATCACATATCATTCATCACATTCTTCATGGCCATATCACATCACATAGCATACCCTGCAAAAACAAGTTAGACGTCCTCTAATTGTTGTTTGCATGTTTTACGTGGCTGCTATGGGTTTCTAGCAAGAATGTTTCTTACCTACGCAAAACCACAACGTGATATGCCAATTGCTATTTACCCTTCATAAGGACCCTTTTCATCGAATCCGTTCCAACTAAAGTGGGAGAGACTGGCACCCGCTAGCCACCTTATGCACCAAGTGCATGTCAGTCAGTGGAACCTGTCTCACATAAGTGTACGTGTAAGGTTGGTACGGGCCGCTTCATCCCACAATACCGTCGAAACAAGATTGTACTAGTAACGGTAAGCATATTGAACAAAATCAAGGCCCACAACAACTTGTGTTCTACTCGTGCATAGAAACTACGCATAGACCTAGCTCATGATGCCACTGTTGGGGAACGTAGCAAAAATTCAAAATTTTCCTACGTGTCACCAAGATCTATCTATGGAGAGACTAGCAACGAGGGGAAGGAGAGTGAATCTACATACCCTTGTAGATCTCTAAGCGGAAGCGTTCAAGAGAAAGGGGTTGAAGGAGTCGTACTCGTCGTGATCCAAATCACCGGAGATCCTAGTGCCGAACGGACGGCACCTCCGCGTTCAACACACGTACAGCCCGTTGACGTCTCCCATGCCTTGATCCAGCAAGGAGAGAGGGAGAGGTTGAGGAAGACTCCATCCAGCAGCAGTACGACGGCGTGGTGGTGGTGGAGGAGCATGGCAATCCTGCAGGGCTTCGCCAAGCACCGCGGGAGAGGAGGAGGACTTGGGAGAGGGGGGGGGCTGCGCCAGAACTTTGGTAAAGCTCCCATGCGCCTCCCCACTATATATAGGGGTGGAGGGGGCTGGTTCCTTGCCCTCCAAGTCCATTGGGGCGTTGGCAAAGGTGGGAGGAAAGAAATCCCATCATCTCCTTCTCCACCGATTGTTATCCCCCCTTTTTAGGGATCTTGATCTTATCCCTTCGGGATATGATCTTATTCCTTCTAAGGGGGAATCTTGGTGCGCCTTGACCAGGGGTGTGTGGCCTTTCCCCCACTACCCACGTTCATGTGGGGCCCCCATGCAGGTGGGCCCCACTCCGGAACCTTCTAGAACCTTCCCGGTACAATACCAAAAATTCCTGAACATTTTCCGGTGGCCAAAATAGGACTTCCCATATATAAATCTTTACCTCCGGACCATTCCGGAACTCCTCGTGACGTCCGAGATCTCATCCGGGACTCCGAACAACATTCGGCAACCACATACAAACTTCCTTTATAACCCTAGCGTCATCGAACCTTAAGTGTGTAGACCCTACGGGTTCGGAAACCATGCGGACATGACCGAGACGTTCTACGGTCAATAACCAACAGTGGGATCTGGATACCCATGTTGGCTCCCACATGTTCCACGATGATCTCATCGGATGAACCACGATGTCAAGGACTCAATCGATCCCGTATACAATTCCCTTTGTCTAACGGTATTGTACTTGCCCGAGATTCGATCGTCGGTATACCGATACACTGTTCAATCTCGTTACCGGCAAGTCTCTTTACTCGTTCCGTAACACATCATCCCGCGATCAACTCTTTGATCACATTGTGCACATTATGATGATGTCCTACCGAGTGGGCCCAGAGATACCTCTCCGTCACATGGAGTGACAAATCCCAGTCTCGATTCGTGCCAACCCAACAGACACTTTCGGAGATACCTGTAGTGCACCTTTATAGCCACCCAATTACGTTGTGACGTTTGGTACACCCAAAGCATTCCTACGGTATCCGGGAGTTGCACAATCTCATGGTCTAAGGAAAAGATACTTGACATTAGAAAAGCTTTAGCATACGAACTACACGATCTCTGTGCTAGGCTTAGGATTGGGTCTTGTCCATCACATCATTCTCCTAATGATGTGATCCCATTATCAACGACATCCAATGTCCATGGTCGGGAAACCGTAACCATCTATTGATCAACGAGCTAGTCAACTAGAGGCTTACTAGGGACATGGTGTTGTCTATGTACCCACACATGTATCTGAGTTTCCTGTCAATACAATTATAGCATGGATAATGAACGATTATCATGAACAAGGAAATATAATAATAACTAATTTATTATTGCCTCTAGGGCATATTTCCAACAGAAAGGTCGAGGTGGGAAGTGCGGACTTGGGCGCTGGAGTTCGAGTGCGCGGATGGACAAGCAAGGGAGGAAGAAGGCGTGAATGGAAAGGGTGGATCCTTATCCCCTTATATGGGCGGCCGAGACAATGAGCCCCCACCATCCTAATAAAACTCGCTTATCTCCCAAGCGCCACAGTTAATGGCGCGGTTGGGTTACCCACACCCGTATCCATGAGAATCCCGGAATAAGGGGACACGATCTCTGCTTTGACAAGACGTGCCAAGGAAACCGCCTCGCTAAACACGCTGAGGTGGAACAGTAAAACAATCCGAATAAAGGCTTGGCCGTGGCATGATGTCACGCTGCGGAACACGTCAGCAGATTAGATTGGTGCAGATATTATTCTCTCTACGGTGGCATGTGGAACTTATTTTATAGAGCCGGACACTATCCTTGTGTTCAACATCTTCTATGAGGTATTCGGAGGAGGAACCCGCCTTGCAATGCCGAAGACAAATTTGCGCGCCGGACTCGTCGTCATTGAATCCTGGTTCAGGGGCTACTGAGGGAGTCCTGGATTAGGGGGTGTCCGGATGGCCGGACTATGACCTTTGGCCGGACTCCCGAACTATGAAGATACAAGATTGAAGACTTCGTCCCGTGTCCGGATAGGACTTTCCTTGGCGTGGAAGGCAAGCTTGGTGATACGATATGTAGATCTCCTCCCATTGTAACCGACTCTGTGTAACCCTAGCCCTCTCCAGTGTCTATATAAACCAGAGAGTCTTAGTCCGTAGGAGGAACAACAATCATACCATAGGCTAGCTTCTAGGGTTTAGCCTCTCTGATCTCGTGGTAGATCAACTCTTGTACTACCCATATCATCAATATTAATCAAGCAGGAGTAGGGTTTTACCTCCATCGAGAGGGCCCGAACCTGGGTAAAAACATCGTGTCCCTTGTCTCCTGTTACCATCCGCCTAGACGCACAGTTCGGGACCCCCTCCCGAGATCCGCCGGTTTTGACACCGACAATATGCTTTGATCAACTTATCAAAGCGTATATTCCAACTCTGAGATGCTTGCACTAGTCCATAGATGGATCGCTGGAGCTTGCACATTTTGTTAGCACCTTTAGGATTGACAAAACCTTCTGGTTGCATCATATACAATTCTTCTTTAAGAAAACCATTAAGGAATGCAGTTTTGACATCCATTTGCCAGATTTCATAAAATGTGGCAATTGCTAACATGATTCGGACAGACTTAAGCATCGATATGAGTGAGAAAATCTCATTGTATTCAACACCTTGAACTTGTCGAAAAACCTTTTTGCGACAAGTCGAGCTTTGTAGATAGTAACACTACTACCAACGTCCGTCTTCCTCTTGAAGATCCATTTATTTTCTATGGCTTGCCGATCATCGGGCAAGTCCACCAAAGTCCACACTTTGTTCTCATACATGGATCCTATCTCAGATTTCATGGCCTCCAGCCATTTCGCGGAATCTGGGCTCATCATCGCTTCCTCATAGTTCGTAGGTTTATCATGGTCTAATAACATGACTTTCAGACCAGGATTATCGTACCACTCTGGTGCAGACCGTACTCTGGAAGACCTACGAGGTTCTGTAGTAACTTGATCTGAAGTTTCATGATCATCATCATTAGCTTCCTCACTAATTGGTGTAGGAATCACTGGAACTGATTTCAGTGATGAACTATTTTCCAATTCGGAAGAAGGTACAGATACCTCATCAAGTTCTACTTTCCTCCCACTCACTTCTTTCGAGAGAAACTCCTTCTCTAGAAAGGATCCATTTTTAGCAACGAATATCTTGCCTTCAGATCTGTGATAGAAGGTGTACCCAACAGTTTCCTTTGGGTATTCTATGAGGATGCACTTCTCCGATTTGGGTTTGAGATTATCAGGATGAAACTTTTTCACATAAGCATCGTAGCCCCAAACTTTAAGAAACGACAACTTGGGTTTCTTGCTAAACCATAGTTCATATGGTGTCGTCTCAACGAATTTAGATGGTGCCCTTTTAACGTGAATGCAGTTGTCTCTAATGCATAACCCCAAAACGATAATGGTAAATCAATAAGAGACATCATAGATCGCACCATATCCAATAAAGTGTGGTTACGACGTTCAGACACACCATAACATTGTGGTGTTCCAGGTGGCGTGAGATGTGAAACTATTCCACATTGTTTTAATTGAAGACCAAACTCGTAACTCAAATATTCGTCTCTGCGATCAGATCGCAGAAACTTTATTTTCTTGTTACGATGTTTTTTCCACTTCACTCTAAAATTCTTTGAACCTTTCAATTATTTCAGACTTGTGTTTCATCAAGTAGATATACCCATATCTGCTCAAATCATTTTGTGAAGGTCAGAAAATAACGATACTTGCCATGAGCATCAACACTCATTGGATCGCATACATCGGTATGTATTATTTCCAATAAGTCAGTGGCTTGTTCCATTGTTCCGGAGAACGGAGTTTTAGTCATCTTGCCCAAAAGGCACGGTTCACAAGCATCAAATGATTCATAACCAAGTGATTCCGAAAATCCATCTTTATGGAGTGTTTTCATGCGCTTTACACCGATATGACCCAAATGACAGTGCCACAAATAAGTTGCACTATCATTATTAACTTTGCATCTTTTGGCATCAATATTATGAATATGTGCATCACTACGATCGAGATCCAACAAACTATTTTCATTGGGTGTATAACCATCGAAGGTCTTATTCATGTAAACAGAATAACAATTATTCTTTAACTTCAAATGAATAACCGTATCGCAATAAACATGATCAAATCATATTCATGCTCAACGCAAACTCTAAATAACATTTATTTAGTTTTAACACTAATCTCGAAAATATAGGGAGTGTGTGATGATGATCATATCAATCTTGGAACTATTTCCAACACTCATCGTCACTTCCCCTCAACTAGTCTTTGTTTATTATGTAACTCCTGTTTCGAGTTACTAATCTTAGCAACCGAACAAGTATCAAATACTTAGGGGTTACTATAAACACTAGTAAGGCACACATCAAACACCTGTATATCAAATATACCCTTGTTCACTTTGCCATCCTTCTTATCCACCAAATATTCAGGGCATTTCCGCTTCCAGTGACCATTTCCTTTGAAGTGTAAGCACTCAGTTTCAGGCTTTGGTCCAGCTTTGAGCTTCTTCGCGGGAGTACAACTTGCTTGTCATTCTACTTGGAAGTTCCCTTTCTTTCCCTTTGCCCTTTTCTTGAAACTAGTGGTCTTGTCAATCATCAACACTTGATGCTCTTTCTTGATTTCTACCTTCGTCGATTTCAACATCACGAAGAGCTCGGGAATCGTTTTCGTCATCCCTTGCATACTGTAATTCATCATGAAGTTCTAGTAACTTGGTGATGGTGACTAGAGAACTCTGTCAATCACTATCTTATCTGGAAGATTAAATCCCACTTGATTCAAGCGATTGAAGTACCCAGACAATCTGAGCACATGCTCACTAGTTGAGCGATTCTCCTCCATCTTTTAGCTATAGAGCTTGTTGGAGACTTCATATCTCTCAACTCAGGTATTTGCTGGAAATATTAACTTCAACTCCTGGAACATCTCATATGGTCCATGACGTTCAAAACATCTTTGAAGTCCCGATTCTAAGCCGTTAAGCATGGTGCACTAAACTATCAAGTAGTCATCATATTGAGCTAGCCAAACATTCATAACGTCTGCATCTGCTCCTGCAATAGGTTTGTCACCTAGCGGTGCATTAAGGACATAATTCTTCTATGCAGCAATGAGGATAAACCTCAGATCACGGATCCAATCCGCTTCATTGCTACTAACATCTTTCAACACAATTTTCTCTAGGAACATATCAAAATAAACATATGAAAGCAACAATGCAAGCTATTGATCTACAACATAATTTGCAAAATACTACCAGGACTAAGTTCATGATAAATTTAAGTTCAATTAATCATATTACTTAAGAACTCCCACTTAGACAGACATCTCTCTAGTCATCTAAGTGATCACGTGATCCAAATCAACTAAACCATGTCCGATCATCACATGAGATGGAGTAGTTTTCAATGGTGAACATCACTATGTTGATCATATCTACTATATGATTCACGCTCGACCTTTCGGTCTCCGTGTTTCGAGGCCATATTTGTATATGCTAGGCTCGTCAAGTTTAACCTGAGTATTCCGCGTGTGCAACTGTTTTTCACCCGTTGTATTTGAAAGTAGAGCCTATCACACCCAATCATCACGTGGTGTCTCAGCACGAAGAACTTTCGCAATGGTGCATACTCAGGGAGAACACTTCTTGATAATTAGTGAGAGATCATCTTAAAATGCTACCGTCAATCAAAGCAAGATAAGATGCATAAAGGATAAACATCACATGCAATCAATATAAGTGATATGATATGGCCATCATCATCTTGTGCTTGTGATCTCCATCTCCGAAGCACCGTCGTGATCTCCATCGTCACCAGCGCGACACCTTGATCTCCATCGTAGCATCATTGTCGTTACGCCATCTATTGCTTCTCCGACTATCGCTACCGCTTAGTGATAAAGCAAAGCAATTACATGGCGTTTGCATTTCATACAATAAAGCGACAACCATATGGCTCCTGCCAGTTGCCGATAACTTCGGTTACAAAACATGATCATCTCATACAATAAAATATAGCATCACGTCTTGACCATATCACATCACAACATGCCCTGCAAAAACAAGTTAGACGTCCTCTACTTTGTTGTTGCAAATTTTACGTGGCTGCTACGGGCTGAGCAAGAACCGTTCTTACCTATGCATCAAAACCACAACGATAGTTCGTCAAGCTAGTGCTGTTTTAACCTTCGCAACTACTAGGCGTAGCCACACTTGGTTCAACTAAAGTGAGAGAGACAGACACCCGCCAGTCACCTTTAAGCACGAGTGCTCGTAACGGTGAAACCAGTCTCGCGTAAGCGTACGCGTAATGTCGGCCCGGGCCACTTCATCTCATAATACCGCTGAACCAAAGTATGACATGCTGGTAAGCAGTATGACTTGTATCGCCCGCAGCTCACTTGTGTTCTACTCGTGCATATGACATCTACGCATAGAACCTGGCTCGGATGCCACTGTTAGGAAACGTAGTAATTTCAAATTTTGCCTACGCACACGCAAGATCATGGTGATGCATAGCAACGAGAGGGGAGAGTGTTGTCCATGTACCCTCATAGACCGAAAGCGGAAGCGTTATGACAATGCGGTTGATGTAGTCGTACGTCTTCACGATCCGACCGATCCAAGTACCGAACGTACGGCACCTCCGAGTTCAGCACACGTTCAGCTCGATGACGATGCCCGAACTCCGATCCAGCAGGGTGTCGGGGATGAGTTCCGTCAGCACGACGGCGTGGTGACGATGATGATGTTCTACCGACGCAGGGCTTCGCCTAAGCACCGCAATGATATGACCGAGGTGGAATATGGTGGAGGGGGCACCGCACACGGCTAAGGAACGATCACGAAGATCAACTTGTGTATCTCTGGGGTGCCCCCTTGCCCCCGTATATAAAGGAGTGGAGGAGGGGGAGGGCCGGCCCTCTCTATGGCGCGCCCTAGGGGAGTCCTACTCCCACCGGGAGTAGGATTCCCCCTTTCCTAGTAGAACTAGGAGCCCTTCCATGTAGTAGGAGTAGGAGAGAAGGAAAGGGAAGAGAGAAGGGAAGGAAGGAGGGGGCGCAGCCCCTCCCCCTAGTCCAATTCGGACTAGGCTTTGGGGGGGGGGGGGGCGGCCTGCCCTAGGCAGCCCCTCTCTCTTTCCCGTATGGCCCAATAAGGCCCAATACTTCTCCCGGCGAATTCTCGTAACTCTCCGGTACTCCGAAAAATACCCGAATCACTCAGAACCTTTCCGAAGTCCGAATATAGTCGTCCAATATATCGATCTTTACGCCTCGACCATTTCGAGACTCCTCGTCATGTCCCCGATCTCATCCGGGACTCCGAACTCCTTCGGTACATCAAAAATCATAATAAAATTGTCATCGAAACCTTAAGCGTGCGGACCCTACGTGTTCGAGAACTATGTAGACATGACCGAGACACGTCTCCGGTCAATAACCAATAGCGGAACCTGGATGCTCATATTGGCTCCCACATATTCTACGAAGATCTTTATCGGTCAAACCGCATAACAACATACGTTGTTCCCTTTGTCATCGGCATGTTACTTGCCCGAGATTCGATCGTCGGTATCTCAATACCTAGTTCAATCTCGTTACCGGCAAGTCTCTTTACTCGTTCCGTAATGCATCATCCCGCAACTAACTCATTAGTCACATTGCTTGCAAGGCTTATAGTGATCTGCATTACCGAGGGGGCCCAGAGATACCTCTCTGACAATCGGAGTGACAAATCCTAATCTCGAAATACGCCAACTCAACATGTACCTTCGGAGACACCTATAGAGCTCCTTTATAATCACTCATTTACGTTGTGACGTTTGGTAGCACACAAAGTGTTCCTCCGGTAAACGGGAGTTGCATAATCTCATAGTCATAGGAATATGTATAAGTCATGAAGAAAGCAATAGCAACATACTAAACGATCAAGTGCTAAGCTAACGGAATGGGTCAAGTCAATCACATCATTCTCCTAATGATGTGATCCCGTTAATCAAATGACAACTCATGTCTATGGTTAGGAAACTTAACCATCTTTGATTAACGAGCTAGTCAAGTAGAGGCATACTAGTGACACTATGTTTGTCTATGTATTCACACATGTATTATGTTTCCGGTTAATACAATTCTAGCATGAATAATAAACATTTATCATGATATAAGGAAATAAATAATAACTTTATTATTGCCTCTAGGGCATATTTCCTTCACTCAGATGCATAGTTCGGGACCCCCTACCCGAGATCTGCCGGTTTTGACACCGACAGTGTTCCATGGTGACAACCAACTCTTGTGCTTTCTGATCGATGACGAGGACTCCGGCCGTCCGGTTTTAGTCCTTTTGAGCGCCATACACAAGTGATATGCCGACCTCACATTAAAGTGTCCTAACTTTGTATGGGCTCCATGCCATGAAATCACTGCTCCCCGGGCCTCCAATTGCCACTTGCTTAATATCACATGCATCTTGTACAGAGAACATAGCATCCACTTTCCCGTGATCCCAAGAGGTGCCATCTGGGCTCAACAAATCAGTTACCCTTGTTGTGCCCTACATGTATTGCTGACCTAATGGTTTTAAGCTGCCTGACCTTGGTATCCAGTTTTCATGGTGAATATTAATAGATGTTCCATCACCTACACGCCAAATTACCCCTTCCATTAGGAGATCTCGCCCGTGCATAATGCTCCTAAAAGTATACGATGCGCTACCAGGGCACGTCGCATTCATAATCGAACATTCTTTGAAGTACATGGCCTTCATAACACGAGCACATAGTGAGGATGGAACTTGGAGGATACGACATACCTGCTTAGCCAAAAACGCTTGGTTGAAGGCCTTGAAATTCCGAAAATCGATCCCTCCATCACGCTTTGGCAAGCACATCTTATCCCAGATGATCTATTGCACCTTCCTTTCACCTTCAGCTGCACCCCACCAGAATTTCAAGGAGATCGAAGTTAGATTCCGGCACATCTTCTTTGTGAGTTGAAAACAACTCATAGTGAATGTTGGTGTTGATTGGAGTCCTGATTTAATGAGTACTTCCCTCGCAGCTTCGGACAAACCTTAGGCCTTCCACCCTGGAACTTTTCCTTTAGAACTCTCTGTCACATATTGGAAAGTTCCTTCCATCGATCTTCCCACCACAGTGGGGAGACCCAAGTACCTCTCACTCAACGCTTTAGACTCAATTCCAATTGTTTGTTTCAGAGTTGCCTTGTCATCCTGTTTACATCCTTTCCCAAGAGTATAGAGGACTTTTGGAAATTCACCTTTTGTCCGGACGCCTCTTCATATGTTTGCAAAATATCCTTGAGAGCCTGGAGATTTCCATGCGATCCTTCCAAAAATACCACACTATCATCTGCAAATAAAAGATGAGTAACATGGGGGCCAGTGCTCCCAAAACTCACTCCACGAATGTGGTTCTCCCTTTGGGCCTTCGCTAGCAAAGCTGAAATCCCTCCACGCAGAAAAGGAACAAATATGGGTTATAGGATCGCCTTGTCGGAGTCCTCTTGAAGGTAGAAAGCTGTGAGAAAAACCTCTATTCAATTTCCCACAGAAATGAGCACTCTGGACGCATCTCATTATCATGTTAATCCTTTGCTTGCGTATGTAAGTACCCCTTTTCCTGTCCTCTCTCCCTCTTGAGCTATTATAAAAGCCTGCCGTCTCCTTGCCTCTACGCTCAGCTAGCCTGTCACCAAAGGCTTGCTTCTCAGCCTGCTAGTTTACCAATTCTTGGCGTAGATCCTTCTCTGTTTTCTTTTCCAGCTCATGACGTAGGCCAGTCTCACGAGCACCACCATCTCTATGGCTGTCCTTAGAGTGGTTATTAACCTCATTCCTCTCCCGTTGTGGATCCTCACCAGTGTGGGAGTTGCCAGTCTGAGAGAACTCCGAGTTGAGATTGTGTTTTGTAGGGAGGTCCCGGACCCTAGGATGACCGTAGCGGCTTTGATCGCCCCCGCCAGTGCGAGAGTTATCATCACTGTTGATAGCGCTTGCTGCACACCACCTAGAGACCCCCCCATGCCTGCTGTATTTCGTCCCGGAGAAGCCCTCAACCATTCTCTCCATTGTGAGGATTTGTCAATTGGCGGCTCACACCTGCCATTAACATGCACCGGCCTCCCACACTCAAAGCAAAAGTGGGGAATTTTCTCGTAATAGAAGTTGAACCATGTACCAATTTCATCGTCCTCTGACTCCTTCAGATTAAAGCATCGCACCAATGGTTCATAAACTGATAACTTAGCCCTAACTCGAAGGTATTTCCCTTTCGCATATCCATCTTTCTCCACATCTACTTTTATGACTTCTCCCAACCAGTTACCCAGTGCTTCCCCAAACTCCTTGGTCCTTCTATCCAGTGGAAAGTCTTCTACTCTAACCCAAGCCTCAACCGAGTCAAAAACCATCTCCGACGGCCTTGTCTTGCCATCATAGCCCTTGAGAGTCGGGACATTGAAATCAAATTGCCACGGTCCATTATTCCTTGCGTGTTTCCAGTCTCCTTCTCCACCAAAGTGAACCAAGGAGAGATTGTTTTCAAGGTCCCGGAATTGAGCTTCCCGGTGCAGGCCCCAGGCCCTTATCAGGGTGCGTTTTAGGGCAGTGAAATTCTTAGACCTTGGCGTACATGCTTTACCGATCAAAGTCCATCTCCTGGCAGCGGGCACCTCCTCAACGGGTCCAACAAACACAAATCCCTTAGCTTCCTTCTCTATCAAAACCATCCCGCCGAGTCTGGCCGAGAGGCTTGCCATCGCATCTGGCGTCCTACTGATCACTGGCGAGTCCCCATCTTCTTGCACTTGTCGCTCCTTCTGCGGCGTCCCAACAACCAACTGTCGTTCCGCTCGTCGTCGCTCCCTTCTGAGATGCATCGGCTTTCCTCCATCCGTCCTTCTCCGCCATGGCTCCCCGCACCGGAGAACCAAACCCTCCTTGATTTGTGTTCCGGGATACGCAGTCGCCATCCAGATCACCAGCGTATCCCAAGCACCACCGACGATTAAACCCTAACCCTAGCGGCAGCCCGGGATCGCCAGGCGATCGCCTCCTGTCGCCCGAAGAGTTAACCCTGGCGGTGGACCCTACATGTCGTCATCTTCTCAAAGCCGAGTTTGTTACCCCTTGAAGTTCGACGGGAAGAATTTGGTGGGAGGGGGGTAGTAGACGCTCGTTCGGAGTTGGCATGCTCGGTGCGTCGTGGGTGAATTGCTGGGTCGTGCTAGGGAGGCACGCTACGACGCCGAGCCGGTTTCGGCAGCAAAGTTGCAGTTCGACAACTTTAGCGGGATCCGGGTGTAAAGCACGATCGGTACACCATTTGTTTTTGAGAACGACATTTTTTTAGTTGATACAATTATTATTTTAAAAGAGAAATCCCGATGGTTTGTTGGGACGGCGTCTCGACAACCCAGGCGGTCCTTTCCCGAAACAAAAGCTACCCCGTCACTCACGCCTCATGACCACCCATCCCAGTTATCCCCACCCACCCACCCAACCCAGAACGGCCAAGCCTCTCCTCC
>NC_041387.1:485346223-485360304 GCF_002162155.2 Triticum dicoccoides | reverse complement strand
TCCCCTCACATACGCTCATCTACGACCGGTTTCCCCCATGCGATCTGCGCAGGCAGTGTGGCGACCGGCAGATCTGCGCCGCCCCAGGGCCTGCTCGTGCCGGAGCGCCCCGGATCTTCTTAAAGGCAGCACCTTTCTTCTGGATCTCGTAGGTTCTCGAGATCAGACCATCGTGGAGACGATGGCGCGTCTATTAGGTATGTAATTGCCGATTTACAGATCCGCAACCCTTTTTTCTTCCGATTCACTGTCTCTTTACCCATAAAGGTTGCGTTTTTAGTGGTCTGCGGGTCGATTTCTCACAGCCCGTGGTTCGTTTCCTCGGTAATTTGTGTTAGGCTGCTCGCTTTAGTGATCTACGGTCGATATACTGATCCGCTGAGGCTGGTTATTAATCTTATTCTCCAATCTTCCTTTGCAGGAGTGAATTGGTTTTTTGCCGGGATTTCAAAGCCTTGGTAGGCAAGACGATGGGACTTAGGGTATATTTTCATCAGTGCCTAATTCGAGGCCGGTGCAGACTGAAGCTTTGCAAGTTGATGCCACTCTTCTTGGAATCAGTAAGCTGACGATTCCTGTGCGAGCCTAGGCTTGTCGACAAGTAAGCAAATTGTATCTCAGGGCTGGACCGTTTGCAGCTTGCTGCCTATCTAACACGCAGACAGAATCTGTGCACGCACCCTACCTAGTTGTTTGTTTGTGTAGTAACTTTTCCTTGTAGGAGTATACAAAGAAGAATAGAAGGCAGGGCAAAGTAACCCTCTTGGCGTATTCTCTTTAGCCATATATATACTACATCTGTCTCATAATATAAGATGTTTTTTGACACTTATCACAGTGTCAAAAAATCTTGTATTATGAGACAGAGGGAGTACTTCTTATATGCACCTTTTAGACACTTAGCAGTGCTATTAAATGTCCTATGCCTAATCGCTGATTAGTCACGCTAGTGGGATGGTGGTCGTAAACCTGACATGCAACCATCTATACCACCGACCTGACCCTCTGATTGCGAGACTCACTGCAGTTGTGATAATAGAAAAACGTAAGCAACCAGTTCTAACTCGTGACGAACATGCGGACATGCAGACCTCTCTTTTGATTTTGGTCTTGTTTTATTTCTGCCTTGAAGAAATAACACAGCACAATTGCATTCTTGACTCCACTTTTTGGTTTTGAAATTAGAAGCCAATTGCTGAAGCACTTCTAGCTAGAAGCCTCCTACAACCCTCCTCGCTGTCAACATTAGCATTCTTACTTTTAGACCCAGCCATGCCATGCAACAAATCAACAAGAGCAACAATGCAACATTAATCAACAGAGCAACTGCAGGTTCACAACAAGCAGCGGTTGTTTGGATGGGCTCGATTTATATGTTTCCTTAAATAAAAGAGAATAAAACAAAGGGCAAAGTAACCCTATTGGCATATTCTCATTTTGCCATGTACTCCCTCCGTTCCTAAATATAAGTCTTTTTAGATATTCCACTATAGACTACATACGGAGCAAAATGAGTGAATCTACACTCTAAAATATGTCTATATTACATCCGTATGTAGTTTGTAGTTGAATCTCTAAAAAGACTTATATTTAGGAACGGAGGGAACGGAGGGAGTATGTTCTTATATGAAGTTTTCAAACAGTCAGTACTAGCTACATAGTCTCTGATTGCTGATTAGCCACTTGGTACACAATAAAACTAAATTCTCCGCATATGACTCGGTAAGCAACCAGTTCTGAGCTCATGACGAACACACAAATTTGCACAACTTTCTAACTCAGTTGTTTGTTCTTGTTAAATAATAAGCACATGCGTCATAATAGATAAATTTGTATATGCAGAGTATGAAATGACAATGTTAAATGATAGGGCACACACAGCATGGTAGGTTAACTCTTATACTCATCTATGTGTAAAATAGTCAAGAAAAGTGTTGACATTTTCTTTTGTAATGTGCTCCCTCCGTTCATAATTATAAAATGTTTTGGATATTTCAATATGGACTACATACATACTGAAATGAGTGAGCAAAGACACTAAAATCCGTCTATATACATCTGGACCAGAAAAACGTTGGAACATCTTATAATTGTGAACTGATGAAGTATATCAGTTTATTTTCCTAGCATGCACTCCCTTAGTTCACAAATATAAGATGTTCTGCAACACTATCTTGTGAATCGGATGTATAGACACGTTTTAGTGTGTTTGTTCACTCATTTCAGTCTGAATGTAGTCCATGTTGAAATATCCAAAACATCTTATATTTCTGAACAGAAGGAGTACCAATTTAAAATCCCATCCACATGTTTGTACTGTTATCATAAATAAAAAAGTTTAAAGGCAGTCTTCTTATATTTTTAAGATTCTCAAAATGTGCAAAATGGTAAAATTATGATGGTATTATATGGGGGATGTGCAGGTAACGCGAGAGGTATTCTGTATGCAGGTTATTCCTATCCCCAAAGATCTGCCTCACAAAGGTTTGTTTCATGGTCACTAATTTCATCATTATTTAGGTGCTTTGCAGCCTAGTGTCCTGATGCAGCTGACAGAATTGTTTACTAAGAAAACTAATCCAAAGCAGCTGAATCAATAAAGGAAACACATCATAGCTTGTAAATGCTTCAATTGGATACATACCGAAAAACATAGTTCACAGTAGCTATGTTTTAGACACTAGAAGTTTTAGAGTGATAATATTCATCATTTTGTCCCTTCCATCTCTTTACCGCAGGAACTTATTAATGTGACTGCCGGACATGATAAACTCTCTCCCGGAAGTTTGCTGTACGGATGCTATATCCTTTCACCCCGGGTCCATGATTGCAGGCTAACGAGGAACGAGGCAGCTTCTGGACCGGTGCTGTGATGTCCCCCCGGCTCCAGAATTCGCAAGCTTGCCTGTTTTTATTTATTTATCCCAGTAGTGTTAGTATCATGTAAACCAAATCGCCAGTCTGAAGGTGATAAAATTACTGTATTACCTATCTCTTGGTCTTGTTCTTCGCCCTGGTGGCCTCGGCCTCCCTTGCGGCCCTCCTGGCGGCATTTCTCTGTGCCGCCAGCCTGATCTGTTCCCGCTCGGTCTGGCGACGTTGGATCCGCTGATTCCGCCACTGCGGTACGCCTCGGCGGGGTTGGGCTGCGGCGGCTCCACAGCCAGGTGGAACTCGACGTGATCCGCGTACTCCTCGCGGCTGTAGAAGCCCTCGAGACGGCACGGCCGGCAGTTGATGTACCTGAACGGAACCTCTGCCATCGCTGCAGAGAGAATTAATAGATTAAGTTTAACTTCGGCCATGGCGTCTCTGTCAAACCCTGGCGTCTGTCAAACCCTAAACCCTAGGGGATCAGATCTCGCGCAAGGAAGACGACAAGGGGATGCGTCCTGGCGTCTCTGGGATGCGTCCTGGCGTCTCTGTCAAACCTTAAACCCTAGGGGATCAGATCTCGCGCCAGGAAGACGACAAGGGGATGCGTCCTGGCGTCTCTGTCAAGCCCTAAACCCTAGGGGAGACCGCTCACCTCCGCTCCGCTCCTCGGCCTGCGCGCCGCTCGTCGGGGATCGCCTTGTGCTCTACGCGCGCGCAGGAGGAGGAAGGGGACGAGGACCGTGGGCCTTGTGCTCCGCGCGCAGGAGAATCTAATGGATTTTTTTCCATATACAGTATAACCCAGGGAGATTTATGAGGCTTATCCACCCTTCGATCGGCCGCTACCCCACCTGTTCACGAAATTAACTGGATCTTGAACTAATATAATGTTTCGGCTTGAACTGAGCTTAGACTAGTGACAGTGCTAGTCTCTTGGCATTTTTATAGGCAAAAAAGTGGCACAACAATTAATAAAGAATAAAAAGAAGGGAGCTCTATGTTAATGGATATACGTCTCTACACGGTATATCGCTATAAATTGTATGTCAAATTTTTTTAGCATGGTAATAAATCGAAATTTTATTGTGGTAAATTATGTTGTCGCAGGCATGCCAATTTTCCTTAGCAAGCATGACAAATCCATGCCATGATCAGTTCTTTTTACCAGAATTTGCCGTGCTTGCTAAAGAAAATTGCCATCCTCGCGACAACATAAATTGTCATAGAAAACATCCGATTTGCCATGCTTACAAATTTGACGTCATATCTTTTACATTACCGATGATTAATGTTGTAAAAAAATTACGTCTCTTTGCTTTGACTCGAGTGCATATGTGATTAGGGTTTCTTGACCCTCCCACCGCCATCATCAGTTTCCATCGTCTTCGCTAGCCTTATGGCAATGGAAGGGCAATGGAAGCGCAGTGGACCCCGACCCTTGGCGACGGGAGGGTTCCTGCTCCTATTTAGGTGTTTTCTTTAGGTTGGTTAGGATTTGTGTCCTACTCAAGAAGACGTGACAGTGGCGGCTTCTTGAAGATGGAATAAGGTCCTCTCTCTCTACCCTTGTCGAGGCGATGGGTCTAGCAGCGTCACAGGTTGTGTGATGGTGTGTCTTCGATGAATCTTGTGGGATTCAATTGTATTAGTCTTGGATTGATCTCCATGGATACACTTTGTCGATGCGTCTACAGGTTGGATCATTTCTCTCCACGCTTCTCTTCATTAGAGGTGGATGTTCTTCTGGCGCGCTAGTCTTGTGGGTATTAGTATGACTTTTCGACCCTCTGCTACAACAAGTTCTTTGGCGGGGCGATGAAGGTGGCGCGTCTTCAGCTCACTTCACTGCTTGTAGTCGTCGCTAGGTGGTCAATAAACCGTGTTTTTTTTATTTTCTAGTGTTTCTTGTATTGCCATGACTAATGATGAATAGATTGATTTTTCTCTCGCAAACAAGTAATTAATGCTTTGGTAAGGTGTGGTTTCTGCTAGAATTTAGTCTATTTTGGGCAGCCCAATAACTATTTCAGAAATTCCTCATAAATCCTAGAGGCCCACTTAGCCCATTTGTGCAAGGCAAGGGATACTACTAAAAATTTAGTCCCACATTGCTAGTTTAGTGGGAGTTGGACCTCCTTATAAGGGGGGTTCTTTCCCCACTTGTATGAGCATGAGAACAAGAGGGACATCCACGCGCGCTCCTCCTCCGCCGCCCGCCTCGCGACGCGCCGCGCCGCGGGTTGCGGGTTGCGGGTTGCGGGTTGCGGGAATGAGCCGATGTTTAAATTTTTGCCACGCACTACGGGTATACGAAAGGTCACTCAGGAGATGGAAAGTTTTGCTGTAGTGGAGATTAAATGCGAACGCTGCACCCTTCGGCTGCTGTCTGTTCGTTTCATCTCCCTCGGTCCCTTCAGCTCCCGGCGCTGTCCTCTCGCCTCCTTCTCTTGCGCCTATAAAAGGGAGGTCGCTCCTCTCAGCAAGACGCACCAGAACTACTTCTTCCTCTCGCCACCGGTTCCTGAGCACTGCGCTGCTGCTACGATCTTCTCCATCCCGGCTTGCGGCGTGCACCGCAGGTCGGGATAGTAGGCCTCTGAAACCGCACTCTTTGAGTCCTGTACGGGAGAAGGGTGATAAGATTTTTGGGGAGCGCTCTGCGCGACTACTGACTTCTTCATCACGGAAGCCCCGGACTCCGACGACTACTTCCCCGACGGCGACTTCTTCCCCGACGTCCACGACCTCCTCGACGACATGGCTGGCGAGGACATCGACCTCAAGTCCAGCGCTCCTGCTGCTGCTGCCTCGTACGTGTTCGTCCCCTTTCTATTAGAGGTTCTGCTACAGTTCCTTGTTCTAGTGTTTGCCCTGGATATGTTAGACTCTATTTCATATATGCTCCTTGCTATACTGTCCGCTCAAGATATGTTTAGTTACGGTTCATATATGAAGATGTTGTTTACCTTCCCTTTGTCAAATCGCATGGCCTGTTTTATCACTGCTACACTACTCATGCTTTATCTAGTATTTCTGTTAATAAAGTCACTCGGTAAATTGCTCATATTTCCAACAATCCAAAAACCTTACTATAGGCAATTTACCCCAAGTGGTTTTGCTGCTTCCATGAGACCTCCTATGTTTGAGGGTATCCACTATAAGAGGTGGCGCGTGAGAGCAGTCTTATGGTTTCAAACCATGAGTTGCTGTAACGCCACTCTTGGCAAACCTGAAGGAGAGCAAGATGCCCAACAGGCACAAGCTTTTCAGAAAATGGATACCTTGTTTAAGGCTGCGCTCTTGAGTGTTCTTGGAGAGAACATAGTTGATGCTTATGCGTCAATTGATAATGGAAAAGATATGTGGGATGCACTCAAGGCCAAGTTTGGGGTCTCGGATGCCGGCACTGAGCTGTACATCATGGAGCAATTCTATGATTACAGGATGACTGAAGAGCGCTCCGTGGTTGAGCAGGCTCATGAGATACAGTCATTTGCTAGAGAACTTGAGCACTTCAATTGCATGCTACCGGACAAGTTTGTTGTCGGGGGTATCATCACTAAGCTTCCTCCTTCATGGAGGAACTTTGCTACCTTACTGAAGCATAAGAGACAGGAGTTTTCCGTTTCGGATCTCATTGGTACTCTTGATGTTGAAGAAAAGGCGAGAGCAAAGGACACACGTGCTCGAGGTATTGAGGGAGGATCTAGTGCCAATGTGGTACAGAAGCAGAACTTCCAGCCCCACAAGTTCAAGAACAAGGGCAAGTTTGATGGTAAAGCAAAGTTTGATGGGAAGAACAAGGCTGTGCAACACACGAACTTCAAGAAGAAGAATGGCAAGAAGAAAGGTGTTTGTCATGTGTGTGGAGATCCTGATCATTGGGCTTCTAGTTGCCCTAATCGCTATGACAAGCGTCATCCTGGGAAAGGCGGCAAGACCGCTAATGTTGTCATTGGAGACACTGACATGAAGGATGCTGGGTATGGTATATTTCCCACTATTCTTTCAGTATGTCATTCTCCTGACTGGTTGATTGACACTGGTGCTAATGTGCATGTATGCGGTGATATTTCCATGTTTTCGTCTTATCAGACCGCAGGGACTTCAACCGTGCTGATGGGCAACGGTTCAAGTGCTTCTGTTCGTGGTGTTGGCACGGTCGATCTGAAGTTTACTTCGGGGAAGATCGTGCGGCTGAAGAACGTGCATTATGTCCCCTCCGTCAATAAAAATCTTGTTAGCGGATCTCTTCTGTGTAGAGATGGCTATAAGCTTGTCTTTGAGTCGAATAAATTTGTAATATCCAAGTATAGAACCTTTGTTGGTAAAGGCTATGAGTCAGGAGGCATGTTTTGTTTATCCTTATCAGACGTTTGCAATAAAGTTGTTAATCATATTTGCAACAATAGTGAATCAAATGTGTGGCATTCACGTCTTTGTCATGTTAACTTTGGTTGCATGTCACGACTAGCAAAGTTGAACTTAATCCCTAGTTTCACCACTGTCAAGGGATCTAAGTGTCAAGTGTGTGTGCAAGCTAAGCAACCTCGTAAGTCTCACGTGACTGCGGAGACGAGAAACCTTGCACCACTAGAACTTATACATTCAGATCTATGTAAAATGAATGGTGTTTTGACAAAAGGTGGAAAGAAATATTTCATGATGTTAATTGACGACTCCACTAAATACTGCTGTGTGTATCTTCTGAAATCTAAGGATGAGGCTTTGAACTTTTTCAAGATCTATAAAGCTGAAGTGGAAAACCAACTTGATCGAAAAATCAAGAGGCTTAGGTCTGACCGTGGTGGAGAGTATTTTTCCAATGAATTTGATGCTTTTTGTGTGGAACATGGTATAATCCATGAGAGGACGCCTCCCTACTCACCTCAGTTAAATGGGGTGGCCGAAAGAAAGAACCGTACTCTAACTGATTTGGTTAACGCCATGTTAGACACATCGGGTCTCTCCAAGGCATGGTGGGGGGAGGCGATATTGACAGCGTGTCATGTCCTAAATCGAGTCCCCACAAAGAACAAAGAGATAACTCCATTCGAGGAGTGGGAGAAGAAAAGGTTAAAACTCTCTTATCTGCGAACATGGGGTTGTTTGGTGAAAGTCAATGTTTCAATTCCAAAGAAGCGGAAATTTGGACCAAAGACTGTGGATTGTGTTTTCTTAGGATATGCTTTTCATAGCATTGGCTATAGATTCTTGGTTGTAAAATCTGAGGTACCTGATATGCATGTCGGTACGATCATGGAGTCGAATGATGCGACTTTCTTTGAAGATATCTTTCCCATGAAGGATATGGCTACCTCATCTAATCAGGAACCAGTTACAATTACCGAACCTGCCATTTCGATGGAACACTTTGAAAGTCCTGTGGAGGAGAACAATGAAGTTCCTATTAGGAGCAAGAGACAGAGGACTGCAAAGTCCTTTGGTGATGATTTTCTTGTGTATCTCATAGATGACACTCCCAGTTCTATTTCAGAGGCCTATGCATCTGAAGATGCTGACTACTGGAAGGAAGCAGTTCATAGCGAGATGGATTCCATCTTGGTGAATGAAACTTGGGAGATAACTGATCATCCTTATGGGTGCAAACCTATAGGATGCAAATGGGTATTCAAGAAGAAGCTTAGGCCTGATGGTACTATTGAAAAGTACAAGGCTCGGCTCGTGGCTAAGGGTTATACCCAAAAGGAAGGTGAAGATTTCTTTGATACTTACTCACCTGTGGCTCGACTGACCACTATTCGAGTTCTACTTTCACTAGCTGCCTCACATGGTCTTCTCGTTCATCAAATGGATGTTAAGACTGCTTTCCTAAATGGAGAGTTGGATGAGGAAATTTATATGGAACAACCAGATGGGTTTGTAGTAGATGGTCACGAAGGGAAAGTGTGCAAGTTGCTAAAGTCCTTGTATGGACTCAAGCAAGCACCCAAACAGTGGCATGAGAAGTTTGAAAAAACTTTAACAGCTGCAGGCTTTGTTGTGAACGAAGCTGACAAATGTGTGTACTATCGCCATGGTGGGGGCGAGGGAGTTATGCTTTGCTTGTATGTTGATGACATACTAATTTTCAGAACAAATCTGAATGTTATTAAAGAGGTCAAGGATTTTCTATCTCACTGTTTTGAGATGAAGGATTTAGGAGTGGCTGATGTCATTCTGAACATCAAGTTGTTGAGAGATGATGATGGTGGGATTACATTGCTTCAATCTCACTATGTGGAAAAGATCTTGAGTCGCTTTGGCTATAGTGACTGCAAGCCCTCTCCAACACCATATGATGCTAGCGTGCTGCTTCGAAAGAATCGAAGAATTGCTAGAGATCAATTGAAGTATTCTCAGATTATTGGCTCGCTTATGTACTTAGCAAGTGCTACAAGACCTGACATCTCTTTTGCTGTTAGCAAACTGAGTCGGTTTGTTTCAAAACCAGGAGATGTGCATTGGAAAGCTCTAGAGAGAGTTTTGCATTATTTGAAAGGCACTACGAATTATGGAATTCACTACACTAGGCATCCAAAGGTGCTTGAAGGGTATAGTGACTCAAACTGGATCTCAGATGCTGATGAGATAAAGGCCACAAGCGGTTATGTATTCACTCATGGAGGTGGCGCTGTTTCTTGGAAGTCTTGCAAGCAGACCATCTTAACGAGGTCAACTATGGAAGCAGAACTCACAGCACTAGATACAGCTACGGTCGAAGCAGATTGGCTTCGCCGACTCTTGAATGACTTGCCGGTTGTTGAGAAACCTGTACCGGGTGTCCTTATGAACTGCGACAATCAAACTGTGATCACGAAAGTGAGCAGCTCAAAGGATAACATGAAGTCATCAAGACACGTTCAGAGAAGGTTAAAGTCTGTCAGGAAAATGAAAAACTTCGGAGTTATTGCATTGGATTATGTCCAAACATCTAAAAATCTGGCAGATCCTTTTACTAAGGGTCTATCACGTAATGTGATAGATAATGCATCAAGGGAGATGGGTATGAGACCCACAATATGAGTTGTTCACAGTGGTAACCTATTCTTTGTGATCGGAGATCCTGTGAATTAGATGTGGAAGACAAGCTGTTGGTCAACTGAGAGGAGAGTATCCCTACTATTCACAATACCACTCCATGAAGATGCAATACTCTCCTAATCTGCATGGCAGGTTGATGTATATCTTAATGTGTTTTAAGTGGCTTATTTAAGCAGAGATGTTATCCTGCAGAATATCTTTTGAAGAACACACCTATATGAGTCTGATTGTTAAATGTCGCAATCTATGAGAGTAGGGTTCTCTCTAGTAAACTCATGAAAGGTCATGGAGTATGACGCATAAGCTCCACCCGCGGGGAAGACCCACGGTAGCCACGTATCGGTCAAGGCTTTATGTGAAGCCAGATTCGCAGAAAACTTGCAGTTCAAGGCCCAGTCCACTGTTCAAGTTGCTTACTAGTGTAGCATAGAGTTCTAGGTGGAAGTTCAACTTAATAGTCTCCACTGCAGTACCGGTATATAAAACAGTGCTTTGGAACCAAAGGCAAATTTCTGTGTGCCTCTGGGATCTGGTGGGGATTGCTGGAATTTGGTCTATTTTGGGCAGCCCAATAACTATTTCAGAAATTTCTAATAAATCCTAGAGGCCCACTTAGCCCATTTGTGCAAGGCAAGGGATACTACTAAAAGTTTAGTCCCACATTGCTAGTTTAGTGGGAGTTGGACCTCCTTATAAGGGGGGTTCTTTCCCCACTTGTATGAGCATGAGAACAAGAGGGACATCCACGCGCGCTCCTCCTCCGTCGCCCGCCTCGCCACGCCTCGTCACGACGCGCCGCGGGTTGCGGGAATGAGCCGAGCCGATGTCTAAATTTTTGCCACGCACTACGGGTATACGAAAGGTCACTCGGGAGATGGAAAGTTTTGCTGTAGTGGAGATTAAATATGAACGCTGCACCCTTCGGCTGCTGTCTGTTCGTTTCATCTCCCTCGGTCCCTTCAGCTCCCGGCGCTGTCCTCTCGCCTCCTTCTCTTGCGCCTATAAAAGGGAGGTCGCTCCTCTCAGCAAGACGCACCAGAACTACTTCTTCCTCTCGCCACCGGTTCCTGAGCACTGCGCTGCTGCTACGATCTTCTTCATCCCGGCTTGCGGCGTGCACCGCAGGTCGGGACAGTAGGCCTCCGAAACCGCACTCTTTGAGTCCTGTACGGGAGAAGGGTGATAAGGTTTTTGGGGAGCGCTCTGCGCGACTACTGACTTCTTCATCACGGAAGCCCCGGACTCCAACGACTACCTCCCCGACGACGACTTCTTCCCCGACGCCCACGACCTCCTCGACGACATGGCTGGCGAGGACATCGAACCCAAGTCCAGCGCTCCTGCTGCTGCTGCTTCGTACGTGTTCGTCCCCTTTCTATTAGAGGTTCTGCTACAGTTCCTTGTTCTAGTGTTTGCCCTGGATATGTTAGACTCTATTTCATATATGCTCCTTGCTATACTGTCCGCTCAAGATATGTTTAGTTACGGTTCATATATGAAGATGTTGTTTACCTTCCCTTTGTCAAATCGCATGGCCTGTTTTATCACTGCTACACTACTCATGCTTTATCTAGTATTTCTGTTAATAAAATCACTCGGTAAATTGCTCATATTTCCAACAGTTTCTTTCCCTATGTTTCTCCCATTCCTTTCTCTTTACATTGTGCCACCATATTGATATGCACATGCGATATCTAAACTAATTGAATGCAACACGGCTTAGGACAACGTCAAAAGAAATATTCCCTCTGTCCCATTAATATAACAACACTTTTGACATTGGTGTAGTGTCAAAACCGCTCTTATATTATGGGACAGATAAAGTAATACATTGGATAGTTGTTTCTAAAAATTTAACATCATGATGATGAGTTAAGAATCAAGGCACTTCCCGTGCCCTTAATAGCAATGTTGGCGCCTAATTCAGAATCCAAATTCTTCTTGTGCACGTGTTTTGAGTTCTAAATATTATTTGGATGGGAATATTTTAGAGACTGAATCGAAAAAGGACAGTCGTATACATTCTGTTGGCGTGTTTATGACCGACGGAGGGTGTGTGGAGCCATATCCTCTTTCGGAATCCGGTTGGTTTAGGTTTTCAATGTACCGTCTAGATTCGGTCGGTCTCCGGAGTTTCTATAGGCCTTTATCTGTGTTTTCTTCTCCTAGACGACGACTTCATTCGTAGATCGCAGCCGCCAGCCTCTTCGTCTGCATCGCCGACTTTTGGGTCACTGCTTCTACAAACTCCTGGGTCAAAAAAGGTTTTCCCTGCCATGGCGGCATCGAGCTAAGCACATGGCGCTGCCGTGGGATGAAAGAGAAAGAAGACTTCGGCACAACCAATAATTTGATTGTTTTTTATGTATGGGTGTGTATGGAAGGACTTGTGATACTTAATATATGGGGCCTTATGCCTTTTCTTGTGAAAGGGCGTCGCTATGCGTCGGTTGGCGGATTTAAAAGATCCGCCGCCTTGCGAGCCGTTGGATCTAGCGGATTGAGCGTTCTACCAACTTAAGTTGTGTTGCAAGAAATTTCTACAATATGAGTCATGTTGCAGAAAATCTTGCAACATGAGACAAGTTGATTTTCTTTTTTATTTTGCAATAGAGGTTTCGTTATAGTGTTTTTGCAACAAAGATCTTGTTGCAATTTAATTTATTTTGCAACATAAGTCTAGTTGACATTTTTTTTTACAGCGGAGGTCTTGTTACAATTTATTTTTGCAACAAAGACCTTGCTCTGCAGAAACTAATTACTATAGCGGATAGCAAGCAGCAAGCAATGGTCACGTCGGACACGCAAGACACACGTCTCATGGACGGCAGGACGATGCTGACGTGCGATCCATCGGTTGAAGCCAAGCATTTAAAAAAAAACTGTAAGACAGAGTATGCTCATTCTCACATTTCTTGATCAGAAAACGAATAAGCTCACTCATTTTCTGATAGAAGTGATTGCGTGGCCAATTGAGCCCAAGCTGGTCTGGCTGAACCATGCACATACGACCGCGTCTGAATCGATGCTTCCCGAGGAAAAACAAACTGAACCAGACATCTCGGGCTCCCTTCCCAGTCCCCATGGGATCCTCCTCCCCTTCCCCGTCGCCGGAGCCGCCGCAGTCGTCCGCTCCTGCCGGTGGAGCCTCCAATGCCAGCCTGCGGTGGCACATCCTCCGCCGCGCCCTGCTCTCTCGCTCCGCCTCTCCCCACGCATCAGGTCCGGCCGTTTCCGTCCTCTTCCCGCCCCACAGCAGATTTTGTAATCGGATCGATTTCGTTTAGCTCCCGGTTCCGCTTGATCTGCCGCTGTCAGGCGGTCCAGTAGACGAGATAGCTTCCTAGGTATGCACGGTGAAGAAGGCTTCGCGCCGTAATTATCTTCACTCTCGACACCTCCTCGTAGCACCGATACTCGGGCTATACCTTCTGACTAAACAGGAAGAGTGTGGGTGGGTCTCTTGATTTACTAGTCCTGTAATGCAGGAGGAGCATCAGAAGATCAAGATATAACACGATTGCTGTCAACTGCTTATTATGCAATTCCAGCTCTGAATTCATGTGCCTGCAAAGTTTTAATTCAGACAAAATGGTTAACACACATATGATTGTGGCACATGCCATTTGTGTTTATAACCAAGTACTTTGTAGGGGAAGTCCCGGCATTTTAAATAGATACCTAGATTTGCATCCGTCGAGACTTGAACCCAGCTGGTGGGATTGTAGATCCAGTCCCGCAACTGAATGAGCTTGGCCCATTTCCCTTACATCTGAGTATTTGATTAAAAGAAACAGGTCTAGCTTGCTCTGGAGTATGATTTCTTGTTTGAATGAGATGGTGCATGAGGTTCTTGTTTTAAAACCATGTACTGTTATGCATATGGGCAATATGCTCGCAGCTTATCCTTTGATATTAGCAGTACTGTATGCACTTGTGAATGCTAAATGCACACTTAGTTAGCCATAACTGTTTTTAAATACGAAAATTCTCACCATTTTCATCTCGGTAGACCCTGTTTAACTGTAAGGACATGTTTACAGTCAATATTAGCTGTTTTATAGTACACAACATCACCGTAATTTCCTTTCATTTCGATGTCATTCTGGTGACTGTAATGCAGCTGGCTTTCTTTGTCAGTGTTGTTTCTATTTAACCTT
>NC_041387.1:485304684-485345970 GCF_002162155.2 Triticum dicoccoides | reverse complement strand
AACATTTTTTAATTCGTTCTTATACACAGAGGGAACTTCTAATGACCCGCAGGAGAAAGGTGATACCAACAAAATTTCAAGGAAGACGTCGCGTGGTTTTAATCTGATCGAGTGTCACACAGTGCCGATTTCGCAGTTAAATAAATCACAAGGAGGTTCATTAAATGGAAATGAAAATGGTGTGGAATGCCAAAGAGATGTTTATGTTTGTTATAAGCTGCCGTGTGGAGGTTCACCGGAACTTAATGTAATGTAAGCAGTCAACTATTTTCCCCGTAGTTACTGTCATACTGAATGCAGTTTTTCTCCTGTTGTAGTACACACATTGGTCTTCTACTTGTTTTCTGATAAAATCGGGAATCACATTTTTCTCTTTCTGTCCAGTAAGCCCCACCAATTAGAAAACTAGAAATGTTCGCTATAATTCCCTAGTTTAATATTGTTTGGTTACAGATACAGAAGAGATGATTCCCTGGAACTAAATGACATTGAAGCTTCCAACAGATTCAATATTGACACCACTGGACTTGTATGTAAGTTTCTTGTTCAAGCTGATCTATTATCTTTGTTATACCATGGATTATATCATTCTATCTGTTAGCCTAAGTTCCCCTGTATGGTCATGTTTATCTCATCAGTTGCAGTTATTGGTTTAGTTGTCATAAGTTACTGCCTGCCAATTGAAGAGTTCTCAATTTTTTGTTTGGAATGTAAAGAACGGGCTGACTCTTTGTGTGGAAAGGGAATATAAACATATTTTTTCTATGCAAAATATGAACTGTTTGGTTCCTTGTTCACTTTACTTACCTTTCCTGTCATTTTTGGCCAAGTAAGGTGTTTGAAGGTCCTTATGCATAGGAAGTTAGCCTGGTTGGACTAGAAACAGCAATCTCACATATCCAACAGACTCTTGAAGCTATCTATTACAATATTCACCCATATTAACAGTATTCATGCCCTCAAGATCTAAAATGGTTCGATCATTTCTAGTAAACCACCTAACTGGCTTAGCTTCCGGCCAGGTGAAAAAAAGATGCTGCATTAATCGCATGAGTCTAGTATGGTTAACCTAGAGCTTCTGATGTAGGACTGCTATACAACTGCAGATTTGATAGTGTCATGGCTAATATATACTCCCTCCGTAAAGAAGAGTGTTTAGATCACTAAGTAGTGATCTAAACGCTCTTATATTTCTTTACGGAGGGAGTAACTCTGAATTCTTTGTTGTTCTTACACCCACTATGCTGCTCATGTGGTACTGTTCATCTATGTCTATCTTTATGGTTTCTCTTCCTTGAAGGTTGTTGGCCGTCTGAAGAGGTCCTTGCCTTCTACTGTATCAACCATTCAGATATGTTCAGGTTTGTAGTGAGCTGTATTTACCCATGTAACATACTTGGATTAATTCGTCTTACTTTATCAACAGTACGCTTGCTTTTGCAGA
This sequence comes from Triticum dicoccoides, assembly GCF_002162155.2. NCBI lineage: Eukaryota > Viridiplantae > Streptophyta > Magnoliopsida > Poales > Poaceae > Triticum > Triticum dicoccoides. The sequence continues at coordinate 485,344,526 of NC_041387.1, read as the reverse complement.
TTGCATAACATGCTTGAGTAACTTGAGTTGCTCATTTTCGAGTAAATTGCACAGATATTCCACTTGTCCTGAACCTGATTTGGAAGATTTCAACCCACAGTTCTAGGTAGGATTCATGAGTGCTCAAAACTATCACAGGGTCAGATATTTTGATCTCTTTTTTAGCCTTGTAATAGTTTTCTGCTCTCATGAATCCTACATTCCTACCTAGAACTGTGGGTTGAATTTTTGTTTTAGCATACAAACATCTATTGCTGCTTTGACTAGATTCACTCTACGTGCTAGTGCTATTCTCAGATTATTTTCCTTTCAAATTCATTATAGGTCTAAAAGGGTGCTTGAACTTGGAGCCGGTTACGGATTGGCGGGACTTGTTATTGCAGCCAGTGCAAATGCTGGTGAGGTTGTTATTTCTGATGGAAACCCACAAGTAGTTGGATGTATCCTTCTTAATGAGTTATATAAAAGCTGTTGCATAGTTTAAAGTTTGTTAGTATTAATGTAATATGACCTACATACTACAAGTGTTATTTTTTTGCTACTTTTCGTGACTACTGTGACTCAACCGCAAATAAAAACGGGCTGTTCTAGATGTTACCTTTTATGGCTTTGTAATCCATTAACCCTCAGATATCCAGCAGAACATATCCATCAATGCAGAAACTTTTGGTCAAACGAAAGTTAAACCTATGACACTGCACTGGGATCAAGAGCAAGCTTCAGACATGTTGAACTCTTTTGACATCATTGTTGCAAGTGACTGGTATGTTCTACCCCTTACCACTTCATTATTCTTTAACACTAATCAACTACTACTGCTGAGTGCCATTTGCTTTGTCAGTGGTATCCTGTAATGTGGTGGGGCTGTAATACTGATTAGGTGAAGAAGTTGGAGTTTCTTCCATTGTGTGAAAAATATAGAACTGTTTAAAAAGTTATATGATTGCATCTGCGCTTTGATTGGACCATCATTCTTTCATATGGATCCAGTCAAAAACTCAAAATACAGAAATTGCTAAACTTGTATTCCCCCCTGCTGAAGAGATGATAGTAATTGTACAATTTATAGCGCAACCAGCCTACTCTAGGTCAAGTCGGCCTCTAATATACAAACACCAGAGAGTTTTCAGTTTTACCTGGATTGTCTTATTCACATTTCACTTGTCTTGCAGTACATTTTTCAAGCAATTCCATCGAAGCCTTGCCCGGACAGTCAAATCTTTGTTAAAGCATTCAGAGACCTCGCAGGCTATCTTTCTGAGCCCGAAGAGAGGTGATTCACTCAACAAGTTCCTAGACATAATCAAAGAATATGATTTATGTTATGAGTTGATAGAGAACTATGATTCCACTGTCTGGAATCTGCACAAAAGCTATTTGGCGGGAGATGACACATCGTGGCCCAACTATAACGAGGAGCATTGCTACCCTTTGTTGGTCAGAATTACCTTTGGACATTTTGTTTGATCTTAGATGTGTTCATTTGTATGCATTAGCACAATCTGTTTGTTATTCTTCTCTATGGAATACAACAGTGTAATATCTGTGACTGAATCTAGTTGATTTTTTTCCATGACATCATCCCATTTTCTCGAGTGACAGAAAGATGGTAGACACACTGGCAAATTCCATTTACTCACCAGTCTTCTCAATCCTAAATATTTGACGAGTGTAATTCTTCTAGTAGATTCATAGCAGCCAACAGTGGCTAATGACTTTGTTGGTTCCTTCTTCAGTATTGTTCATTTTGGTCCCCATCCGTAAATTTGCAACTGATGCAGCACTCATACACCTGTAACTTGGTTACTTTACTTGTGACATCGTTTTGGTATTCAAAAATATCCATCCATCTATTTGCTCTTTCTAGAGTAATTTAGCATATCAATTACCATTTGTCACTGAGATTAGTCATCATGAAGCTTGCTAATCTTTCGAGTCAGAAGATTCCACATCCCCCTTTTGTGCAACTGTGACACTCTAATATATCTTTGTTTTGATTAGCATATGCTTTTAGGCGGCGGTGCCAAATTGATTATCCGTTGATTAGACGTTGCTGGTTGAAACCGATGTTATTTTGAGCTGTTTTCTCTGGCTTTGCGTCGACTCAGTTGACGTCCTTCACCACGTACGTTAACCCAATCTAGTGGTTGATGTATCACGTCCTCTATGTTCTTTTATGAACTGACGCCTCATTGCCTCGTCAGATTTACAGTTGGTTGTTATCTACTCCTACTAATTGCTGTTCAAACAGCTTTTCTAGTGCTGACTGGACGAAAGCGATCTTCAGAACCGCTAGAAAGTTTCCACGGGCAGATGATACGCAGCTGCTGATGCTTCTGAACTTGTTGTAGGTAAGATCTCAAGCTCATCTACAGTCAGATCTCCTAATTTTCGTGACGCCACTGTACTAATTGCATAGTTTTGATTTCCGTAACAATATGTGCGTGGTCAGTAGCTGACAACTATGAATAATATAACCCGTATGGTAACGATGATCCCACAAGTAATGGCCGTCACAACGGGATCAACCCATTGATATTTCAGTGATATTGCTTTGATTAAACGTCTTCATCAACTGCCTCATTAGGTCCAGCGTTCTTGTCAGTCCCCCATCTGCCCTGGGGCTAGGGGATCTTACGACGAATGTGCGTATTCCATGAGAAAAGGTGGCTTCTTTTCAGCACATTGCATTGCAACGACAATACGAGGAAAAAGCCGTCCACTTTTATGAAAGCTTTCCGAGCACTTGCGTATTAGACACCATGTGTTAGCTTCCAAGGCCTGTCGGGAAAATGAGGTTTATGCTCGTTTTTCTTATGTAGATATATATATGTTGGTATTGCTGTGTGCGTGCGGCTTGGAACTTTCGGCCTTAGGTCTGACTAAGTGGATTATGGAACTTGCTGTCCACGGGTAATCCCGTTTTTAAGGATTGCCCATGGAGCTGAAAGTGATGCTGCAGTGATCCTCTTTAGGCTTTACCTGCTAGTAACCCTCTGTATTTTGATGTACCCCTTCGTTTCTAGATAAGGCAGATAAAAAGGTGCCCTTCTGGAATTTTAGGGCAGATTAGCAAATACCCCGCAAAAAGGTTATATTTGCCCCCCCGCAATGAACACCTTGAACGTGTAGATATTAAGTGATGATCAACGACTGTCATCGCTCGGGAGCTTCTCTGTTCATTCTCACGCCGTTGCCACCACAACTCTGACGGCTACACTGAACTGACAGATAACTCACTTAGCTGCCGTGATCGCCAGCCTCCCTGAGCTATTAAACCCTCTCCGCCATCGTTGGATCGCATCAACCTCTTTCCCAAGCTTGTACTCCCTCCGTCCGAAAATACTCGTCATCAAAATGAATAAAAGGAGATGTATCTAGATGTATTTTAGTTCTAGATATATTTCTTTTTGTCCATTTTAATGACAAGTATTTTCGGACGGAGGGAGTAATAGGCTAGCTCTAGCGTAAAACCCTAGATCGTAATCGATAGAGCTGTGTTGATCTCTGAAACCTGGTATCGCTACACTAAAATCGGGCTAGATCGTGTGTAGTTCTACTTAATCGTGTTGAGATCCTGTCAATCACCCGCTCGCCGAGAGTAGGCGCGCCAATGCACCAGGTGATAGCCGATAGCAACGTAATGATGGCCTATTCTCAGTCGCTAAGCATGCATGTGAGGCGGCAATGCAGATTGCATGGACGGGGGATCCGAGGAAGGCATGTTCCATTCCATAACGATGGATCTATCAAAGGCAAGCAACCTGTTTTAACTGTTGTCGGCGGCACCGATCCATTATTCTCTCTCTTTCCTCTTTACAAGTACCCCTTTTGCTACCAAAAAGGATTTCCCTTTGGGATCCTTTATCACCGGATTGTTGTGAATGCACTCAACTTTTGACTCAAGATTCCTCAAGCCTAGCTTAACAAACTGAAATCACAGCTGATCTCCCTTTCAGTTCATGAGCAACATGGGAGTCAACCAGAAAGGTGAGGGTGCAAGCATAAGCAACCGCCCTGGCCAAGCACAACCACCTGCAAAGTGTAGTGCTATTTGGCAGAAAGAGAGGCAGTGACAGTGCTGCTGCGCCACAACCACAAGAGTGCCGAATATACTAGTCTCTGGATACGTACTTAGCGCAATCATAAGGCCATATTTTTTCTTCCTTGGTGCTGTGCTGCGTCTTTTCTACAGTAGGCATAGCTGCAGTGACGATGATCTAACTGTGCTTGTATTCTAACGAGAGATCCAAGTCGCGTATCAGATTCGGAAGTTGGTCTCGTCGTCAGCAGGAAAACGACCCGGTCGGTGGGCGATCCCTGTCGCGGTTAGCCCACAGCCTCGTGCGATGGCGTCGCCTCTGCCTCAAAGTAACATGTGGCCTTGCTTGCACTAGTTTAAGTCAGATTTCCGGCAGTCCCGGCGATCCTCAGGTCCATGAGCCACACTGCCATATCGGAGAAACTGGCCGATTCGGCCACGGAAAGGCGACGGGTCTCCAAGCTAAAACCATGGCCGCCTCATCCATCTCCGATGTAGGTAGCCGCTGCGTGTCCCGTCGCATGGATCGGGCGGTTTCGCCATGAGAGTAGTTGGTAGGTACTATGAGCTTCGCTGCAACCTACTGACTGATTGCTTTCATCTGAACCTCCCGAGCAAGATGACTAGTGCCAGTAGGTTACTATTGCCCCACACGGAATAACATCCAGCATGCGGAAGCTAAAGGTGATATGATTCTGGTAGGTACTACGCCGTTCGTTCCTAGGCAGGAACAAGAGTAGGCACCGAGCTGAACTGAACCTTCCTTTGGCCACACTCACCAAAAAAGCAGTGGACCAAATGAAGGGAACGGCCACCACCGCCGGCCGTGTCCATGTCCTCCCCTCCCCACAAGGCCACCACGCACGCCCGCCGGGCCTGCATCTTGCTTGCTTGGTCCTCCCAGATGGCGCCGCACACCCCATGTGCCAAACACCAAAGCTTGCGCCATCAATCTGCACGGTACTGACTTGTAAAGTATTTTGTAGTGTACAATTTGTCGTGGTAGGAGTGGTATTCTAGCATTTCCAGTCCATGCCGCCAACTCAGCCATTACCGGGCCACTCGTTTCATCTTCCTTTTAGCTGTTGATTGAGTGCCAATCATCAGCTGCAAGCAAATGTTTGGTGAATGTTCCAGTATTATTATGAGTGTCTGGCAGCTAGACTGGCAGTGACAATGGATGGAACTGCCACATCTCTCACTGGTTATGGTTATGGCAAATCAGCGACATCAACAGTGCGGTAAGCAAAGCACTGTGACACTACAGAGCAGAGATAACATGCCAGGTATTTGTACGTCCTGTTCATTACTGAAACGATGTGAACTTGAGCCTAATCTTCTCTTCGTGCATATCATAGCTTGACCAGGTTTAGCCTCTGACAGCTGAGAGCAAATCCCGGAATAAGTGCATTGATCAGGTTATAGTTTGTTCGCCACTAGCGATCGGCCGGAGAACTGGACGGCGAGTGCGTATATACAATCGTAGATAGCTCTCGGGCAGCGGGCCGGGCTCATCAAGAGCCACCATTCGAATTTCTAGTACCATGCGTGTAAGAATCTTTTTTACCAGTAGTATATTTCCTTTGTACTCCACAGCCGTGCAAACTAGAAAAAGAAAATGAAAAAGATGGATGGATGGATTTTACAATGGCGTCCCCACTCGCCGTGCACATCAACAACGGCCCATTCTTTCCGCGAGCGCCGACGGCGGCAGCAACGGCAGGGGAGCGCGCCGTCTCGCTTTCGCTCCGGTGACCCGTGCCGACTTGCAAACAGTGTGTTCTTCTGTTCAACTTCTGACCAAAACCTCTCTGTTTTTTTTTTTTTTTGGATGGATGGATATGGCTGGTCCTTCCCTTCTACTGATCTTAATTTGATGCTATAGAAGCAACCGGAGGATGAACAGTGCGAGTGGCGCGGCCGGGATCATCGCCGTCGTCCTCGGCGTCGCCGCCGACATGTCGCCGGTGGCCATGTTGGCGAGCCAGGAGTTGTCCCCCAGTATCACGCCCTGGCCGTCGGCTTGGCCACCTGCTTGCCTCGGCATCATCGGGGGCGCGAACCCTGTCGAGCCCGGCATCGTCGGCGTTGGCACCACCGTCGCCCCACCCGCCGATTTCAGGCTGCACACGAAAAGAATAGCGGAGTATGATGAGCTGAGTTCACGATCAATGCTCCAACTGGTGCGTGCTCGAATGAATGCATGCGTGCAGTAAAATAAAAGAGGATCAGGTCAGGAGAAACATAATCTAGCACTGAAAGCTGTTTTTTGCGCTTTCCCTTTTACCCTTTCCGCTAAAGTGTTACGGTAGTTTCATCGCGACATCGGCCATCATTCATATAGCCTGACTTCATCACAAGATAAGAAAATGACTGCGCTGCCCTGACGACTGACGTTGATGTGCAAACCGACGGCGGTAAAAGTGAGAGCCACAGGGGGTCAAACCTCCCTCGACAAGCTAAGCACCCACTAAATGCAACATGAATGAGACATCTACTACCCAATAATATACTGGTAACTCCAGACTGATCATCACAGTGCATCATCTTCCAAGCCTCTCGCTCTCACTGTCCCCTTCCGTTTCGTAAGCACGGCATATCGGAATACCGCGCACTCGCAAGCATTTTGTATGTGAGATAAGGTGACATGGAGTGCCCATTGTTCAGGCACCAACCATCCATGCCGATTTCATCATCGTGATCGTGTCCCCATGCTTACCTAACAGTGCGTGCAAATCATGGTGTGATTAACCACGCACGACCTAAGCGTCACGCGAAAGCAAGCCTTAGCTAGTGATTAGTAAATGCAGTGGTTAAGGCGCGTGGTGGGCATGGACAGGAGTATGGACCTTGGGGTGGCGACGGGGCAGAAGGTGATGGTGTAGTCGCGGCCGCCGGCGCAGGTGAAGGTGCTGGTGGGGTCGTCGAAGGCGTAGCTGTAGGAGCGCGGGCACGCCAGCTTGAACGCCTGCGAGTAGGCTGTGGGGTGGCAGGTGTTGGGGTTGGCGAACGCGCCGCTGCAGCAGTATTCCGGCTTGCCGAACGCGTCGCACGCGCTCCGGCACGCGCCGCCGCCCGCAGACCGGAGCTCCGTGGGGCACCGCAGGTTCAGGTCCGCTGAGCAGCCCGCCGCGGCGCACGTCGTGCCGGTGGGGCTGCTCCCCGCGGGCTCCACCAGGATCGGCAGGTTGTAGCCGTCCACGAGGCTCACGTCGTAGAAGTCGTTGTGCCCGCCGCCGTCGAGCGTGAACTCCGCCAGTGTCGCGGGCGTCGCCCCGTCCCGGCCGGCGCACTCCAGCGTGCCGGTGCCGCAGTCGCCCGTGGCGCACGCGAACCGCCCGGCCGCGTCCTGCGCGCAGCCCGTGCGCGCCCACATCCGGCCTGACCAGCCGGTCGGGAACGGCAGCGCGCGCGCCGCGCCGGGCGGGAGCGCGAAGCCCGTGGGCTCGATCCTCGCCGTCCCGGCGTTGGACAGGATGCCCGGCCACACCGTCCCCGTGCACCGGTTCAGGAACGTGAATGTCACAGCTCCACCCTCTGCACCAAGCAAACACAACACAAATACGATGTCAATTCAGCTCGTCATTACAAGAACTCCTCCTACAATCAACTTCACTCGATTTCTTCTACGACGATCGAATTACCTCTCAGGCATATACAAAGCAGAGCAACGACGACGCAAACTCTTTGGATTCCCATGTTCTGTTCTTGAAGCAATGCAGCTCGGCTTGGTGCTGGTGGTCACTAATGGCGAGGGCAAGGAGAGGTATATAGTGTCATTACAGCGTAGACGCAGACGCAACCTGTCAGTATCAGTACTGGCAGTCCAGCAACTCCGGCTCCAGTACTACTAGTTTAGTACAGCAGTGGGAGACAGTAGAGGGAGGTAGAGAAGTCTCGGCCTGGGAGGGAGGAGCAACCACCCATAAACTATCAGGATTAGGATGAGAGGCAGAGGCTAGAGAGTGGAGGAGCGGGAAGAAGGGGAATCTGAGCACTCCCTCCATGGCCGTATTTATAGCCTTAAGAGCGGCCGTTCACTGACCAGCTTTTATCATGCTTTCACTTTACTGAAGAAAGAATGGAATGGGGCTTGATTGGATTCAGATAACCTTTTCTTCTCTGCAATTTGCATCCGGAGGCGAAGGTCTAGGGCTAATTGTTCCCTGCGATTTCCACCATGGGCCGATCAGGATTGTATCGGGGTTTGGTGCTTGGCTATGGCCGTATCTTTTGGCAGAAAGGCGCGGATTGTGCGATGAGATTTAGTGGAGGGCCAGGATGGCTATGGCTTAACCGACAGTTGTGGGGATTATTGAAGGATAAGATAATGGAATGGAGGAACCTTGCTGAAAATCTTGTTGACAATCTTGGTGCTGAATGCATCCAAGCTGATCTCTGAAAGCTCAGTAGTCGGCACTTGCATGTGCACTTATAATCCGGTTGTTGCTTCGTTTCTGAAGCGAGCAGTAAATGTCTTGAGAGAGATGGAAAACTGAAGAACTGAGATGGTTAGTGCTGGCAATCAGCTATCCAATAAAAGAGTGTTGTTCCTTAAATGACGTACTGTGTGCTTCAAGTTTACTGGACCGTCATATCTCGGTGACGTATCTGTGCAGTCTGACTTGCTGATGTGAAGAGAGTCAAGTTAATTCAGTGCAAGAAGTGAAGGCTGAAATACTGAACAGCTCGCTGCTACGCATTACAGCGAGGCAACGTTCTGAAACGAAAGATGAAGTCCCATGTGCTTATCTTATCCACACAAAAAAAGTCCCAGGTGCTTAGATCCAAATAAAATGGCACTTAGTTTCAAAGAAAGAAAAAAGGAAAAATGGCACTTGGTTAGTCGGTAGACGGTGACGGTTTTGGCAAGTATTTGAAGACACTGTCTCTCGTCTCTCACTCCCTCTCTCTGACGGTTTTGGCAAGTATTTGAAGGCACTGTCTGTCATCTCTCTCTCTTTCTCTCTCTCTCTCTCTGAGGAGCCGTATTTGAAGACATGCCTATATTATGTCCTAAATATGTTCAGGTTTAGTTCTTGACACTTTGATGGATTTGCGAGAGGTGCATCCCAAGGGTGACAGTTAAATTTTCTCTTGCGAATGGTTAGGCGATCTAGAGGCGATTCTCTCCACCATTTTCTGATGTGTGCGCTGACGCCCGTCTACCGCAAATCTAAGCCCCCGGCAACCCGACCACCGCAAATCTAAGCCCCCAGCAACCCAACCACCGCATTGGGTAGCCATCTGACCACATCTTGTCACCCATCCACCACAGAAGCCTTTGGTGTGCGGCTAGGGCGCACAATCGTACACCACTGGTAAACCCTAGTTCCCTTCTCCTGAGTCTTTGATTCCAGTTGTCCACGGAGCAGATGGATCGTGTGAAAGGCCTGATGAAGGGGTTGAAACTGTTCGATCTAGAGAGTAATGGGGGGAGGATTGCATGGAGTGATGGAAAGAAGATGGGAGTTGCGAAACTACAAGCTTTGCGAAAACTCATGTTGGATAGCTTTGCGGAAAGGATGGCGTTGAGGAGGATATGGTGCCTGCCGAGAGGTTTGGATTGTAAAGATTTGGGAAACAACATTTTCATATTCACCTTTCATCAGAAGTCGGGCAAAATAAAGGCGCTTGACGAGGGGCCTGGATGTTTTGAAAGACTTTGCTACTATTGGGAGACTTTTGATCTTGCAAATGTGAAGGAGTATGTGTTTTAGAAGATCCCAATCTGGGTCTATGTGTTTGATCTGCCTCTAGGGATGATGTGCCGTGTGGTGGGTTCGGTTGTAGGAGACATCATTGGTGACCGTTGGAGGTTGATGCTGGATTGATGTAATGGCAGTGGGGAAATTTTCTATCACTACTAGGAAAAACCTTATACACAAAATCTTACTGGCAGCGCGCTTTAAAATAGGGCGCTATTGTTATCTAGCAGTAGCGCGTGTCAAAAAAACTCGTTGCTGAAATCAAAATAATAGTAACGCGTCTGTAGTAAGCCGCAGTACTGCTATAATTGCCACGACCTCGCCGCCAAGCTAGTTATAGCAGTAGCGCCTTATTCTAAACCGCGCTACTGTTATTGATCTTAGCAGTAGCACCTTTTGACAAAGCTTGCTACTGCTAAGTTTAGTCCACTCCTTGCACCTAAGTTTAGTCCCACCTCGCTCCACGAACAGGGTTTTTACCACCTTAAATATGTTACTTCTCAAACTATCACAACCACTTGGTCTTCATTGAACTCTATGTGTAGAATTTGTGGCAGCAATATGACTCTTCTCCGGTTCCTAAACCGGTGAGGAGTCATATTGACAATTCAGATTGTACACAAAAAGATCATTGATGACAAATGTATTTTTGATGTTTATTTTTACATGCTTAGACTTAGCAGTAGTGCGTTTTGGCAGAAGGTGCTACTGCTACGGGAGTAGCAGTAGCGCGTTTCCCTAAAGCGCACTACTGCTAAAGCCATCATGTCTTCCCCAACCAGCCGCCCCTCACTCTCCTCTCTCCACTCCACTCACTCTCCCCGGCACCCCGTCGTCTGCCGCCGCGGCATTGCCACCCACTTCTGCCGCAGTCGCCCCCTCCCTCCTCCATCCCGCCGCCGTCACCCCTTGTCGATGTCAAAACCGGCGGATCTCGGGTAGGGGGTCCCGAACTGTGTGTCTAAGGCTAATGGTAACAGGAGGCAGGGGACACGATGTTTTACCCAGGTTCGGGCCCTCTTGATGGAGGTAATACCCTACTTCCTGCTGGATTGATCTTGATGATATGAGTATTACAAGAGTTGATCTACCATGAGATCGTAGAGGCTAAACCCTAGGAGCTAGCCTATGATTTTGATTGTTGTTGTCCTACGGACTAAACCCTCTGGTTTATATAGACACAGGAGGAGGCCAGGGTTACACGGAGTCGGTTACAAAGAAGGAGATCTAATATCCGAATCGCCAAGCTTGCCTTCCACGCAAAGGAGAGTCCCATCCGGACACGGGACGAAGTCTTCGATTTTGTATCTTCATAGTCCAACAGTCCGGCCAAAGTATATAGTCCGGCTATCCGGATACCCCCTAATCCAGGACTCGCTCAGTAGCCCCTGAACTAGGCTTCAATGACGATGAGTCCGGCGCGCAGATTGTCTTCGGCATTGCAAGACGGGTTCTTCTCCAAATCCAGAGTACCTATCATAGCGAACAGTGTTCGGCTTCCCTTTAATGTCGTACTCCTCGGCTTCTGTGCTTCAATAATGGCTATCTCCATGTGTCGAGTGAATACAAGGAGCCGGGGCATTTTACATTTGCCACTCTGACCCTGTAAGCGAACCGTCTATTTGAAGAGACGGGGATCCTCAGATCCAAATCTCACCATCTCCCCCAAGCAAGCATTCAACAGAGTGCGTCCGAAAAACCATTCCATCATGGCCGGTCGCCGTAGCTCCTCTTCTTGCTCCCGTAGCTCTACGCCGGGTGATTGGAAAAAGTGTTCTGTCCCCCATAGCCGTTTAGTAGAGTTGCAGACCCAAGGGTTTCTTCCACCTGCATATATGGTCCCCGTCCGAGTCAGACTAGCCACCTATAACGGCGGGGAGCAAGCGGAGAACTTTCCTAACCCATCTAGGGGGGAGCGGATATGCCTTGTCCCATATTTGCTGAGAGGACTTGGGTTTCCAATCCATCCATTCCTCCGCGGGCTCCTGGAGTTCTATGGCCTCCAGCTGCATAACTTCACCCATGCCTCCATACTGCACATCTCAGGTTACGTTGCCCTCTGCGAGCTATTTCTGGGCTGCGAAGCTCATTTCGAGTTATGGAAGAGGCTATTCTGCCTCATCCCTCGCAATCAGGAGGGATCTATATATCAAGTGGGCGGAGCCGAAATATGGCGCGTCGCCCAGGCCGGATACCTGTCCGGCACTTCAAAGAAGGCATCCGAAGACTGGCCTTCGGAGTGGTTTTATGTAGATGATGTTCCCCTTCCGGACCCAGTCCGGCCAGGCCTTCCTGAGTTCACCAACGCCCCGCTAAAGAAACGCCAAAGTTGGCGCCCTTGGAGCCCCCAGGAGGAAGACGACAGGGAAGTGCTCTATCTGATGGGCAGGATAAAAATACTAGCCCAATCAGGACTGACAATAATAGAAGTTATGTCAATATGCATAATGCGGGGGGTGCAACCACTTCAATATTGGGGGAAACCCATGTGGCACTTCAACGGAGAAGATGACGCCACCCGCTGCGGTCGTAAAGGTCCGGATTCCGCCACCGCTCTGGCGAGAATATTGTCCGATTTGTATAAAGGAGAAGAAGAGGAGTTCCTCCGCATTAAGCCGCGGGATGGTTTTTCCATGTACAACCCCCCAAGCTGGGTAAGTTGTCATTCTTCACTCAACTCTATTCACTCTTGTGTCCTTTGTCACCACCACTCACCTTGCTATTTTTAAAGCAGGAACTGAAAAGGGCCGTGAAGGAGTTCAATAGCCCATCTCCGCAGCCAGAGGATCCTGGCCGGGCTCTCGACCCCGGACTTGAAGAAGATCCGAATATATCCGTGGAGCTTGTCGACGGGACATTCTATCAAGCAAGTTGTGACGGCGCCTTGGTGGCCATCCTCGCCGATTATCCCGGGCTGCTCCCGGTGTCGAATGTAAGTAAAGCCGGAGCCCTAACTTATGAATTATGCCATACCTTATGCACACATGTTGCATTTTTATAGAAACGGCCATCGCCACGCCGTGCTGAGCCCGCGGGGGCTCATCAGCAAAGGGCACCCGGGCCGGGCAGGCTTAAGAGGATATACGGGTAATAAAATTTGATAAGTATGCGAAGGATATACGGGTAATAAAATTTGATAAGTATGTGTAGCAGTAGCCCCTGAGACTTGAAACAGTTGGCACAACTGATTTAAGGATCATTGTATGTGTAGGTTCTTGTAGAGAAGAATACCCATTTATCTCAAGAGCTGGAGGAATGCAAGGCCCAGCTAAAGGCTGCAGTTGCCGGACTAGAGGAGCCCAAAAAGGCCTCTTCTGGTAATACTTGCCTTGATAAAGGAATTTGTAAGGACGTATACCAGTTATTTATTCGGCATGGTTTACAAATCTAACAAAAGATTCTACAGACAATCCCGGAGAGAATCCGAAGATCATGAAAAAGAATGAGCCATATCTGCGAAGTCAGCTGAAGGCGGGCGAGCGTGTGCTGATGCAGGTTATTCAAGAGAAAAATAATCTCCAAGATGCCAATATTTGACTGAGCGTCGAATTGGCAGTTGTTCGGGCTCAGCTTGCTGACTCTGTAAAGGAGAACATGAGGCTTCGACGCGGCATTTATAGTAAGTGCTTAAACGAACTGCAGAACAGTTCGTCGAGGAAGCAAATTAACAGAGTTATGTCTGTAGGTATGCTGACGGGCCGTCCTGAAGAGGAGATGCCCGGATCCGCGGGTGATTTGCTGCAAGATCTTTCACAACTGCACGAACGAGCTCGACAGGTGATGCAGTGTATTACCCAGGCCTTGTGGCTGTCCTCTTCCCTGCCAGGAGGCATGGGCGAGCTTGTGGAGATGCTCAAAGGAGCACGGCGGCACTTCTGATTATGGAAGATATCAGCTTGCCGACAAGGTGCAAGGGAAGCCTGGGCCATGGTGAAGACGCGATACGCCAAGGCTGACCCAAACCATATGGCCGAAGTCGGGCCGGTGGGGTCAGATGGGCAAAAGATTCCCGTAAGTCTGGTATATGACCAAGTAGCGTTAGCCGCAAAGTATTCCCAACAGGATTGTAGGCTAGACAGCCTGTTGGATGGTATAGAGGAAGAATATAGCTAGTCCAAATGACTATGTAATTCAATGGACCTATGTAGTCCCTAGCCGGATTGAAAATCATTTGTCATGGCGGACCTTTTCGCTTCAGCCCCCTGGACCCGACAGTCCGGGGTATATCGAATACCCGCTCAGTTATGTAAAACCGGGGTATGCGTGGAAACCAGGCGTAAGGGTCATAACTGCTTGAACAGACAAGTACCCAACTAGTTATGTTATATTACATGGATAGTAAGAAACATCTTCCAGAGAGAATAGTTTTGTTAGGGGTTCCTTTCCCTGGGTACGCATGCATCGATGTGCATGTCCGAACTGCGAACAGAAGTGCAGGAAACAAAACATCTGGGGATTCATGTTGTAATGAACGAAAAACATCTTTTGTTTACCAACCAAATATTCCCTTAAGAACGCTAGCTTTCGGCTTCACCCAGTCTGAGGTACATATCTGGCTGAACCGGCAGTAACAATCGCAGAGGTGCTCCCCTTATGCCCTAGCCGAATTAATGGGAATGTAGGGCATAAACACAAGAGCCAGGCAACCCAGCATGGCCAAAACTTAAGTCATATCGATGCATATAATGGTGAAGAAAAGGCACATATGGAAAAAGACGCATATGTGGTGGGCAGGAAGCCATAAGAGTAATTATATTCAGCTTCCGTATAGGAAGCCCCCAGGTATAGTGATCGCACATAATGCGGCCGGAGCGATCAAAGCATCCGTACAACATTTAAGGCTTTATGTGAAAAAGGTAAAGAGGGCGAGAAAGGAAGAAGGAGAACATAATTGAAAGAGCGGAGTTAAGGAGACGAACACTAAGTTCGGCACTAGGTGTAGAATCTTTGGAGTCTGGCCGCGTTCCATGGGTTCGGCTCGAGTCTGTTATCAGATGTATTGCGCAGTCGGTACGCTCCTCCGGTGAGAACTTTATCAATGATGAAGGGACCCTCCCACTTGGGTTTGAGCTTGTCCTTCTTCTTCTTCGGTAAGCGTAGAACGAGTTCGCCAATGCGAAACGGGCTTTTGCGACGTCACGCTCCTCCTCCAGGGCATCTAAGTTGTCCTGCCGATCTAGCTCGGCTTACTTCTCTTCATACATGCGCACACGAGGTGAGTCATGGATTATGTCGCAGGGTAGCACTGCTTCTGCGCTGTATACCATAAAAAATGGTGTGTATCCGGTGGTACGATTCGGCGTGGTCCGCAGCCTCCAGAGTACGGAGTCGAGCTCCTCGACCCAGTGTGTGTCCGATTCCTTCAAGGATCGCACTAGTCTGGGTTTGATGCCGCTCATTATGAGACCATTTGCATGTTCGACTTGACCATTTGTTTGGGGATGATAGACAAAGGCGTAATCGAGCTTAATGCCCATGTTGCCGCACCAAGTTTTCACCTCGTTGGCTGTGAAATTTGAGCCATTGTCAGTGATGATGCTGTGGGGGACGCTGTAACGGTGTACAACCCCTGATATGAAGTCTATCACTGGTCTGGATTCGGCCGTTTTAACTGGTTTGGCTTCTATCCATTTGGTGAACTTGTCTACCATGACCAATAAGTATTTTTTCTTATGGCTTCCCCCTTTAAGAGGTCCGACCATATCCAGCCCTCAAACCGCGAAAGGCCAAGTTATGGGGTTTGTTTGGAGAGCGGTAGGGGGCATATGGCTCTGATTGGCGAAGAGTTGGCAACCAACGCAATGTTGGACAAGGTCCTGTGCATCTGCCTGGGCTGTCGGCCAGTAAAAACCTGTACAGAAGGCCTTGCTTACAAGTGCCCGAGCTGCAGCGTGGTGCCCGCCGAGTCCGACATGGATTTCGGCCAAGAGCTGTCGTCCTTCCTCTTCGGAGATGCATCTTTGGAGCACTCCGATGGAACTTTTCTTATAGAGTTCTCCTTCATGGACTTTGTAGGCCTTGGAACACCGCACAATACAACGTGCCTCATTTTGGTCCTTAGAGAGCTCTTGCCTATTTAGGTAGGCCAAGAAGGGCTCGGTCCACGGGGCGATGACAACCATGATTTCATGGACCGAAGGTGTTATTTCGGTGACAGAGCCTCCGATTACGTCAGATGGTTCAGAATCTGGGGTTGTGTTCGGAGCTGGATGATGTCTACTACACAACCCTCTTCTTGTAGACGTTGTTGGGCCTGCAAGTGCACAGGTTTGTAGGACAGTAGCAAATTTCCCTCAAGTGGATGACCTAAGGTTTATCAATCCATGGGAGGCGTAGGATGAAGATGGTCTCTCTCAAACAACCCTGCAACCAAACAACAAAGAGTCTCTTGTGTCCCCAACACACCCAATACAATGGTAGATTGTATAGGTGCACTAGTTTGGCGAAGAGATGGTGATACAAGTGCAATATGGATGGTAGATAAAGGTATTTGTAATCTGAAATTATAAAAACAACAAGGTAACTAATGATAAAAGTGAGCGTAAACGGTATTGCAATGGTAGGAAACAAGGCATAGGGTTCATACTTTCACTAGTGCAAGTTCTCTCAACAATAATAACATAGATAGATCATAGAACAATCCCTCAACATGCAACAAAGAGTCACTCCAAAGCAACTAATAGCGGAGAACAAACGAAGAGATTATGGTAGGGTACGAAACCACCTCAAAGTTATTCTTTCGGATCAATCTATTCAAGAGTTCGTACTAGAATAACACCTTAAGACACAAATCAACCGAAACCCTAATGTCACCTAGATACTCCATTGTCACCTCAAGTATCCGTGGACATGATTATATGATATGCATCACACAATATCAGATTCATCTATTCAACCAACACAAAGTACTTCAAAGAGTGCCCCAAAGTTTCTACTGGAGAGTCAAGAACGTGTGCCAACCCCTATGCATAGGTTCATGGGCGGAACCCGCAAGTTGGTCACCAAAACATACATCAAGTGGCACATGATATCCCATTGTCACCACAGATAAGCACGACAAGACATACATCAAGTGTTCTCATAAAAGACTCAATCCGATAAGATAACTTCAAAGGGAAAACTCAATTCATCACAAGAGAGTAGAGGGGGAGAAACATCATAAGATCCAACTACAATAGCAAAGCTCGGGATACATCAAGATCGTGCCATAGAGGGAACACGAGAGAGAACACGAGATAGAGACCAAACACATAGCTACTGGTACATACCCTCAGCCCCGAGGGTGAACTACTCCCTCCTTGTCATGGATAGCACCAGGATGATGAAGATGGCCACCGGTGATGGGTTCCCCCTCCGGCAGGGTGCTGGAACGGCCCCCCGAGAGGTTTTTGGTGGCTATAGAGGCTTGCGGCGGCAGAACTCCCAATCTATCTTGATATTTGATGTTTTTAGGGTACGTAGGCTTATATAGGCGAAAGAAGTCGGTCGGGAGTTGCTCGGGGGGCCCACGAGATAGGGGGGCGTGCCCAGTAGGGGGGGGGGGCGCCCTCCTATCTCCTGGCCTCCTCGAGGCTCTTTTGACGTGAAGTCCTAGTCTCCTGGGTGATATTCTTCCAAAAAATCACGCTGCCGAAGGTTTCATTCCGTTTGGACTCCGTTTGATATTCCTTTTCTTCGAAATACTGAAACAGGCAATAAAACAACAATATGGGCTGGGCCTCTGGTTAGTAGGTTAGTCCCAAAAATGATAATAATGTGTAAAATAAAGCCCATAAACATCCAAAATAGGTAATATAATAGGATGGAACAATCAAAAATTATAGATACGTTGGAGACGTGTCAAGCATCCCCAAGCTTAATTCCTGCTTGTCCTCGAGTAGGTAAATGATAAAAACAGAATTTTTGATGTGGAATGCTACCTAGCATAATTCTCAATGTAATTTTCTTTATTGTGGCATGAATGTTCAGATCCAAATGATTCAAGATAAAAGCTTATAAAACATAAAAATAATAATGCTTCAAAGCATACTAACAAATAATCATGTCCTATCAAAATAGCATAGCCAAAGAAAGCTTATCCCTACAAAATCATATAGTTCGGCCATGCTTCATTTTCATTACACAAAATACTCCCATCATGCACAACCCCGATGACAAGCCGAGCAATTGTTTCATACTTTTTAACGCACTTCAGCTTTTTTTCAACTCTTACGCAATACATGAGCGCAAGCCATGGACATAGCACTATGGTGGTCTATTGTGGTGGTTGTGAGGACAAAAAGAGGGAGAAGATAGTCTCACATCAACTAGGCGTATCAACGGGCTATGAAGATGCCCATCAATAGATACCAATGTGAATGAGTAGGGATTGCCATGCAATGGATGCACTAGAGCTATAAATGTATGAAAGCTCAACAAAAGAAACTAAGTGGGTGTGCATCCAACTTGCTTGCTCACGAAGACCTAGGGCACTTTGAGGAAGCCCATCATTGGAATATACAAGCCAAGTTCTATAATGAGAAATTCCCACTAGTATATGAAAGTGACAACATAGGAGACTCTCTATCATGAAGATCATGGTGCTACTTTGAAGCACAAGTGTGGAAAAGAGATAGTAGCAATTGTCCCTTCTCTCTTTTTCTCTCATTTTCTTCTTTTCTTTTTTTCTTTTTTTCTTTTCCTTTTTTTTCCTTTTTTTTTCTTTTTGGTGGGCTTCTTTGGCCTCTTTTATTTTTATAAAGTCCGAAGTCTCATCCCGACTTGTGGGGGAATCATAGTCTTCATCGTCCTTTCCTCACTGAGACAATGCTCTAATAATGAAGATCATCACACTTTTATTGATTTACAACTCAAAAATTACAACTCAAAGCTAGAAGAAGATATGACTCTATATGAATGCCCCCGACGGTGTACCGGGATATGCAATGAATCAAGAGCGACATGTATGAAAATTATGAAGGTGGCCTTGCCACAAATACGATGTCAACTACATGATCATGCAAAGAGCAATATGACAATGATGAAACGTGTCATAATAAACGGAACGGTGGAAAGTTGCATGGCAATATATCTCGGAATGGCTATGGAAATGCCATAATAGGTAGGTATGGTGGCTGTTTTGAGGAAGGTAAATAATGGGTTCGATACCGGCAAAAGTTGCGCGGTAATAAGAAAGGCTAGCAAAGTGGAAGGATGAGTGTGCGTATATCCATGGACTCACATTAGTCATAAAGAACTCATATACTTATTGCAAAAGTCTACTTAGCCCTCGAAGCGCCCCAAGAGGGATAGATTGGTAGGAAAAAACCATCGCTCGTCCCCGATTGCCACTCATAAGGAAGACAATCAAAAGAGCACCTCATGCAACAAATTTGTCACACAACTTTAACCATACGTGCATGCTACGGGACTTGCCAACTTCAACAAAAGTATTTCTCAATTTCATGATTATCCACTAGCATGACCCTAACATTACCTTTATATCTCAAAACAATTATCAAGCAACAAATTGATCATAGCATCCAATTCACTTCCTATGATAGTTTTTATTATACCCAACTTGGATGCTCATCATTCTAGGACAAAATTTGTAACCAAAGCAAATACCATGCTGTTCTAAAAGACTCTCAAAATAGTATAAGTGAAGCATGAGAGACTAGCAATTTCTTCAAAATATAACCGCCATTGTGCTCTAAAAGATATAAGTGAAGCACTAGAGCAAACGACAAACTACTCCGAAAGATATAAGTGAAGATCAATGAGTAGTCAAATAATTGTGCAACTATGTGAAGACTCTCTAACATTTAAGAATTTCAGATCTTGGTATTGTATTCAAGCAGCAAGCTAAAAAAAATAAACGACATTGCAAGGATAGCACAACTCATGTGAAGAAGCAAAAACTTAGGCTCAACCGATACTAACCGATGATTGTTGAAGAAGAAAGGTGAGATGCCTACCGGGGCATCCCCAAGCTTAGATGCTTGATACTTCTTGAAATATTATCTTGGGGTGCCCTGGGCATCCCCAAGCTTGATCTTTTATGTCTCCTTAATTCCTTTTATATTATGGTTTCCTAAATCTCGAAAGCTTCATTCATACCAAACTCAACAAGAACTCGTGAGATAAGTTAGTATAAAACAATGCAAAAACCTTATCATTTTCTACTGTAAAATATTACTAACATTATTATTCAACATTGCATACTAAATGTATCTGCATATTTAATACTCCTATCCTCAAATAGGATCATTAAACAAGCAAGCATAGGCAAACAATGCAAACATAACAGCAATCTGCCAAAACAATATAGTCTGTAAAGAATGCAAGATTCATCATACTTCCCTAACTCCAAAAATTATAAGAAAAATACTACACTGTAAAAGATTTATCAGAACTCATTATGCAAAAGGATTCAACATTATATCACTCTCTGAATTTTCTAGGGAATTTTTGCAACAGCGGTAAACTTTCTGTTTTCAAACAGCAACATGTATACTAGCAAAGTAAGCATGGCAAAGGCTATCTTTGACATTTTTATAGAAAATAAAGATGAAAAACATTACTCTAAATAAGAGAAAGAAAATACTAACAAAATAAAATGACGCTCCGAGTAAAACACATATTATGTGGTGAATAAAAATATAGCTCCAAGTAAAGTTACCGATGAACGAAGACGAAAGTGGGGATGCCATCCGGGGCATCCCCAAGCTTAGGCTCTTGGTTGTCCTTGAATATTACCTTGGGGTGCCTTGGGCATCCCCAAGCTTAGGATCTTACCACTCCTTATTCCATAGTCCATCGAATCTTTACCCAAAACTTGAAAACTTCAACCACACAAAACTCAAAGCAAAACTCGTAAGCTCCGTTAGTATAAGAAAATAAATCACCACTTTAAGGTACTGTAATGAACTCATTCCAAATTCATATTGGTATAATACCTACTGTATTCTAACTTCTCTATGGTTCATACCCTTACATACTAGCCATAGATTCATCAAAATAAGCAAACAACACAATGAAAACAGAATCTGTCAAAAACAGAACAGTCTATAGTAATCTGTATCAAATGTATACTTATGGAACCCCAAAATTATGAAATAAATTTGTGGACCTGAGGAATTTGTATATTAATCATATGCAAAAAGAATCAACCTAAAATAACTCACCAGTAAAAAATGGCAGCTATTCTCGTGAGCGCTAAAGTTTCTGTTTTTTTTACAGCAAGATCATATAGACTTCACCCAAGTCTTCCCAAAGGCTCTACTTGGCACTTTATTGAAACAAAAGCTATGAAACATGATTACTACAGTAGCATAATCATGTGAACACACAAAAACAGTAAGGGTAAATATTGGGTTGTCTCCCAACAAGCGATTTTCTTTAATGCCTTTTCTAGCTAGGCATGATGATGACAATGATGCTCACATAAAAGATAAGAATTGAAACGTAAACAGAGCATCATGAAGAATATGACTAGCATATTTAAGTCTAACCCACTTCCTACGCATAGGGATTTTGTGAGCAAACAACTTATGGGAACAATAATCAACTAGCATAGGAAGGCAAAACAAGCATAACTTCAAGATTTTAAGCACATAGAGAGGAAACTTGATATTATTGCTATTCCTACAAGCATATATTCCTCCCTCATAATAGTTTTCAGTAGCATCATGAATGAATTTAACAATATAACCAGTACCTAAAGCATTCTTTTCATGATCTACAAGCATAGAAAATTTACTACTCTCCACATAAGCAAATTTCTTCTCATGAATAATAGTGGGAGCAAACTCAACAAAATAACTATCATGTGAGGCATAATCCAATTGAAAACTAAAATCATGATGAAATGTTTCATGGTTATCATTATTCTTAATAGCATACAAGTCATCACAATAATCATCATAGATAGCAACTTTGTTTTCATAATCAATTGGAACCTCTTCCGAAATAGTGGAATCATCACTAAATAAAGTTGACACTCTTCCAAATCCACTTTCATATTCATCATAATAAGATTCAACATTCTCCAAAATAGTGGGATTACTACTTCCTAAAGTTGACACTCTTCCAAACCCACTTTCATCAATATAATCATCATAAGTAGGAGGCATGCTATCATCAAAATAAATTTGCTGATCAAAACTTGGGGGACAAAAAAATATCATCCTCATCAAACATAGCTTCCCCAAGCTTGTGGCTTTGCATATCATTAGCATCATGGATATTCAAGGAATTCATACTAACAACATTGCAATCATGCTCATCATTCACATATTTCATGCCAAGCATTCTATGTAATTCTTCTTCTAGCACTTGAGCACAATTTTCCTTTCCATCATTCTCACGAAAGATATTAAAAAGATGAAGCGTAAGAGGCACACTCAATTCCAATTTTTTTCGTAGTTTTCTTTTATAAAATAAACTAGTGATAAAATAGGAAACTAAAAGACTCGATTGCAAGATCTAAAGATATACCTTCAAGCACTCATCTCCCTGGCAACGGCGCCAGAAAAGAGCTTAGTTGACGGGGTGTGAGTGCCGTTTACCTTGCCTCCCCGGCAACGGCGCCAAAAAAGAGCTTGATGTCTACTACACAACCTTCTTCTTGTAGACGTTGTTGGGCCTGCAAGTGCACAGGTTTGTAGGACAGTAGCAAATTTCCCTCAAGTGGATGACCTAAGGTTTATCAATCCATGTGAGGCGTAGGATGAAGATGGTCTCTCTCAAACAACCCTGCAACCAAACAACAAAGAGTCTCTTGTGTCCCCAACACACCCAATACAATGGTAGATTGTATAGGTGCACTAGTTCGGCGAAGGGATGGTGATACAAGTGCAATATGGATGGTAGATAAAGGTATTTGTAATCTGAAATTATAAAAACAGCAAGGTAACTAATGATAAAAGTGAGCGTAAGCGGTATTGCAATGGTAGGAAACAAGGCATAGGGTTCATACTTTCACTAGTGCAAGTTCTCTCAACAATAATAACATAGATAGATCATAGAACAATCCCTCAACATGCAACAAAGAGTCACTCCAAAGCAACTAATAGCGGAGAACAAACAAAGAGATTATGGTAGGGTACGAAACAACCTCAAAGTTATTCTTTCGGATCAATCTATTCAAGAGTTCGTACTAGAATAACACCTTAAGACACAAATCAACCGAAACCCTAGTGTCACCTAGATACTCCATTTTCACCTCAAGTATCCGTGGACATGATTATACGATATGCATCACACAATCTCAGATTCATCTATTCAACCAACACAAAGTACTTCAAAGAGTGCCCCAAAGTTTCTACTGGAGAGTCAAGAACGTGTGCCAACCCCTATGCATAGGTTCATGGGCGGAACCCGCAAGTTGGTCACCAAAACATACATCAAGTGGCACATGATATCCCATTGTCACCACAGATAAGCACGACAAGACATACATCAAGTGTTCTCATAAAAGACCCAATCCGATAAGATAACTTCAAAGGGAAAACTCAATTCGTCACAAGAGAGTAGAGGGGGAGAAACATCATAAGATCCAACTACAATAGCAAAGCTCGGGATACATCAAGATCATGCCATAGAGGGAACACGAGAGAGAACACGAGAGAGAGATCAAACACATAGCTACTGGTACATACCCTTAGCCCCGAGGGTGAACTACTCCCTCCTCGTCATGAATAGCGCCGGGATGATGAAGATGGCCACTGGTGATGGGTTCCCCCTCCGGCAGGGTGCCGGAACGGGCTCCCGAGAGGTTTTTGGTGGCTACACAGGCTTGCGGCAGCGGAACTCCCGATCTATCTTGATATTTGATGTTTTTAGGGTACGTAGGCTTGTATAGGAGAAAGAAGTCGGTCGGGAGGTGCTCGGGGGGCCCATGAGACAGGGGGCGCGCCAGTAGGGGGGGTGCACCCTCCTATCTCCTGGCCTCCTCGAGGCTCTTCTAACGTGAACTCCAGGTCTCCTGGGTGATATTCTTCCAAAAAATCATGCTGCCGAAGGTTTCATTCCGTTTGGACTCCGTTTGATATTCCTTTTCTTCGAAATACTGAAACAGGCAATAAAACGGCAATATGGGCTGGGCCTCTGGTTAGTAGGTTAGTCCCAAAAATGATAATAATGTGTAAAATAAAGCCCATAAACATCCAAAATAGGTAATATAATAGCATGGAACAATCAAAAATTATAGATACGTTGGAGACGTATCACCGGACTGGTATTGCCGGTCTCCCCTTCCCATACCACGGATGGCTTGAACAGCCTTTCCAAGAAAATATTAGGTGGGACGGGGTCGCGTTTAGCGCCGATGCGGGCGAGGATATCCACCGCTTGATTGTTTTCTCGGACCACATGGTGGAATTCGAGCCCCTCGAACCGAGCTGATATTTTAAGGACGACATTACGGTAGGCCGCCATTTTCGGATCCTTGGCCTCGAAGTCTCCATTTATTTGTGATATTGCGAGGTTCGAGTCCCTACGCACTTCTAGGCGTTGAATGCCCATAGAGACTGCCATCCGAAGAACATGCAATAGAGCCTCATATTCGGTTACGTTGTTGGAGTTTGTGTATAATATTTGAAGTACGTATTGGACCGTGTCTCCGGTGGGGGATGTTAGGACAATACCCGCTCCTAGTCCGGCCAACATTTTAGAGCCGTCGAAGTGCATGATCCAATTGGAGTAGGCGTCGTACTCTTTAGGGAGTTCGGCTTCTGTCCGTTCGGAGACAAAGTCAGCCAGTACTTGCGACTTAATGGCTCGCCGTGGTTTGTATGTAATGTCGAATGGAAGGAGCTCGATAGCCCATTTGGCAATCCGGCCCATAGCGTCGCGGTTATTTATTATGTCATTGAGTGGTACTTCGGAGGCCACCGTAACCGAACACTCTTGAAAGTAGTGTCGTAGCTTCCGGGATGCCATGAAGACCGCGTATGCTATCTTTTGATAGTGTGGGTATCGGGATTTGCATGGAGTGAGGATAGTGGACACGTATTATACCGGCTTTTAGAGCGGGAACTTGTGTCCGTCTGCTTCTCGTTCGACGACGAGCACTGCGCTTACAACCTGGTGTGTTGCAGCTATGTATAATAGCATTGGTTTGCCAGTATTTGGCGCGGTCAGGACTAGATTGCTGGCCAATAGGGCCTTTATTTCTTCCAGTCCGGCCGTGGCTGCATCCGTCCACTCGAAGTGTTCGGTGCGCCGAAGAAGGCAATAAAGAGGTAGTGCCTTTTCTCCTAATCGGAAGATAAAGCGGCTTAAGGCAGCCACACAGCTAGTTAGTTTCTGGATCTGCTTGAGGTCTGTTGGGATAGCCAACTGTGACAGAGCTCGGATTTTTGCCGGATTTGCTTCGATTCCTCTATTGGAAACAATGAAGCCAAGCAACTTCCCGGAGGGTACGCCGAAGACACATTTTTCCAGGTTGAGCTTGATGTCGTATGTTCGGAGGTTGTCGAACGTTAGTCTCAAGTCATCTATTAGAGTTTCGACGTGTCTTGTTGATGACCACGTCGTCCACGTATGCCTCCACTGTTTTGCCGATTTGCTTCTCCAGGCATGTCTGAATCATGCGTTGATAGGTTGCGCCGGCGTTCTTGAGCCCGAAAGGCATAGTGTTGAAACAGAAGGGGCCATATGGCGTTATGAAGGCCGTTGCGGCTTGGTCGGATTCCGCCATCTTTATTTGATGGTATCCGGAGTATGTGTCGAGGAAACACAGTGAGTCGTGTCCTGTGGTGGCGTCAATGATTTGGTCGATGCGAGGGAGGGGGAAGGGATCCTTAGGTCAAGCCTTATTGAGGTCTTTGAAATCGACACATAGGTGCCAGGATTTGTCCTTCTTTGGTACCATTACCAGGTTTGCTAGCCAATCCAGATGTTTTATATCTCTGATGAATCCGGCCTCGAGTAGCTTGGCTAGCTCTTCTCCCATGGCTTGCCGCTTAGGCTCTGAGAAGCGCCTAAGAGCCTGCTTGACTGGCTTGTATCCTTTCAGTATATTGAGGCTGTGTTTGGCCAGCCTGCGTGGGATGCCCGACATGTCTGAAGGATGCCAGGAGAAAATGTCCCAATTCTCACGTAGGAAATCTCGCAGTGCGGCGTCCATTGTGGGGTTCAACTGTGTCCCAATGGCAGCTGTCTTTGTGGGGTCTGTTGGGTGGACCTGGAATTTGACTATCTCATCTGCGGGCTTGAAAGAGGTGGACTTGGGTCACTTGTCGAGTATCACGTCGTCTCTGTCCACTATGGCGTGCAACGTTGTTTGTTCTTCAGCCGCGAGGGCTTTGGATAATGCCTCCAGGGCTAGTGTGGCAGTTTTATTTTCAGCGCAGAGTGCGACGTCCGGATCACTAGCTAGAGTGATGATTCCATTGGGTCCGGGCATTTTGAGCTTCATGTACCCATAATGGGGTATAGCTTGAAAGCTCGTGAATGCGTCCCGCCCTAAGAGGGCGTGGTATCGGCTGCTGAACGGGGCCACTTGGAACATGATTTCTTCGGACCTGTAATTCTCCGTGTGCCGAATACCACATTCAGTGTTATTTTTCCCGCACACCGTGCCTCTCGACTAGGGATGATTCCCCTGAAGGTCGTGCTGCTTCGCTCGATGCGGCTCTTATCAATTTCCATCTTGTTGAGGGTTTCCTTGTAGATGAGGTTTAATCCGCTTCCGCCGTCCATGAGCACTTTAGTGAGACGGAAGCCGTCCACGATTGGACTAAGGACCAAGGCGGCTGGTGCCCGGACTGTTCGAAATTGAGGTTCGTCACTGGCATTGAAAGTTATGTCCGTGTCGTTCCACGAATTTATTGTTGCCACATGGCAAACTTTGGCGAGGCTACGGAGAGCTCGCTTGCGCCTATTATTTGAGGCGAAAGTCTTGAAGGCTGTCAGTACCGCATTGTTATTCTCGGCGGGATGTTGTTCTGCAATATGGTTGATGAGGAGATCCTCGCCGCTCTTCGCTACCTGCCGGAGTATCCAACATGCTTTAAGGTTATGTGTTGGTATGGTACCCGGTGTGCTGTGAATTTTGCATGGCCCATTGAGCCATTCCTCCTATACGGTTCCACGCCTTGCACTAGGCCTTGGTTTTTTGCTAATTGAATCAGGTGACTTGCGAGAGTTTACCCTTTTCGTTCGGACGAAGGGTTTATTGAGAGCCAGATTGTCCCAGAAGTCGGTTTGGGTTTTCCAGGCGCTTTCCATCGCACAGTACTTCTGTACTATGGCCGCTAAGTCAGCAAAGTGTACTATGTCACGGTGACTTATAGCATTGAGGATCCCTTTGTCCGTGCAATTTTTGCAAAAGAGTGAGATTGCGTCCTTCTCGCGACAGTCCTTGACCTTGTTTATCACAAGGAGGAATCTGGCCCAGTAATGATGTACTGTCTCTTGGGGCTCTTGTCTGATATGAGAAAGATTGATTAAGTCTGGGTGGGTGGGTGGATTTAAGTCTGAATCCTGACCCAATCTGAGACCCAAGGGCAGAGAAGCTTCCGAGCTTGGCGGCTCGGGCTCCGGGATGTTTCCCAATTTTTTCGGCCCGCCGCCCAATTCTAAATTCGGGGTTTGGGTCATGTCCTCCCGCGGGCGGGTATCCGGCTCAGAGATCTCGGAAATTCGTACATAGTTTGTCCTCAAAATAGAGGGAGAATTCGTGCGATGCTCTTCCACTACCGCTATCTCATGGGTGACCAGCGGAGAGCAAAACTCCCTTTGGTCAGGTTTAAGCCTGATCCGGTCATAGTTCGTAGCGACACCTAGAGCGGCGATGCGATCCAAGAGCTCATTAAGGGAGGAGAGCTCCATTGGGTCCATCTATTCGCCAAGTTCTGAATCGATGTGGAGGCTATTTTTGATGACCTGCGAAGTCATCATCGGCGCGACAGCCGATCGGGCGGTCATGACGAAGCCGCCCAGCCGGAGAGTTTGGCCTAGAGCCAGGGCTCCCCCAAAGGTGATGTTGTCCTTGACAACGAGACGAGCCATCAAGCCTTATCATGACGACACCGTGGAACTCTCAATGAAAGCACCAATGTCGGTGTCAAAACCGGCGAATCTCGGGTAGGGGGTCCTGAACTGTGCGTCTAAGGCTAATGGTAATAGAAGGCAGGGGACATGATGTTTTACCTAGGTTCGGGCCCTCTCGATGGAGGTAATACCCTACTTCCTACTGGATTGATCTTGATGATATGAGTATTACAAGAGTTGATCTACCACGAGATCATAGAGGCTAAACCCTAGGAGCTAACCTATGATTTTCATTGTGATACGTCTCCAACGTATCTATAATTTTTGATTACTCCATGCTACTTTGTCTACTGTTTTGGACTATATTGGGCATTATTTTCCACTTTTATATTATTTTTGGGACTAACCTATTAACCGGAGGCCCAGCCCAGAATTGCTGTTTTTTTGCCTATTTCAGTATTTCGAAGAAAGAGAATATCAAACGGAGTCCAAACGGAATAAAACCTTCGGGAACGTGATTTCCTCACCGAACGTGATCCAGGAGACTTGGACCCTGCTCCAAGGAACAGCCGTGGATGTCACAAGGGTGGAGGGTGCCCCCCTGGGCGCCCCCCCTGCCTCGTGGGCCCCCTGTTGCTCCACTGACGTACTCCTTCCTCCTATATATACCTACGTACCCCCGTCAGATCATATACGGAGCCAAAAACCTAATTCCACCGCCGCAACTTTCTGTATCTGCGAGATCCCATCTTGGGGCCTGTTCCGGAGCTCCGCCGGAGAGGGCATCTACCATGGAGGGTTCTACATCAACACCATAGCCTCTTCGGTGAAGTGTGAGTAGTTTACTTCAGACCTTCGGGTCCATAGTTATTAGCTAGATGTCTTCTTCTCTCTTTTTGGATCTCAATACAATGTTCTCCCCCTCTCTTGTGGAGATCTATTTGATGTAATCTTCTTTTTGCGGTGTGTTTGTTGAGACCGATGAATTGTGGGTTTATGATCCAGCTTATCTATGAACAATATTTGATTCTTCTCTGAATTCTTTTATGTATGATTGATTTATCTTTACAAGTCTCTTTGAATTATCCGTTTGGTTTGGCCAACTAGGTTGGTAGTTCTTGCAATGGGAGAAGTGCTTAGCTTTGGGTTCAATCTTGCGGTGTCCTTACCCAGTGACAGAAAGGGTTGCAAGGCACATATTGTATTGTTGCCATCGAGGATAACAAGATGGGGTTTTTATCATATTGCATGAATTTATCCCTCTACATCATGTCATCTTGCTTAAGGCGTTACTCTATTTTACTTAATACTCTAGATGCATGATGGATAGCGGTCGATGAGTGGAGTAATAGTAGTAGATGCAGAATCGTTTCGATCTACTTGTCTTGGACGTGATGCCTATATACATGATCATACCTAGATAATCTCATAATTATTCGCTTTTCTATCAATTTCTCAACAGTAATTTGTTCACCCACCGCAGAATACTTATGCTCTTGAGAGAAGCCACTAGTGAAACCTATGGCCCCCGGGTCTATTCTCATCATATCAATCTCCACTACTTTATTTACTTGCTTTGTTTTTACTTTGCCTTTTACTTTTTACTTTGCATCCCTACATCAAAAATACCAAAAATATTATTTATCATCTCTATCAGATCTCACCCTCATAAGTGACCGTGAAGGGATTGACAACCCTAATCGCGTTGGTTGCGAGTAGCTATCGTTTTGTTTAGGTACGAGGGACTCGTGCGTGATCTCCTACTGGATTGATACCTTGTTTCTCAAAAACTGAGGGAAATACTTACGCTACTTTACTGCATCATCCTCTCCTCTTCGGGGAAATCCAACACAGTGCTCAAGAGGCAGCAAGAAGAATTTCTGGCGCCGTTGCCGGGGAGTTTGCGCAAAAGTCAACCACACCAAGTACCCATCACAATCCCTATCTCTCGCATTACATTATTTGCCTCTCGTTTTCCTCTCCCCCACTTCACCCTTGCCATTTTATTCGCCCTCTCTTTCCCAATCTCCTCCTCTCTTTCTATTTTGCCTCTTTCTCGTTTGCCTTTGCTTGTGTGTTGGATTACTTGTTGCCATGGCACAAGATAATACCAAATTGTGTGATTTCTCGAATACCAATAATAATGATTTCCTTAGTACTCCGATTGCTCCTCTTAATAATGATGAGTCTTGTGAAATCAATACTGCTTTGCTGAATCTTGTTATGAAAGATCAATTCGCCAGCCTTCCTAGTGAAGATGCCGCTACTCATCTAAACAATTTTGTTGATTTGTGTGATATGCAAAAGAAGAAAGATACGGATAACAATATTGTCAAATTAAAGTTATTTCCGTTTTCACTTAGAGATCGTGCTAAAATTTGGTTTTCATCTTTGCCTAAAAATAGTATTGATTCTTGGAACAAGTGCAAAGATGCTTTTATCTCTAAATATTTTCCTCCCGCTAAGATCATCACTCTTAGGAACGATATTATGAATTTTAAACAACTTGATCATGAGCATGTTGCTCAATCTTGGGAAATAATGAAATTGATGCTTCGCAATTGCCCTACTCATCGTTTGAATTTATGGATGATCATACAAAAATTTTATGCCGGATTAAATTTTGCTTCTAGAAATCTTTTAGACTCGGCCGCGGGAGGCACGTTTATGGAAATTACGTTAGGAGATGCTACAAAATTGCTTGACAATATTATGGCTAATTATTCTCAATGGTATACCGAAAGAACTTCTAGTAAAAAAGTGCATGCTATAGAGGAAATCAATGTTTTGAGTGAAAAGATGGATGAACTTATGAAGATGTTTGCTACTAAAAATACTTCTCTTGATCCCAATGATATGCCTTTATCTACTTTGATTGAGAATAATAATGAATATATGGATGTGAATTTTGTTGGAAGGAATAGTTTTGGAAATAACGCGTATAGAGGGAATTTTAATCCTAGGCCTTATCCTAGTAATCCTTCTAATAATTATGGAAATTCCTACAACAACTCTTATGGAGATTTTAATAAGATGCCCTCTGAATTTGAGAGTAGTGTTAAAGAGTTTATGAATTCACAAAAGAATTTCAATGCTTTGCTTGAAGAAAAATTACTTAAGGTTGATGATTTGGCTAGGAACGTTGATAGAATTTCTCTTGAAATTGATTCTTTAAAGCTTAGATCTATTCCTCCTAAGCATGATATCAATGAGTCTCTCAAAGGTATGAGAATTTCCATTGATGAGTGCAAGGAAAGAACCGCTAGGATGCGTGCTTCCAAAGATGCCTTTATTAAAGCGTGTTCTTCCGATTCCTATGAAAATCAAGATGAAGATATAAAAGTTATTGATGTGTCCCCTATTAAATCCTTGTTTTGCAATATGAATCTTGATGAAACTGAATATGATCTTCCTTTACCTAGAAGGCGTCCTAAGAATTCTGAGTTTCTAGATCTTGATGATGAAATTGATGAAAGTGGGTTTGAAAAAAATAAAACTCTTGATGTTGCTAAACCCACTATTTTGAACCTCAAGGAATTTAATTATGAAAATTGCTCTTTGATTGATTGTATTTCCTTGTTGCAATCCGTGCTAGATTCTCCTCATGCTTATAGTCAAAACAAGGCCTTTACCGAACACATTGTTGATGCCTTGATGCAATCTTATGAAGAAAAACTTGAGTTGAAACTTTCTATCCCTAGAAAACTCTATGATGAGTGGGAACCCACTATCAAAATTAAAATTAAAGATTATGAGTTTCATGCCTTGTGTGATTTGGGTGCTAGTGTCTCCACTATTCCCAAAACTTTGTGTGAGTTGCTAGATTTCCGTGACTTTGAAGATTGCTCTCTAAACTTGCATCTTGCGGATTCCACTATTAAAAAGCCTATGGTAAGAATTAATGATGTTCTTATTGTTGCCAATAGGAATTATGTGCCCGTAGATTTTATCGTTCTTGATATAGATTGCAATCTTTCATGTCCTATTATTCTTGGTAGACCTTTCCTCAGAACAATTGGTGCGATTATTGAAATGAAGGAAGGGAATATTAGATTCCAATTTCCCTTGAGAAAGGGTATGGAACACTTCCCTAGAAAGAAAATAAAATTACCATATGAATCTATCATGAGAGCCACTTATGGATTGCCTACCAAAGATGGCAATACCTAGATCTATCTTCGCTTTTATGCCTAGCTAGGGGCGTTAAACGATAGTGCTTGTTGGGAGGCAACCCAATTTTATTTTGTGTTCTTTGTTTTTGTTCCTGTTTAGTGTTAAACTTTGTTTCTACTTTCTGTATAGATGTGGTTTTATATTTTAATTAGTGTTTGTGCCAAGTAGAACCTATGGGATAAGCTATGATAATAGTTGATTTGATTCTGCTAAAAAACAGAAACTTTGCGCTCACGAGAAAAAAATCAATAAATCACAGGAACTTGCTTTTGCATTGATTGTTTTTGCTGCTGATCAATAAACAAATTTTCCAGTACGTCCTATTTTGGTAGAAATTTTGAGTTCCAGAAGTTTGCGTTAGTTACAGATTGCTACAGACTGTTTTGTTTTTGATAGATTCTGTTTTTCGTGTGTTGTTTGCTTATTTGAATGCATCTATGGCTATTAAATTAGTTTATAAACCATAAGGAAGTTGGAATACAGTAGGTTTAACACCATTATAAATAAATAATGAGTTCATTACAGTACCTTGAAGTAGTCTTTTGTTTTCTTTCACTAACGGAGCTCACGAGATTTCTATTGAGTTTTGTGTTGTGAAGTTTTCAAGTTTTGGGTGAATTCTTTTGATGGATTATGGAACAAAGAGTGGCAAGAGCCTAAGCTTGGGGATGCCCATGGAACCACCAAGATAATCCAAGGACACCAAAAAGTCAAAGCTTGGGGATGCCCCGGAAGGCATCCCCTCTTTCGTCTACTTCCATTGGTAATTTACTTGGAGCTATATTTTTATTCACCACATGATATGTGTTTTGCTTGAAGCGTCTTTATTATTTGCGTCTTTGTTTGTTAGTTTGCCACAATCATCCTTACTGTACACACCTTTTGAGAGAGTCATACATGATTTAGAATTTGCTAGAATACTCTATGTGCTTCACTTAAATCTTTTGAGCTTGATAGTTTTGCTCATAGTGCTTCACTTATATCTTTGAGCATAATAATTTCTGCTCTAGTGCTTCACTTAGATCTTTTAGAGCACGGTGGTGGATTTGTTTTAAAGAAACTATTGATCTCTCATGCTTCACTTAGATTATTTTGAGAGTCGTTAATAGCATGGTAATTTGCTTAATGTTAATATACTTGGTATTCAAGATATGTGAAACTTTCTTTTGAGTGAATTGAATACTAAGATAGGTTTGATGCTTGATAACTGTTTTGAGATATGGAGGTGATAATATCAAATCAATGCTAGTTGGGGTGATCATGAATTTAAAGAATGCTTGTGTTGAAGTTTGTGATTCCCGTAGCATGCACGTATGGTGAACCGCTTTGTGATGAAGTCGGAGCACAATTTTATTTATTGATTGTCTTCCTTATGACTGGCAGTCGGGGACGAGCGATGGTCTTTTCCTACCAATCTACCCCCCTAGGAGTATGCGTTTAATGCTTTGGTTTTTGATGACTTCTAAATTTTTGCAACAAGTGCATGAGTTCTTTTGATTAATGTTGAGTCCATGGATTATACGCACTCTCACCCTTCCACCATTGCTAGCCTCTCTAATACCGCGCACTTTTCGCCGGTATCATACACCCACCATATACCTTCCTCAAAACAGCCACCATACCCGAGATATATTGCCATGCAACTTTCCACCGTTCCGTTCATATGACACACATTACTTTTGTCGTATTGCTTTTTGCATGAACATGTAGTTGACATTGTATTTGTGGCAAGGCCACCTTCATAAATTTTCATACATGTTACTCTTGATTCATTGCATATCCGGGTACACCGCCGGAGGCATTATATAGAGTCATATTTTGTTCTAGTATCGAGTTGTAATTGTTGAGTTGTAAGAAAAATAAAAAGTGTGATGATCATCATTATTAGAGCATTGTCCCAGTGAGAAAAGGATGATGGAAACTATGATTCCCCCATAAGTTGGGATGAGACTCCAGACTTTATGAAAAATAAAAGAGGCCAAAGAAGCCCAAATAAAAAAAAGAGGCCAGAGAAGCCCACCAAAAAAGAAGAAAAAAAAGAAAAAAAATAAGAGAGAAAAAGAGAGAAGGGACAATGCTACTATCCTCTTTCCACACTTGTGCTTTGAAATAGCACCATGATCTTCATGATAGAGAGTCTCATATGTTATCACTTTCATATACTAGTGGGAATTTTTCATTATAGAACTTGGCTTGTATATTACAATGATGGGCTTCCTCAAAAGTGCCCTAGGTCTTCGTGAGCAAGCAAGTTGGATGCACACCCACTTAGTTTCTTTTTTGAGCTTTCATATACTTATAGCTCTAGTGCATCCGTTGCATGGCAATCCCTACTCACTCACATTGATATCTATTGATGGGCATCTCCATAACTCATTGATACGCCTAGTTGATGTGAGACTATCTTCTCCTTTTTGTCTTCTTCACAACCACCATTCTATTCCACCTATAGTGCTATGTCCATGGCTCACGCTCATGTATTGCGTGAAAGTTGAAAAAGTTTGAGATTTCTAAAAGTATGAAACAATTGCTTGGCTTGTCATCGAGATTGTGCATGATTAAATACTTTGTGTGATGAAGATAGAGCATAGCCAGACTATATGATTTTGTAGGGATAACTTTCTTTAACCATGCTATTTTGAGAAGACATGATTGCTTTGATTAGTATGCTTGAAGTATTATTACTTTTATGTTAATATGAACTTTTGTCTTGAATCTTTCGGATCTGAATATTCATGTCACAATTAAGAAGATTTACATTGAAATTATGCCAAAGTATCACTCCGCATCAAAAATTCTTTTTTATCATTTATCTACTCGAGGACGAGCAAGAATTAAGCTTGGGGATGCTTGATACGTCTCCAACGTATCTATAATTTTTGATTACTCCATGCTACTTTGTCTACTATTTTGGACTATATTGGGCTTTATTTTCCACTTTTATATTATTTTTGGGACTAACCTATTAACCGGAGGCCCAGCCCAGAATTGCTGTTTTTTTGCCTATTTCAGTATTTCGAAGAAACAAAATATCAAACGGAGTCCAAACGGAATAAAACCTTCGGGAACGTGATTTCTTCACCGAACGTGATCAAGGAGACTTGGACCCTGCTCCAAGGAACAACCGTGGAGGTCACGAGGGTGGAGGGCGCCCCCCTGGGCACGCCCCCTGCCTCGTGGGCCCCCTGTTGCTCCACCGACGTACTCCTTCCTCCTATATATACCTACGTACCCCCGTCAGATCATATACGGAGCCAAAAACCTAATTCCACCGCCGCAACTTTCTGTATCCGCGAGGTCCCATCTTGGGGCCTGTTCCGGAGCTTCGCCGGAGAGGGCATCTACCACGGAGGGCTTCTACATCAACACCATAGCCTCTCCGATGAAGTGTGAGTAGTTTACTTCAGACCTTCGGGTCCATAGTTATTAGTTAGATGGCTTCTTCTCTCTTTTTGGATCTCAATACAATGTTCTCCCCCTCTCTTGTGGAGATCTATTCGATGTAATCTTCTTTTTGCGGTGTGTTTGTTGAGATCGATGAATTGTGGGTTTATGATCCAGCTTATCTATGAACAATATTTGATTCTTCTCTGAATTCTTTTATGTATGATTGAGTTATCTTTACAAGTCTCTTCGAATTATCCATTTGGTTTGGCCAACTAGATTGGTAGTTCGTGCAATGGGAGAAGTGTTTAGCTTTGGGTTCAATCTTGCGGTGTCCTTACCCAGTGACAGAAAGGGTTGCAAGGCACGCATTGTATTGTTGCCATCGAGGATAACAAGATGGGGTTTTTATCATATTGCATGAATTTATCCCTCTACATCATGTCATCTTGCTTAAGGCGTTACTCTGTTTTACTTAATACTCTAGATGCATGCTGGATAGCGGTCGATGAGTGGAGTAATAGTAGTAGATGCAGAAGTGTTTCTATCTACTTGTCTTGGACGTGATGCCTATATACATGATCATACCTACATAATCTCATAATTATTTGCTTTTCTATCAATTGCTCAACAGTAATTTGTTCACCCACCGTAGAATACTTATGCTCTTGAGAGAAGCCACTAGTGAAACCTATGGCCCCCGTGTCTATTCTCATCATATCAATCTCCACTACTTTATTTACTTGCTTTGTTTTTACTTTGCCTTTTACTTTTTACTTTGCATCCCTACATCAAAAATACCAAAAATATTATTTATTATCTCTATCAGATCTCACCCTCGTAAGTGACCGTGAAGAGATTGACAACCCCTAATCGCGTTGGTTGCGAGTAGCTATCGTTTTGTGTAGGTACGAGGGACTCGTGCGTGATGTCCTACTGGATTGACACCTTGGTTCTCAAAAACTGAGGGAAATACTTACGCTACTTTACTGCATCATCCTCTCCTCTTCGGGGAAATCCATTGCAGTGCTCAAGAGGTAGCAGATTGTTGTTGTCCTACGGACTAAACCCTCCGGTTTATATAGACACCGGAGGAGGCTAGGGTTACACAGAGTCGATTACAAAGAAGGAGATCTAATATCCGAATCGCCAAGCTTTCCTTCCACACAAAGGAGAGTCCCATCCAGACACGGGACGAAGTCTCGATCTTGTATCTTCATAGTCCAGCAGTTCGGCCAAAGCATATAGTCCGACTGTCCAGATACCCCCTAATCCAGGACTCCCTCACCCCCCCTCATTCGATCTCACTCACTCACACTCACTCCATCTTCTCCCTCAATCCCCTCACTCCGGCCGTCGTCCCCCGTGCGCTGCCGTCCCCCGCGTCGGTCCTCCCCCGCTGGCAGCCCTCTCCCGCGCCGACCCTCTTCCCCTGCCGGCTGCCCTCCCCCGTGCCGGCCTCCTCACCATCGGCCCTCCTCCCCTGTGACGCCCCCGATTCAATCGTACACTAATCATGCACACAAATGTGTACGATCAAGATCAGGGACTCACAGGGAGATATCACAACACAACTCTAAAAGTAAAATAAGTCATACAAGCATCATATTACAAGCCCGGGGCCTCGAGGGCTCGAATACAAGTGCTTGATCATAAACGAGTCAGCTGAAGCAACAATATCTGAGTACATACATAAGTTAAAAAAGTTGCCATAAGATGGCTAGCACAAACTGGGATACAGATTGAAAGAGGCGCAAGCCTCCTGCCTAGGATCCTCCTAAACTACTCCTAGTTGTCGTTAGCGGCCTTCACGTAGTAGTAGGCACCTCCAGTGTAGTAGGAGTCGTCATCGACGGTGGCGTCTGGCTCCTGGGCTCCAATGTCTGGTTGCGGCATTCGGGAAGAAGAGGAAAAAGAGGGAGCAAAGCAACCGTGAGTACTCATCCAAAGTACTCGCAAGCAAGGATCTACACTACATATGCATGGGTATATGTGTAAAGAGGCAATATCGGTGGACTGAACTGCAGAATGCCAGAATAAGAGGGGGATAGCTAGTCCTATCAAAGACTACGCTTCTGGCAGCCTCCGTCTTGCAGCATATAGAAGAGAGTAGATTGAAATCCTCCAAGTAGCATCGCATAGCATAATCCTAACCGGCGATCCTACCCTCGCCGCCATGTGGAAAAGCGATCACCGGGTTGTCTCTGGAACTTGGCTGGGTGTGTTTTAT
Source organism: Triticum dicoccoides (assembly GCF_002162155.2). Taxonomy (NCBI): domain Eukaryota; kingdom Viridiplantae; phylum Streptophyta; class Magnoliopsida; order Poales; family Poaceae; genus Triticum; species Triticum dicoccoides. Next base: position 485,307,010 of record NC_041387.1, on the reverse strand, counting down.
TAAGTATCCGTTCTAGTTGTCATAAGGTCAAGGTACAACTCCAGGTCGTCCTTTTATCGAGGGACACAGCTATTCAAATAGATAAACTTCCCTACAGGGGTGCACCACATAACCCAACACGCTCGATCCCCTTTGGCCGGACACACTTTTCTGGGTCATGGCCGGCCTCAGAAGATCAACACGCCACAGCCCCACCTAGGCACAACAGAGAGGTCAGCACGTCGGTCTAAATCCTATGCGTGCAGGGGTCTGGGCCCATCGCCCATTGCACACCTGCATGTTGCGTACGCGGCCGGTGAGCAGAGCTAGCCTCCCTTATACAAGGGCAGGCGTTCCAGTCCAACCCGGCACGTGCCCCTCAGTCTCTGACGTCAAGAAGGCTTCGGCTGATTCCACGATGTCGAGTGCCCATAACCGTTCCCGCATAGTTGGTTAGTGCATATAGGCCAGTGGCCAGACTCAGATCAAATACCAAGATATCGTTAAGCGTGTTATTTTGAAGTAACCATGGACGCCGACCAGGGCCAGGCCCACCTCTCGCCTAGGTGGTCTCAACCTGCCCTGTCGCTCTGCCACAAAGATCCACACAGAGGGCCGTCAGGAAAGTATGTCCTTTCAGCCCCCAATCCGTGAATCAACTACGGGTACTCAACGAGCCGACCCAACTTTAATCACCATCTGTATAGTATGTATGCATGTATAGTATATACCCGTGATCACCTCCCAAGTGATCACGGCCCGATAGTATAGCAAGGCAGACGGACAAGAATGTAGGGCCACAGATGATAAACTAGATTCCTATACTAAGCATTTAGGATTGCAGGTAAGGTGTCAACAGATGTAGTAACAATGACAGGCTATGCAACAGAATAGGATTAACCGAAACAGTAACATGCTACACTACTCTAATGCAAGCAGTAAAGGGTAGAATAGGCGATATCTGGTGATCAAGGAGAGGGGCTTGCCTGGTTGCTCTGGCAAGAAGGAGCGTCAACTCCGTAGTCGAACGGGGCAACAGCAGCGTCGGTCTCGTAGTCTACCGGAAAGAAGAGGGGGAAGAAACAATGAATACAATGCAAACATAAGCATGACGATGCGTGAGGTGACAATGAGCGATGCTAGGTGTGCCCTAACGCGACAGTACGTGGTACAGGCGAAAGGGGGAAACATCCGGGAAAGTATCCCCGGTGTTTCGCGTTTTTGGACAGATGAACCGGAGGTGAAATGTTGCAGGTTCACTATGCTAGGGATGCATGGCGGACGAATGGGCTGTGTATTCGGATTCGTCTCGTCGTTTTGAGCAACTTTCATGTACAAAGTTTTTCCACCCGAGTTACGGATTAGTTTATATTAATTTTTAAAGTTTTAAATCATTTTCTAAATTATTATTAATTCCAAATTAAATAGGAAATGCTAAATGTACCCAGCCCTGTGTACACAACAATGTACACAGGGGCTAACATGTGGGCCAGGGGGACCCAGTTGACCAGTCAATGTTTGACTGGTCAATAGGGGGTGGGCCCCCCTGTCATTGACAGATTAGGCTAATCAGATTAGTTAGGATAATTAGGTAGTTAACTGGTTAATTAAGCAAGATTAATTAAGTTAATTAGTTATTAAATTAATTTATTATTGTTTTTAACTGTTCCAGGGCGTGCGCCCCTCGTGTCATAGGCACAGGGGCCATAGCGGGTTCGGGCATTGCGAGCGCCGCCCGAACAGGCGCAGCGGCTGCGGGCGCTGGACGCAACCCGAGCGGGCGCATGCCCAGGGGCACGTGTGTGCGCCAGGGCGCCGGCGTCGCGGGTGCAGCACGCATGCGCAGGAAGCAACGATGCGAGGCGAGGCGATGGCGCGGCGGTCGCTGGAGAGGGACACCGGCGGGAGGGCAGTGGCGGGGCGGCAACAACGGCCAAAGGGAGCAAGACGGCGCGGTGGTTGGCAGGGGCTGCAGTGGGTAGGCTCGCGACATGGGGCGAGGCTGGGGCGGTACGGAGTCGGCGATGGCGGAATGCGGGCACGGCGGGCGCGCGCGCAGACGAGGCACTGGCCGCTGTGAGTGGCAGCAGCATAGCAATGGGCGGCGCCGGCGGAGGTCGGGACTGGGCGGAGCGGCAGCGGGGCCGAACGGACGACGCATGGGCGCGGTCGCACGAGCAGGGGCAGGCCAGACAGAGGGGCACTGGGGAAGGACAAGGCTACATGCGCGGCATAGAGGGGGTGCTCATATCCAATGCAGAGGCGAGGGGCGGCGAGGCTCGATAGAGGCCTTTGGGGAGGAGGTCGGATACGCGAGCAGTCCGGCGGGGAGGAGGCAGAGGAGCTC
>NC_041387.1:485281544-485303237 GCF_002162155.2 Triticum dicoccoides | reverse complement strand
TCGCCGGCCGCTGCCTCCTTCCCCGTCGTCTCCGGTGAACAGTACCGCCGCCGCCTCGGTATCCGTGCCCGATCCAGATCTGGATCTGGGATATTTCGGTTGATTTTCTCCCCCGAAACCCTAATTTTCGTGCTATCTTTGACTGCTTGTATCTTCGCAACCGTAGATCCGTTTTGGGCATATGATATATCAAAATCTTCGCCTCGACATGTACATCATTTCATTACATTGCATCATTTGCGTTTGTGGTCATATTGATACCCAAAATTCTGTTAGAAGGAGGCTTCATGAGTTAAATTGCAGATCTGTTAGTTCATCATGCACTTTTGTCATTTTTGCTATGTTTAATCCGTGCATGATATGCCTATGCTCCTTTGGGATGAATTGTTAAGCATTTTGTCTTCTTTCCAGAGGTACCACCCATGCATTTTTAGGATGTGTGTGTTGTCTTGTGCAAGCTTGCGAAGAGAGGTACCTGAGATTGCAGATTTCAGGGACTTAGTGATTTTCACTAAGTCTGGGATATTTTAGTTCATGATGCTATATGTCCAGCTTGTTTCCTAATGATCCGTGCCTCTTTTGAGGATGATCAGTAAGGGAGTTTTGATATTTATGTTATGCTCTATCCATCCATGTATTTGTTTGCATATGTGGAGTGCTCTAGGTTGACTCAATCGAGCTCAACTTTTGCTTCGTTGTTAATCTGGGCAGATCGTCAACTTGTTTGCGATTTTGCCGATGCTACCGTTAGTGTTCCATGCATGCTATGCCTTCATTCTTGCCATGTGTAGCTAGCAAATTGTGCCTTATTGCTGGTTATATGCTTTCCTTGCCATGACTTGCACCGTAGTGAGTGCATCGAGCTCGTTTACATGCCTTCGTGAGTTATATTTCAGCGTGTCTCAGTTTTCACTAAGTCTGAAAACTGATTGTGTTCGAGCTATGTTCGTGAGCTCGGTAGAGTATTTTGTGAACCCTTTTGGCCCCAGGTCACTTTGGGTGTTTTGTTAAGCTTGTTGAGTATCTCCATGCCATGTTCTTACTTGTCATGTTCAGGTTTTCTATCATGTTGTTTTGCTGCTCCGAAGAGAGCATCGTGATCTGAAATTTCAGACTAGTGTTAATTTCACTAAGTCTGGAATCTGTTTTGCATTTGCGTTTTAGCCATGCTTGTTTGAACCTCTTAATGGATGAATTTGCCTATGGCTCAGTGCTAGTGTTTTGTCAACAATCTTGTGTACTTCACTGCCATGTATTTTGTTTTCATGTTTGGTGGCTGTAGCATGTTCATTTCGTTGCATTTAGATGCCTACTTGCTGTAAATCGCAGACCGGTGTCATCTTAAAACGCTCGCCATTTCCAAACCGTAGCTCCGATTCCAATGATCTTTATATCGTTTTCAAGCGATTTCATCCCCTCTATCCAGTGGCACACTTGGTTTTCCAAGTTGATGCCAGGCTCATGCATTTCCTGTCATATCTTGCATTTTGCATCCCGCATCGCATCCCGCATAGCATATCGTCGTTTCATCATATTGCTTGGTCTTGGCCGTGGTTGATTGTATCCTTGTTGCTTGTTTGTATTGTTGGGTAGAGCCGGGAGACGAGTTCGCTACCGAGGAGCCCGTTGAGTTTGCTTGTGAGGATCCAGTCAACTCTGACAACTGTGCAGGCAAGATGATCATACCCTCGAAATCACTACTATCTTTGCTATGCTAGTTTGCTCGCTCTTTTGCTTTGCCACTGCTACGATGCCTACCTTTTGCTTGTCAGCCTCCCAATTGCCATGTTGAACCTCTAACCCACCATTGTCCTAGCAAACCGTTGATTGGCTATGTTACCGCTTGCTCAGCCCTTCTTATAGCGTTGTTAGCTGTAGGTGAAGATTGGAGCCGTTCCTTGTTGGAACATTTATTTACTTGTTGGGATATCATTATATTGCTATGTTATCTTAATGCATCTATATACTCGGTAAATAGTGGAAGGCTCGGCCTCTCGCCTAGTGTTTTGTTCCACTCTTGCCGCCCTAGTTTCCGTCATATCGGTGTTATGTTCCCGAATTGTTGCGTCCCTTACGCGGTTGGGTTATAATGGGAACCCCTTGATAGTTCGCCTTGATTAAAGCTTTTCCAGCAATGCCCAACATTGGTTTTATCATTTGCCACCTAGCCTCTTTTTCCCTTGGGTTTCCGGAGCCCGAAGGTCATCTTATTTTAACCCCCCCGGGCCAGTGCTCCTCTGAGCGTTGGTCCAAACTAGAGTCCTGTGCAGCGCCCCCTCGGGGAAACTCGAGGTTTGGTTTTAGTTGTATGGAGCGCTCATCTGAGTGTGCCCTGAGAAAGAGATATGTGCAGCTCCTATCGGGATTTGTCGGCACATTCGGGCGGTGTTGCTGGTCTTGTTTTAACCTGTCGAATTGTCTTGTTGTACCGGGTTGCCGAGTCTGATCGGTGTGTCTCGGGTGGAGGTCTATTCCTTCGTTGACCGTGAGAGCTTGTCATGGGCTAAGTTGGGACCCCCCTGCAGGGATTGAACTTTCGAAAGCCGTGCCCGCGGTTATGGGCAGATGGGAATTTGTTAATGTCCGGTTGTAGATTACTTGAACTAAACTTAATTAAAATGAATCTACCGTGTGTGTTACCGTGATGGCCCCTTCTCGGCGGAGTCCGGGAAGTGGACACGGTGTTGGAGTTATGCTTGCGCAGGATGTTCCTTTAGCTTCTCGCTCGTGCTTCGCCTTCTCTTCTCGCTCTCTTTTGCGTATAGGTTAGCCACCACATGTGCTAGTCGCTTGCTGCAGCTCCACATATTTTTGCCTTATCCATTCCTATGAGCTTAAATAGTCTTGATCGCGTGGGTGTGAGATTGCTGAGTCCCTGTGGCTCACAGATACTACAACTCCAGATGCAGGTCCAGGTGTTTCTGCTCCAGTTGACGATTACGAGCTCAAGTGGGAGTTCGACGAGGACTCTCAGCGATACTACGTGTCTTTTCCGGATGATCAGTAGTGGTGCCTAGTTGGGGTTATCGATTCAGGACCTTGTCGCATGTTGGGGGTCTTTTCTATTTTGGCGCCGTAGTCGGGCCATGAGTGTTTGTTTGATGGATGTTATTTATGTACTCTGATGTGACGTGGCGAGTGTAAGCCAACTATGTTATCTCCCCCTTTTATTATATATTATATGGGATGTTGTAATGATTGCCTGACTTGCGACATTGCTTTCAATGCGGTTATGCCTCTAAGTCGTGCCTCGACACGTGGGAGCTATAGCCGCATCGAGGGCGTTACACTCCTCCTCCTTCCTTCCTCCTCCTCCCTAGTTTATTTTGAACCATAACTAGTTGAAAAATGTAGGTTAAATCTTAGAATAATGTAGTAGGTTATGATCTTAGGTGTTTAATCTTAGAATAATGTAGTATGAACCCTAGCTAGTTATGATCGAACAATGTTCAAAATGTAGGTTTTTAATTTGGTGTAGTTAATATAATTTAGGTATTTTAGGTGTTTAATCTTAGAATAATGTAGTATGAACCCTAGTTATGATCGAACCATGTCCAAAATGTAGGCTTTTAATTAGGTGTAGTTAATAGAATTTAGATATTTTAGGTGTATTTAACAGAATTCTAGGTTGATTCATTTTGAAGTAGACATGTCATATTTTGAACATGTCACATTTTTTGTTATTTTTTTAGTTAAAGCAATTATTCCCGCATCGACGTCGATGATGCCTATCCCGCATCCTCGTCGTCGACTCGGCGGAGGAGGCCTGCTTGATCAGAGGGGCCATGTATAGGACTAGGCTCCGCCGGGCTGGTACTGGGAGGTGCTACCTTCCGGGGGGCGCAACTTGGTGAGGAGCCAACCCGTTGATATGTCTCCAACGTATCTATAATTTATGAAGCATTCATGCTATCTTATTATCTGTTTTGAATGATTATGGGATTTATTATACACTTTTATATTATTTTCGGGACTAACCTATTAACCGGAGGCCCAGCCCATATTGTTGTTTTATTGCCTGTTTCAGTATTTCGAAGAAAAGGAATATAAAACGGAGTCCAAACGGAACGAAACCTTCGGCAACGTGATTTTTGGGAAGATTATCATCCTGGAGACTTTGGAGTCCATGTCAAAAGATACTCGAGTAGCCCAAGAGATAGGGGGCGCCAGCCCTACTGGGCGCCCCCCTGTCTCGTGGACCCCTCGAGCACCCCCCCGACCGACTTCTTTCGCCTATATAAGCCTACCCACCCTAAAACCATTGAATATCAATATAGATCGGGGGTTCCGCTGACGCAAGCCTCTATAGCCACCAAAAACCTCTCGAGAGCCTGTTCCGGCACCCTGCCGGAGGGGGAACCCATCACTGGTGGCCATCTTCATCATCCCGACGCTCTCCATGACGAGGAGGGAGTAGTTCACCCTCGGGGCTGAGGGTATGTACCAGTAGCTATGTGTTTGATCTCTCTCTCTCTCTACCGTGTTCTCTCTCGTGTTCCCTCTATGGCACGATCTTGATGTATCCCGAGCTTTGCTATTATAGTTGGATCTTATGATGTTTCTCCCCCTCTACTCTCTTGTGATGAATTGAGTTTTCCCTTTGAAGTTATCTTATCGGATTGAGTCTTTTATGAGAACACTTGATGTATGTCTTGCCGTGCTTATCTGTGGTGACAATGGGATATCATGTGCCTCTTGATGTATGTTTTGGTGACCAACTTGCGGGTTCCGCCCATGAACCTATGCATAGGGGTTGGCACACGTTCTTGACTCTCCGGTAGAAACTTTGGGGCACTCTTTGAACTACTTTGTGTTGGTTGAATAGATGAATCTGAGATTGTGTGATGCATATTGTATAATCATGCCCACGGATACTTGAGGTGACAATGGATTATCTAGGTGACATTAGGGTTTTGGTTGATTTGTGTCTTAAGGTGTTATTCTAGTACAAACTCTTGAATAGATTGATCCGAAAGAATAACTTTGAGGTGGTTTCGTACCCTACCATAATCTCTTTGTTTGTTCTCCGCTATTAGTGGCTTGGGAGTGACTCTTTGTTGCATGTTGAGGGATTTTTATATGATCTATCTATGTTGTTATTGTTGAGAGAACTTGCACTATTGAAAGTATGAACCCTAGGCCTTGTTTCCTATCATTGCAATACCGTTTACGCTCACTTTTATCGCTTACTACCTTGCTGTTTTGATAATTTCAGATTACAAATACCTTTATCTACCATCCATATTGCACTTGTATCACCATCTCTTTGCTGAACTAGTGCACCTATACAATTTACCATTGTATTGGGTGTGTTGGGGAAAGAAGAGACTCTTTGTTATTTGGTTGCAGGGTTGTTTGAGAGAGACCATCTTCATCCTACGCCTCCTACAGATTGATAAACCTTAGGTCATCCACTTGAGGGAAATTTGCTACTGTCCTACAAACCTGTGCACTTGCAGGCCCAACAACGTCTACAAGAAGAAGGTTGTGTAGTAGACATCACCCGTCGTTGACCCGAACCTTCTTTGGTGGCGGTCGCGTGGGCCACTGACGGTGCGGAGGCTTTCATCCCCCGCGGAGGTGGTACCTCATCGTGTCAGCGAGGAGGACGAGCATGTACGTCGCTACATGGTTGCGTTGGAGGGCAGGTTTGACAAAACCTGACAGGTTTTAGGGATCTCACTGGAGCTATGATCCTGTGATGGTTCCTTCTCTTTGTGTGTCTACCGCCCGCGCCGATACCCGTCGTTCGCTAGGGTTGTAGCTGTATTAGTGATGTTATATGTATGATAGTATTCGAGATGTATTAGTGATAATATTCGATGATGTATGGACACAAGAGATGATTTAGTTTTGCTTATTGAATGCATGCTAATTTGAATACTAATTTATTTTATGATTTAGTTTTGCTTATTGAATGCTCAAATTGGAGAGCACTATGCAAGGCACATGCATTTAATTAGTTGATAGCTTATAGGGTTTCACTAAGTCCTAAGACGAGGATAATAATGTTTTTGTTTATATTTTGTTTGCAGAAATCAAGGAGACCCTGCATCATCCCCGCCATCGTCCCCGCCACCGACCCCCTCCGACCTGGAGGTGAGACCAGCCAATTCTCCATGTCAATATGAGTCCTATAAGATATTTTGAAATGTCTTTGTTCATATTTCAACCATTGAAATGCAATGACCACCAAGTTTGAATGCTCATATGATGTAGATATAAACATGTATATCTTGTGTTGCTCAAATAGGATATGTGCTTGCCCAAGTGGCCGGCCATGTTTGCAGGTAACACCTCTGAGTGGCCTATGTTTTGCTGGAGTGTGATTAATTTTCGTTCCGGCAAATTTCAGGTGCTCGATATGTCCTTTTTTAGCAATGGTCATGCCAGATTTTTTCGTGAATTTTGGCATGACTTGTGCTAGAATGTGTAGGAAATATCTAGTGGCCTGGATTTTCTAGAAAGATAATTAAACAACATTTCGGGTTGACTTTAAGTCTGTCGAGGATCCATACATGACAATCAAAAAATGAGTGAGGGAGAAAGTCTGCATCATATATGAGAGAGGAAGAATCTCGACTGTTGTCGTGGGGATCGTTTCTCCTTCCTCTCCTTGTGCTAGACCTTTGTTATGCACTAGGGGAAGGAGGAGTAACGACCATCACCGACAATCAAAAAATCAGTGAGGGAGTGTGTCCATCATATATGAGAGAGGACGAAGAATCCTGACTGTTGTTGTGGGGGTAGCTTCTCCTTCGTTCCTGTGTGCTAGACAATTTGGTGTAATGCACTCGGGAACGAAGGGAGGAACTACCATTACCGATGGTCGAATATATACACCACATGAGTTTAGAGTTTTCAAGAAAATACTCGATAGAGCAATAGTCAACCCGTGATGAATAATAATGATCTAATTTAGTTTTTGTAGTACATATATTTAATTTAGAAGTTTAATCTTTGAATTATGAACATAGAAAATATCGTCTGACGACGAAAGTCTCGCGGAGTGCGACTGGTGCGGCGACGACCGGGGTCTGTGCGACAGGCCTCACCTGGTAGAAGGTCGGCGCTTCACCATTAAGCTCCAGGAGACCTTCGTTGTTGAAACGGTACGCAACGACCACAAGTGTTTTTTTGTAATTAAGCATGACTTCTGCTTCTTCAACATGTAGTTTTCATCTTTTACAATTCGACTATAACTTATCCCATGCCATGCAAGGCACTATGTCTTGGAGAGGATGGATTTTGAAGATCATGAAAGTATGGAAACAAAGATAGTTCAGCTAAGGTCCCATCATGGATATGATTTTGCTGTAAATCTATACAATTCTGAGAGCGTATCCCATTTTAGTTGTCCGAATTGGGAAGCACTTTGCAAGACGTATGATTTTCATGAGGGTATGCTTGTCACCATGGATCTTGGTGATCCTGATATCGACGAAGACAATATGAACATTTGGGTCCTTGTTGACACACTTCCAATTCTATCGCTATGTGAGTTTCTCAAACATAGTTATTAAGTGATTTCTATTGTTTTTTTCAAAAGTGTTGACAGCTTATTTTCATTCTTCAAAGAATGTGCGGAAGATGGTAGACAGAACCTACTAAACCGATGTCGCAGAATTAACTTATCAAGAGAAAAATCATCTGATCTCATTTATTAATGATCTTGAGAATTACAATATCTATTATCAAACTCCTACACATTATGGTCAATACGTGTCACTAGTGCACGTGTTGAACTATGGTAATATCCATGGAGATGGCATGGTAAGATTTTTTACTATTATGACATCCGTGCATCTTTTGCATAAATTCTTCTAAAACTAAACTACATTGTTAACTACGAAATTATTACAATGTTTTTCAACAGAAAATCCCGAAGGATTGTGTGCCTCATTTGATGTTTCCGAAAGGTCGCCTTGATGTTATGAGCTTACGGCCAGGTCATCCTGATATCGACGAAGACAATATGAACATTTGGGTCCTTGTTGATACACTTCCAATTCTATCGCTACGTGAGTTTCTCAAACATAGTTATTAAGTGATTTCTATTGTTTATTTCAAAAGTGTTGACAGCTTATTTTCATTCTTCAAAGAATGTGCGGAAGATGGTAGACAGAACCTACTACACCGATGTCGTAGAATTAACTTATCAAGAGAAAAATCATCTGATCTCATTTATTAATGATCTTGAGAATTACAATATCTATTATCAAACTCCTACACATATGGTCAATACGTGTCACTAGTGCACGTGTTGAACTATGGTAATATCCATGGAGATGGCATGGTAAGATTTTTTACTATTATGACATCCGTGCATCTTTTGCATAAATTCTTCTAAAACTAAACTACATTGTTAACTACGAAATTATTACAATGTTTTTCAACAGAAAATCCCAAAGGATTGTGTGCCTCAATTGATGTTTCCGAAAGGTCGCCTTGATGTTATGAGCTTACGGCCAGGTCATCCTACGCATGATGCTGTTCATACCGGATTTCTGAAACCGATGAAGACATGACAATCACATATTAGAAAAAATGTATGGTCAATCATAGGGAGCTACTTGGAAGCAACATTGTGCGAAGCGCAAGAATTGGATACAGGATAATCTCCATTCTCCATAATGGAGAGTCAGGGCCTATCTTGTTTTATGCTATTTTACCTAAGAGAGGGTAGTAGGTCCTATGAGAGAGGAGTAGGTCCTAGGTACAATGTGTTATTATGTGCTTCAATGTGTTAGAGTTGGTGATGATGAGGAGGAGGAGTTGTGATTATGACTAGTGACCAACTTGCTATATGATGTCTCATTGACGAAAATGGTGATCATGAGGAGTTGTTATATGACAATGATGTATTATGATGATAAGTTTTTAATGATATAATGATGATTTATTACATCATTGGTGAAAGAACCACGGATTAGTTTCAGGTGGATGGATCCATCCACTTGAAACTAATCCACGATTCTTTCACTCAGTGATGTAATAACTCATTATGATGTAAAATCAATCTCTAAATTGCTACTGTATAAAAACTTATATAATGGTGTATGAATATGACATAAAATAAAAATAAAATAGAATACGCAATAATAGTAGTAGCGCGGGCACAGAGGCGCACTGCTAATATTTACTAGGAACGCTTTCTACGAAACACGCTACTACTAAGTGCGTATAACAGTAGCGTGTCTAGACCAACGCTACTGCTAACCTTTAGCTGTAGCGCCGTACCAGTAGCGCGACACCCCGCGCTACTGATAGGCAAAAAACCAGCGCTACTGCTAGGCTTTTCCCTAGTAGTGTACGGTTAAGATCTATATGGATATGTCGAGATCGCTCATGAGGGGTTTTGTCTTGGATGATACTGACGAGATGGAGGGAGAGCAGAGGGCGCTAACAAGAGGAGAAGAGGAAGAATGAAGAGGATAATTAATGTTGAGAAATGTAGTAGAAAACAAAAAAAAATCCATCCTATGAATCAAACCCATGAACACTATGAAGATGCAGATGGGATTAGATTGGATCTTTACCAACTCGGAGTAGTAGCAAGAGAAGAGTTGGTGAAGATTGTCGGTGCATATTCCTGCAAATAGGATTTACAACCTACCAACCGTGAGAATTTCCTCCCTCGAACAAAGATGGAAAGCACGATCTCTCTGGCAGATTGCACATATACGAAGTCATAGATCCAACAGTGCTTCGCTGTCCAGAACTTAGCATTATCGGAGAACTAGGATGGGGTGGAGCGGCCTTGTAGTGTGGCGGAACTTTTTCATGGAGAACGAGAGAGAGGGGTCATGGGCAGCCTTGCGCGGAGAATTGTGCAAAGGGAGGGGCCGGCCCCTCCACTATTGTTAGGAGGAGGAGGGGAGAGGTGGCGCCTTGGGAGAGGGGGCAAGCCCAAGGGGGTGCGCCCATCTAGGGCCGGCTACCCCCTTAAAGGCCTAGCCATTAGGGTAGCCCATGGCACTCCTGGCATTTCTAGTGGGCTCCGGAAAAATTGCGGAGCCCTCCTATGTCAATAGGGGTAAACAATTTGTCCTCCGAAACTTTTCTGAACTCTCGATATTATCTGAAACTTCTTTTTTGGTTTCAATAGGGCGGGTTGAAACGGTTCTTGTTGATGAAAGGTAAAGAGACAATGGTGAACTTCGTCACCCAAGCTATCCTATGTATGCTATGGGTTGTTTTGATCTTAGGAAGGGTTTATGAGAAGAACTCAACAAGATGATATGTCGGTACTGGTGGTCTCGGTAGAAGTAAGAGAAGAAGATCACTAGGTCAGATGGGATAAGATAAAGCTACCCAAGACGAGTGATGGGTTGGGGTTCAGAAGCCTGCACTCAATTAACCTCACTATGCTTGCAAGACATGCATGTATGCTGCTACAAGCCCCGGATTCCCTATGCGCCCGAGTGCTGAAAGCAAAGTACTACCCACCGGGGAGCATTCTGACAACTGAGCCATGTGCCGATAGGTGTTACACACAGAGAAGCATTCTTAAAGGCATATATATTGTGAAGGAGAGGTACATCTGGAGGGCTGGCTCCGGGGAAAGCATCAAAATGTGGTCGGACCATTGGATCCCAAATGACGAGATGAGAGAACTAACTACCACACAAGGTGCTAAACTAGCTATCTAAGTTGATCGACCCAATTTCTCAGTCCTAGGATGAGGATTTGGTTAGGCAAACCATTCGGGCGGCGTATGCGACATGCCGACATCGATACTGTGAATCCCTCTAAGTGAGCAACATGATGACTTCATCGCATGTCATTTTGACTCTAAAGGATTATTCTTTGTCAAGTCAGCGTATCAAGTGCACACTAACATGCTACGAGGCAAGCTACAAGATCACCGGGGGGAAGCTCGAGTGGCGTTGGTTGGAGGCAGGTTGTTTGGCAAACTTTATGTAAGCTCGACTACTCTGGAAAGGTGCATCATTTTTTGCGGAGGTTTGATCACAACAGTCACCCGCTCTACATGAACATTGAAAGGAGGGGAGTTGAGCTCGACACTTGGTTTGAGTTATGTGGCAGGTGAGGACAGAGGGCATCTTTTCTTAAGGTGGAAAAAAGTCAAGCTGTTATACTAAATAAATATTTTCTTAGACAAGTCAATAAATGTTTACTATTTACACCAAATAAAACCACTTTTGCACAATCATGTTAATATACGTAGGTATACGTAAATCATGGACTAACGCAACAAGTTGCAACATAAGGACATCTATCTAGTAAGTACTGCCTCTATATCAAAATATACGACCTTTTATTTTTGTATAGGACATAGGAAACATCTTATATTTTGTTACAGAGGGAGTACCTTTCTGAATGTACATTCGTACAAGTTGGTGCTTTTTCTACTGTCGACGAACAGCCAATGTTCCTATTACTTTTGAACACTTTCTTGCAGATAACTTGGAAGCATAAGCGACTTATTTTCCAGTAGAGGGAGAGCTTCACTTGCACGGTGCACTGACAGGAAAATCATTTTAAAAGGTGCAAAAATGGAACTAAATCAACAAAAAGTACATTAGTGGAAGGAGAACAGATTTGGTTCTTTCCTTTCATTAACTCGGGATGGGCTCCATAACCAAGTCAGCAAGTATCGCAGATAACCTTATTATTTCCTCCCTTTATCCGCTGCAAATCCTTTTTCAGATGAATATGGCAGCGGCTGGACTTAAGCATCACTTCGATACTTTGTCTAAATAAACTCACATCACACCACTTTATGGTGCCAATTACGTGTGCGATGAGCACGAGCGAGGGGCCCGATGGCTGCCCATATCTGCAGTTAACTTTTATTCTCTTCGCTTTCCAAGTTCTCCTCGAGGACAATTCTTTTCTTCTTAATTAATTAATGAGACAAATCTTTTGCCTCCATTTAAAAAAAAATTCTCTCAAGCAGAACCTGCTGCCGACTACCCCGAGTCGCGCTACAACATATCTGCGCAATGAGCGTCGCCACTGCATCACGACTACGTGTAATGCACATCCGAAGAACGCACACAAAAATCTGGATGCAAATTATCTCAAGAAAAAATGGCAATATCTGCCGCTGAAGCGATAACGCCCTGCACTCGTACAGTACAACGACCGGCACAGTACCGACGCCATTTTTCCAGTAAAGAAGAAAACTCGCACAGCGACTCACGTAGTGACGAGGTCTGATGTGGATAAACACGAAAGAAAACACGCATACGAGACACGTGAATCGCCTGCCTTGGCATCTTGTTGACTGTATTTAGTGTGCCGAATCTCTAGCAGGCCCAGGAAAACGTAGAATTGGGGATCCCTTTTTCTCTTGCGCCTGGCACGAATTTTTTTGTGGCGAAGAGGAGGATATCACCTTCTGACTCCAAGAGTGCTCGCGCGAGCGCACTCTTTGCTACAGTAAAATTCGAAAAAAATACTAAATACATTGGAAAAATTCTGAAATTTCTTGGCAACAAATATTGACGTGTTTTTAACATGTGTGCGAATTTTGACGATAAAATGAGCTTCATGCAAGTCTCGGCAAAAAAAATAGCAATGCTCCAAAGTACTATTAAAACCAGTATTTTTGAAGCATCTATTTTTTTTTCTTGCCGAGACATCCACAAATGCCATTGAATCGTGAAATTTGGCACACATGTGAAGCACACATCAATGATTGTTGTAAAAAAAATCAGATCCTTTTGATTTTTTAAGTATTTTCTTGGATTGTACTGTAGTAAAAGGTGCATTTGAGCACGAACTCACAAACTCCATGCCCCTTCTAACACGCCATATATTATTGATTATTCGTCGATGTCAAGCAAAGCCTAGCATCGGAGCCCTATGAATCGGCCATGAATGGAGTCTACCTTTCTCAGTGCACAGAAATGTGCCGAGTTTCCGTATATCGCACGCTCGCTCAAAACGAATGGAGATAAGAGAACTGTAACCAAGTACATGAGCTGAGGAGCTGCTTATAGGCTTATAGCATGCCTATATATGCAGCTGACAGATGAAGTGCATGATCTTTAGTCCCAACTTTCAACCGTCTAACAGCAAAGAGGGAGATGGATCGACTCAGCCGGCCCTCAGCCGGCCCTGTCTGTTCGCCGCATCAGCGTCATCTCGTCTCGCTGGGTAAAAGGATCGCCGCTACTAGCGACATCGCCATTGCCAACTTTCCCGAGAGGATGGCTGCCATGTTCCGCGAGTAACTTTTGTCGCGGAAAAAGGTCTCACAAGGAAAGAAAGCCTGAAGCCGCTCGGCTCGACTGCCCACCTTCCTGGCTTCCTCCCAGCCCTCACACACGTTGATGCACAGTGTGCTCCCATGTCGAATCCTTCGCAAAAGTCCATTCGCTTCAGTCATCTTCCACTCGGCTCTGTCCGGCCATGAGAGCAGAGTGGAGCTCACGTCCTGGTTGTTTCCTTCTTTGGGCGCTCTTTGCCACCGATCCGTTGCTCCCTTTCCTACGAAGGCTCGAGGCAAAGTTGGATGGAGACACATACGCGGCTACTAGCTATAGCTTCCACGTTAGAGCAACTCAAACAAGGATTGCCAAAACGTCCTTAAATATTTGGACCAAATTGCCGATCGTTCTTAATCATCCAACACGGATCATCAAATTGGCTCAGACTGGTTCGGATGTCGGAAATCCCGCACCCCGACCCCATTTTGAGGGGAGCTCTAAGCGAGTTCAGACGTTCGCCACTCTAGACTCCGACTCCCGTGTCCCAACCGGAACCCTACCCGAAGCCCACACGTTTTTACGGTCCTTCCTTCCTCATCCGCTCTCTATTTCACCATTTCAGACTGTAACCACCGCTGTAGCCCACGCTGCCCAGGCCTTGTCGTACCCCTATCGACACCGTCCAAGCCCTCGTGGAGTTGAGTAAGTTTGGAGTTGTATAAGTGGTAGTGCATTATTTCGAACACGAATCACTTTAATCTTGCATTTTTCTTTTGTCCATGTGTTTTGAGAATCGTGCAAATCAATGAGACCCTCTAAAAAGATTATAGATGTTCTAATCATGTGAATAAAACAACCCGCGGAAGACAAATCAGTAATGATTCGACTCCGTCAAAGATCTAATAAAAATTGAACCGCTTGAATTCTTGGTGCCTAAACTTGGTTCAGTTTGTTATAATAAGTAAGTAAATATGGTTCAAATAGCACATCATTATAATGTATCTAGTTCAAACATCAAAGAGTACTCAGACATCCTGAATGATTTCCATGACATCACGAGGTGCAGCCCATTCAAGACATGAGACGAGCTCGACAAGACATACATACGTGGGGACACCTAAGCTATGGTATAGCTCGACCTAAGCATTTGATGGAACGTAGTAGAATCTGCCTAGAAACAGATTAGTCAGAGAGGAAAAAAAATGTCTCGCAACTTTCTTTTTCAAAAAGAAGGATTACCCCAGTCTATGCATCGAGCGATGCACACAACCATCTTTATTACATTATTCATTAAGGCCTTATAACTAAGTACATAAAATTAACTCAAAGCCATCTTCCCGACTAAAACAGCCGCCCTACCAAGATCGACGATGTCACCTGACCTCGCGTCACACACACCAATAAATCCGGTGGCCTCATCAAGCCGCCCACCGGCTAGCCGGAAGCACAAACTAGTCTAGCAGACCCTCAGCGTGCACCGCATGCACAAGCTGTAGAATCCGTCTCTGCCATCTTTCGTAGTCCCATCTTCAGAAGTAACCAATGCACTGATCTTGGCAGACCCTTCTGTTGTTGAAGCCACCACGACGCCGGACAGTGCCAGCCTCCTGCGTGCACCCATCAAATTGCAGACCCTGGTACACCTTGCCGCCAAAACTCGACGTCATCGATACTGTAGATGTCACGCCGCTCCACCTTGATCGCCACGTGGAAGCATGCGGCCTACGTCCAGCCACCAAAGCCAAACACTTGTGCCTCCGGCCTATGTACTACCCCAAAGATAATGCACCATTGGGGTGACGACGTAGGAACCTCGCCATCATCCGATTAGGAAAGGCTGAATCTGGGGTTTCCCTTATGGCACACATGAGACGTGAATCGCCCCACAACGTTTCCATTGAGGTCACGACGCCTGCGGGTGCCGCCATTGATGGTTCAGGCCAACCAAACTTTCTCTTACAAAATGTTTCACAACTGTTACTTTCTTTTTGTTTTCGTTAATAGTTCTGCTAAGTCTCAGTCGACTGAGCCTTTGTTAAGTCACAATCGATGTTATATCCGTGAGATCTTCCATTAAGATCCGTGCAAAATTTTATTTTTATTTTTTTTTCTCTTGCATGTTATGTCACTTGATTGAGACTTGGTTAAATTTTAGTCGACTGAGATCTGCCACACCCGTTCCTTAAAGGAAACATCCTCCACGATCAAAAGCTTCTATGCATCGTGTGCCTAAGACATTGTGCTATTTGGAAGCTTAATTCCCGTGCAAATAAAACATGCGCCGTTCGTGATGTGTCACCCTTGGCTTGGCTGGAGCCACATAAGCACTTTTTCCGGTACAGAGAAAGCGCAGACCTATGTGTGTACAGAGTGGAACCGGGAAAGTGGCGAAAGTCTTCTTGCACAGTCACTAAAGTGTTGGATCTATCCAACAAGGATCAATACCTTAATTGGGCTAGTATCCATCCTGCAGGCTGCGATAAAGCACCTACTTTGTGCCATTCGAAGACTGTTTTGAGCCCGTGAAATCTTCTTTTCAGCTGCCGAAATTTCTGGTGGGCCGACGATCCCGTGCACGGGGTGATAAAACGGTTCGACATGCGTCATGCGAGACCCTGGATAAGATGCTCGCATGTGCATGCAAGTCAGCAAGGTCAGCATGTGGACGTCCCTGTCCGTCGACTTATTACCACCTCGGGATCTATCTGTGAACTTTTGTTTTTGATGAGAAGAAATCTATCGTGAACTCGTCGTAACCACTACAGAATCGATCATTGCATGCAGCTCGCGGCCGGTACGCCGGGATGCTGTCGTTGGGTTGGGGCATGCTACGTTGGCTTGCTCGTGGTTGGTTCAGTTCAGAGCGGAGCGATAGATCTGCACATGCATGCAAAGTTGCAAGCCAAATCGCCGCGGATGAGGCAGATCGCCCCACCTCTCCGTGCTCGGCAAATTTGACAATTTTGATCTGTGGACGAAATCAATTCACAAAATAAACTGGGTGTGAAATTATTTCACATCCCTGACCCTTTTGTGTAGCGCCCGCGACGCCGGCGCCACACCCTACGGTGCAGCGCCTAGCGAGCGGGCGTTGCACGCCAGTCCATCGTGACAGCTCTGGGCCCCGCATTCAGCTGTGCAACGCCTCGGTGCTAGGCGACACACAATGTGCAACGCCTAGCCGTCGGGCGCTGCACCGTGAGTTATGTCCAGCCGCGGTGGCCCTCTCCTCCCCCACCCACCCCATTGCAGCAGTTACAAAAACAAAAGAAGCTGCGGCGGCGGCCTTATCCACCCCCACTCTCAATCCCCTCTCCCAAATCCTTCAAATCCGACGATTTGGTCCGTGGATTTCGTCACCAATCCATCCTAGAAGGTACTCTCCTCCGATCCCCTTCTTTCTATCCATAGACAATATAGTATTTTGAAGATTTTTGGGAAACCTTTATTTGATTAGATTAGATTAGAATCTTGCATGTATTATAATCTTGCATGTATTAGAGCTCTTGTTTGTTTGATTTCGGGAACCCTAGTTTAGTTTATTTTTTCGAAAAAATATGGTTGGATACATAGGTTGACATGTTATTTCTATGGAAAATATATTTGTATGAAGTAGGCCTAGTTTAGTTTATTTGTGTTGAATTTATATTTGTTTTGACAATAATGCTTTGGATACACATGCTTTGAATTTTGCATCTAGTAGGCGTAGTTTAGTTTATTTGTATTCGAAAGATAATTGTGTTGACAAGAAAGTTTTTTTTAAATTGTTATGATGATTTGGCTTCTCGATGATCACTGGGACAAACAACACCGGTCGTATGCTATGTCGGTGGAGCAGCGGGTAATAATGAAAGTTGCCGGTGTTATGAATTTCATGTTTATTTCAAACACAAAGGCCCCATATGTAATGATTTGTTTGTTTGTTTGTAGGAGCTTGCACCTTTGAAGATTCGGTCTCACAGGGTCACCTTGGGTGGATGCGCTATGATGAGCGGTACACACCGTATGTAAGGGAGACATGACTTCTCCCTTTCATTCAGTTGGTCAGCCGATCGACGCCACCCAACAATGCTGCAGCACTCACCGCGCTTATTGATCATTGGAGGCCGGAGACACACACTTTCCATCTTCGGACGGGGGAGATGACCGTGACGCTCCAGGATATGGCTATGATCACCGGTCTTCCTATCGATGGGAACCCTTTGTGTATGAACACCGATTCTGATGGGTGGCACGCGCAGATGCATGCCCTTATCGGCATGGTTCCTCCAGAGCCTCGTGAACCAGAAGCAGAAGACAAGAAGAAGGAAAGAGTCGCAGCCGGTGCTCCTTTCACGTGGATTCAATCGAACTTTGGTACTTGCCCTGAGGATGATAATGAGGACACGGTGAAGACATATGCTCGTGTCTACATGTGGTACGTGATATCCAGGACTATGTTTGCTGATGGCACATGCAAGAATGCTCCATGGATGTGGCTAAAGGCGTTGACCGTCTTCGATAGCAAATGGAGTTGGGGTTCGGTGACACTGGCTTACTTGTATCGACAGGTATGAAGTTGTTTCCTTTTCACTTCATTGCTACATTATCAATGCGATCTTGCTGTTAATTCAACCATGTTCTCTTGTATGTGCAGCTGGACGAAGCCTGTTGTAGGCCATCTGGAGGTATTGGTGGTTGTATGCTCACACTTTCCATATGGAGCTGGGAGCGTTTGCCGGTTGGACGACCGAAGATCATGAAGTACGAGGATTGAGACAACAAACATGACCCACTACGGCACCCCACTTGGGCTTACCTGTGGGATGTGTTAAATGAGACGACGGATGATCCGTCAGTCATGTACAAGTTGTACAAGAGCGAGCTGGACGCGATCACTCCTGAGCAGGTGAATCGACATTGCATAAGTGATTATCATGCTTCTATTGTAACTCAATATTAATTTTGCATTCTATCCCATTTTGCAGGTGGAATGGGAGCCGTATGGAAAAGGAGAGAGTTTTGGTAACCCTATAGAGTTCAGGCTGAATCCGATGTGCACTATGGATAGGGATCTCTGGCATATGCGGTGCCCACTCATATGCAACTGGGCGGTTGAGATTCACCTGCCACATCGGGTGTTCCGCCAGTTTGGCTTGTTCCAGTCATTTCCGCCGGAGTGGGAGGACACAGACAAGGTGCTACACATGTAAGTTTCTGTTTCTAACTAGCACTTAACGGCTTCTTGGTGGTTTCAATGGTGGTAATATTCTGTTTCTAACTTGCAGGTTGGATAGGAAAAAGCAGCGGAATATCAAGGATTGGGCGAAGCATCACAGGAAGTATGTTGTATAGTTTTCCCTTAGCGTGGAGCAAGCTAGGGCTGGAAAACGAGCCCAGCTTCGTGAGCACTGCCCGATCGCGTTCAACAACTATCTCACATGGTTTCTTGCAAGTACCCGTGTGGAGGTATGCAAGCGGCGTATGCTGATGAGATCTTGGAAGATCCGACCATTTTTGATGAGCTAGCCCAGCACTAGTACAACGCATTAGTCAGGAAAGGCAACTCAGTGATCCCTGCGGGGCCAATGATGAACTTTGTGGTATTCGCCCTTTTTGCTTTTCCATTCGCACTATTATCATTTTTGCTTGCCTAACACGTTAATACCGTTTCTGTTCATAGCGTGCCCAGATCAAGAAAGCAGCTGATGAGACCGAGACTATTCTGGAAACAATCCCGGTTTGCAAAAGCGATGGGGAAGGTGCATTTCAAGCATTCATTAAGGTTCACATCTCCTTCAAACTAGCACTTAACATGTTATGCTACGTTCAATGTCTCATTCACTTGTACATGTTGCAACGCCAGGGCCAAAAGTTAAGGCGGCTATCAAACCTTTTAGGTTGTTGTGACCCGGAGTATGTATCACCAGAACGGTCTAGGTCGGCGACAACATCAGATCCCACTTCAGGCCAGGGCCATGGTGATCCTTTGGAGGATGAGGATGTGGGTGTGATCACCCAAGAGGTATGGCATGAGCATATATCCAATTGTTGATGCATTGCTAACTATATCCTCACACACGGTTTTTTCCATATCTTTTGTTGATGCATAGGTTGATGATGATATGACCTTGGGGACGTACAAGGTCTGGTTTGCATACGAGTTCAAGCCTAGGAGGGGAATCAATAAATACACACCTGAAGACTACACCCATAAAGGCAGAAGGACGGTCGGCACCTCATGGATGGCTGCTTTGGATGACTATATGGCTGACGATGTGGATGACATGGAGGAACCGGAGCCGGAGCCGGCGTAGGTTCCTCTTCCTAGGAAGGTGAAAAAGATTGGAGTCAAGAGGGGGGGGGGGAGGAGCCAACAAGCGCTCAAGGAACTAGTCATCGTCCTCTATTTGTAATGGTAGCTCTATGTTAGTTGTAGCTCTATGTTGAACTCTATGTTGGTGGTAATGTTGAACTTGTCGTGATGGTCACTCTATGTTGAACTTGTCGTGATGGTCACTCTAGGTAATGTTGAACTTGAAGATATTAGTAATGTTGAACTTGTCGTGATGGTCACTCTACGAAATGTCTTAGCTCATAGTAATGTTGAAATTACTGTTTATTCTGTGATGCAACTATCTATGAAGCTCGTAGTAATGTTGAAATTACCCGGTTATTGGCATCACTTGCTATCGCAACCAACAAGGTGCCCTTGTATTGTCCGGTCAAGAACGTGCCATCAATGGCGATGATCGGCCTACAATGTTCAAAAGCCCTCACGCCTTGCTCGACCGCCCAAAATGCATGACCAAATACTCGGACTTTCCTTCCTTCATGAACCGTTGTTTGGTGCCCATGAGGCTCGACCACATGAACCATGCCCGGGTTTGTCGCTGCCATGGCTAACAACAACCTAGGGATTCGGTTGTATGCTTCCTCCCAAGTACCATACAACATCTTAAACGCGGTTTGCTTCGCCTTCCATGCCTTGCCGTACTTCACCTTGTAATGAAAGATGGCTTTCACAAGGTCAATGACATGTTGGACGCTCATTGTTGGAAGTGTGGATATTGAGTTGGAGAGCCTGTAAGCGATGAACTCGGACCTGAGTTGTTTGTGGTCTTGGGACACAATCTTGCCATCCACCCTTTTGCCTTGGCACATGTGAGTTGGCACACAACTCACTACGTGCCAATTGGGACCTCCTTTCCATGGTCTTGCACGCACAATCCACGGACATATTTCATCTTCACATGCACATGCAACCGTGTAGCGCACATTGACGTCCGAGTGCACCACCTTGTGTGGACGATAATGCGTAACCAAGTAGTTGTCGAGCCACATCTTCAATTCCAAGAAGGTTTCAAACTTAGACCCTTTTGCAATCCGGTTCTTGTCATCTCCCAAATCATGGTGAGAGCTTGGCCTAACCCCAACAGATATACATTGGCCACCATCTACCACGGCTTCATCCGTGATACTAACATCCTTGAACAATGTAGTCCAATGATCACGACCGAATACCTTCTCGAAAGCTTCGGCCTCCTTCATCGTGAACCCCTCTGCATCAACTTGTTCGTCAGGACCATCGTCATCCGAGTCCGATGCATATGCACGGGAAAAAGGGATGGAATGGTCCATTATCTCTTGCAAATGATATTTGTCGAGATCACCCACATTGTTGTCATGGAGATCAACTTCATTGTCATCGTCCGCATACTCATCATTCTCCTCTTGCAAAGCTTCATCTTGGTTGCTTGTAAACGGGCTCAATGTTGGCCTCACTTCTTGGGTCAAAAGAGGTTCGATAATTCATCTCGCTTCAAGGGTGGGGGGCTACTAGCAACCAAAGGGGAGGGGCTCCAGTTCAAGTCCAAATGCAACCTTGAATCAACCTTCTTCGTTGCAAATAACTCAAGAGCCTTGTCTAGTGATTTGGCCACCATCTCCTTGTATGCAACCCAACGTTGCTCCGAGTCGACATGCATTGTCTTCCAACGGACGTGCATTCCAAAACCAACATTATGCCTTCCTTCCAACTCAACGATATCACTAGGGTCCATCCAATTCAAATCTTTCCTAACTTGTTGCAAGAGCTCCGCATAGCTAGGACTACTATCAAACACCATGTCAATCTCATCCGGGTCCGGTTCAATATTGCCTTTCAAGAAGGCGTCTTTGTCCCCATGATGAACAAACACACATGTTCTTTCCATCCCTATAAGCATTCAAAGAACACAAGGTAACATTGCTTCCATGAGTACTAATCCAAGGATACAAACCCATATATATATATATATATATATATATATATATATATATATATATATATATATATATATGAAACAACAACCCTAACCCTAACCATAACCCTAACCAAAACCATAACCCTAGCCCTAAACCTAACCCTAGCACCAACATAAGAACACCCATAAGAATAACCCTAACATACTAACAAAGCCTAATCATAGGAAATTGGCAAACAAACATCTCACATCTCCATGCAAATCTCTAGATCCAAACAAAACTAGGG
>NC_041387.1:485267536-485281217 GCF_002162155.2 Triticum dicoccoides | reverse complement strand
CAAGGGGATCAGAGAAGATTACCTTGAGGGAGGGTTTGACTTCGAAATCCACGGACAAATTCTTCAGATTTGCAAGATATGGGAGAGGATTTGAGAGGGGGAGAGAGTGGGAGAGGGGGCAAAGCTCGGGTTGGGAGTGGGAGAGTGTGTGGTGTGGGGGGAGTGGGGGAGGGGGGAGGGCCACCCGAATAAGTCACAGTGCAGCGCCCAAGCGTTAGGCGCTGCACTTTAAATGTGTAGCGCCTAAGCTCTAGGCGCTGCACATTGTGTGGCGCCTAGCACCGAGGCGTTGCACAGCTGGGTGCGGGGCCCAGGGCTGCCATGGTGGACCGTAGGGTGTGGCGCCGGCGTCGCGGGCGTTACACAAAAGGGTCAGGGGTGTGAAATAGTTTCACACCCAGTTCATTCTGTGAATTGATTTCGTTCAGAGGTCAAAATTATCAAATTTGCCTCCATGCTCGCCCCCCCACATGGGCGGTTCCGTTTCGAGGCAGCATGTTGTTCCAATAGGAAAATGAAAGAAATGATAAAAAAACTTGTACTGATTAGGGTTTCTGCTATGTTTTTGTCCATCTGGAGGAGCAGAAATGATATGATGTTCAATAGAAGAAAAAACTGTGATCCCATGACAATTATCGGACTAATGTGTAATTAGCTTAACGATTTGGCTGTGTTGCACAGAAAAAATCCAGAGGAAAGACTGCTGATGTTGGGGGCAAAACTAGTCGAGCGAATAGCAAGTAAAGTATACAGAGTTATGCAGGGATGGAGGCATGGTGTTTTTCGTATTGGTGGCTAATGCGTCTCCGATGGCACACTGCGATGGAGGCATGTTGTTTTTCGTATTGGTGGCTGATGCGTCTCCGATGGCACACTGCGATGGTTTTAGTTTGCCTAGTGATGTCTACCTCTACTGGGGTTTCAGTAAAAACATGTGGCTGGCTTTTGCCTTTTGTGTTTGCGTTATTGTTAGTATTTCATGTTCGGTTAAATTTTGTACTTAGGTGGATGTTGGTTGTGGTTTGTTTGGCAAATCTGGGTCGTGTAGCATTGTAAAAAAAAGACCATGGTTTCGTTAATGAAATCCCTTTTCCTTAAAAAAAGGGAGATGAAAGAAGTCCATGTGACTGGCTAATTTATAACCTTGAATTTAAGATTGTCTACTTTACAACTTCAAAATCTCAAAACTGAAAGAATTTCAACCCCACTCCACTCAAACCAGTGTTTTGTTCTAATTTGATCGGTTTTGACTTGTTGACTGCCTAGTCAGTGCCTTGTTAGTGTCATGTCTGAAAGGATCGAGATGAACCTAGAGGGGGGGGGGGTGAATAGGTACAATTACAAATTTTAATTATTACTTGGCAATTTTAGGCAATAACGCAGAATATGAAGATGAGCCTAACAATTGCACGTGAGCACAAAGTACTAAGCAAACAACACAAACACGTAAGTAGGCAAGCACAAATATGATGTACGTAAGTGTAAAGAGACAAGTAACCACAAGTAGAGAGTTAGGGTTAGGAATAACCGCAACTCCGGGAGATGAGGATGTATGCCGATGTTCACTTTCTTGGAGGGAAGCTAGTCACCGTTAGAGAGGTAGATGTTACCACGAAGGCACACCAACGCCACGAAGGCTCACCCTATTCTCCCTTTGAGACAACACCACGGAGGCGTTTCTCAACCACTAGTGGTAGACCTTGGGGCGGTCTCCAAACCCTCACAAACTTTTCCGAGGGTAATCACAAAGTTCGATTCCTCTCTGAATGACTCCTACCACCTAGGAGTCTCCAACCTCCAAGAGTAACAAGAACGATGGGGAAAAGCTCAAAACTTACTCAAGTCACGAATTCCTTTGGTGCAAAGAAGGGGAAGGAGTGGATCTATCACTTGATTGGAGAACTTCTGTCAAATGCTCCTAGAACACTTGGGAATCTAGGATTTGGTGTGGATGAATGAGAGAGAGAGTGAGGAGTGTTCTTGATAGGCTCAAAGTGAATGGTCAACCCTATCCTGTGGAAGGGAAAGGTATATATATAGGTGGTGGGTAAAAGTGACCGTTTGGGGTACAGGATGGGCCGGACGTCCGACAATCATCGGACGACCGGCCGCTGTGAAAATTTGAGCCACAACCCAGTGTACAGGATACAGACGTCCGAGCTGGGCCGGATATCCGGAGCACGGACGACCGGAGATTCCGGACGTACGTAAAAATGCTTTTGTTGTGAAAGTGTCAGACGTCCGGAGAGTTCCGGACATCCGTAGAAATGCTTCTGTTGTGGAACACCGGACGTCCGGAAGTGGCCGGACGTCCGGGCAATCAAGAGGGACCGGACGTCCGTAGATCACCGGACGTCCGAAGGCAAGGTATAGAAAAAGTGGCTTTTGAGCAAGTTTTTCACTAGATCCAACGATCCCCTCTTAATAGTGCGGGATCCCTATACTCAAGAACAAACCATAAATGAAGTCAATATCTTGTATCTCCATTCTTGAGCTATATGCTTTTTGTCCCTAGTCATGATCCATGCACATGGTCCTTGAGACATGATCCTGAGATATACTTGATAAACATGATTAGTCCCTAACATATGTGTTGTCATCAACATCAAAATATGATTAAGGGCATGATTGCACTTTCAATCTCCCCCTTTTTGGTAGTTGATGACAACTCATATGCATACTCATAATAGTAATCGGAAGTATTTGTTGTGGAGCTCAATAACCATAATAAGAATGAGTAGCGAGCGAGCTCCCCCTCAAAGTGATACCATAGATACAAAAAAACAATGATGAGGGCTCCCCCTCAAAATGATGCCCCCAATATAACCAAATCTCATACACACGATAATCAAGAGTTAAACTTCATATAGATTCATCACATGTAGATTCACCAAATCTCAGATTCAACAAACTCATAACATAGGTTTAGTACAAGCTAAAACATAACCATAACAATAAGTTTGATTACATAATGAGCTAGACAAACATGCATATAGAGCCTACTCCCCCTTTGGCATCAAGTATCCAAAAAATAGAGAACTAGGGGAAAAACATAATAGCATTAGAGATCATCCTCATCATCATCATCATGAACACCACTGCCATCAGCCTCGTCGAAGAAATCAGCCCACTCGGGACCGGAGGGAAAACCAAAGTCAGAAGGGGGGTCTGCAGGAAGACGCTCATCATCACTCACATCATACACTCCTGAGTCTCTCAGACGAGCCTTCAGAGCGTTCTTGGAAGTGACCATGCGAGTGACCACATCGTGGTGTTGGGAGCAATGGTAGGTGAACATCTTCATCATGGCAGAGTGAGCCTTCCCAAGAAAACGAGCAATGCGCCCAAAGGGGGCAGCACTGGAAGGAGGATGGGTAGCATGAGAAGGAACACTAGTGGCGGTGCGACTAGCAGTAGCGGGAGGAGGAGGAACATGATCAGCCACCATGTGAGCGGGAATGACCCACCGCTCATGTACATGAGTGCGGGCAATAGGAAAGGGAGCTACACTTTCGATAGAAGCCTGAATAAAAGGTGCATGAGGAAAAGCCCTCTTGTGTTGGAAGCTAGCAAGGCGGATCTCATGCCATAGAAAGTGTGGGACATTGATCTTCCCTTTAGGAGATGTGAAGAGGCGATGCATGAGATCAATGCAGTAGCTGCTGCAGGAGCCCTTGTCAACCATCTTGGGATAGATGGTGTGGATGATACACTGATAAATGATGTTGAATGGAAAGCGCCAAATGGAGACTTGGTTTAGACCCTTTTGTTTTTCAGTGGCAGACAAAGTTGGTATAGGTCTAAGGAGATCCGCATAGACCGCAATGCCCTTGGGCTTATGGTTGGGGTCATCCTTGTGGATTTTGAACCCAGTGTCGGGAAATCCAAGGGCAGTGACAAACTGAGCATAAGATGCTATGAGTGCAGTGTCGAAGGTCATCCATGTGACAGTTTTATCAGGAGCAAAGTAACATGTGGCATAAAACTGATGGATGGCAGCGTGGTTAAAATCATGTTGAAAGGCGAATGGAGCAGCTAGATTGGACGACTCAATGAGCTCAATGGCTCCCGGATATTTCTCTGGATGAGTGCGAATGTGCTCAAGATCAATGCAAACATGAAGTGACAAGCCTTTAGGGATGAAAATCATGGTGAAGATGTCGGCTTGGACATTTGTGCGAAAGCGACTATCCTGAGAATCCCTAACAACAGTAAATTGATCTACATCACGACGCAATTTAAGATATGAAACTTTGGGGACCTCATTGAAACGCTTAACATGACGCCCGAGTGGCAGTGGAGGCTCAATTGAGATGTGATGAGCATCACCGTGGGGTTGCACCGGAAGAGGAGGAGGGTGAAAGGTTGGACGACGAGTGCCCGACTTGGGTGCAGCGACGCGAACACCAACCATCGGGGCCGGATCCACCTCCTCAAGCTCATCCTCAAAGTCCGACCCCTCTAAGGAGGAATCACTGGACGAGCTGGGAGGACGAGCGGCACGTTTCCGAGGGCGATCTTCCTCCTGGGAGTCGTCGGAGCCACCACGACGAGACGGACGAGCCAGCCCTCCGGCGACTTGCTTGCGAGCTGAGTGTTTGGACCGAGGCATCGTGACCTAGGAGAGAAGGAAGGCACATATCAACACCCCTCCATAGATCAGGGTGAATGCATGAGGGGGGGGGGGAGGTTATGCCCTACCTTGAAGGGAGGAAGAACACGGAGGAGACGAGCGGCTGGACGAAGGAGAAAATGCCAAGCAGGTGGCCGACGGGCTTGAGCAGCGCCAATCAGGGCCGCAGATCCGCGGCGGAGAGGAGCCCCGGCGAGGGGCACGGCGGCGTGCGGCTGTGGTGAGTGGCCACACGGCAGGAGCGGCGGCGGCGGTGGGGGAAATAGCGGATAGAAGATGTGCAGTTCAGAAACCCTACCGCGCAGTATATATAGTGGCCAGTAAAAACATCCGGACGGCCGGAGCCTACGGACGACCGGAGTCGAATAGGCATCCAGACGACCGGGGAGGTACGGACGACCGGAGTCGGGACCAACAGAAAATAGAGGATGACAGAGATAATTTTACGGACGACCGACGGCCTCGGACGACCGAACAGATTGTAACAGAAGGTTTATTACGGACATCCGGGGACTTACGGACGTCCGACGTTTTGGCGTCTAGGCCAACTAAGGGGAACCAGAGAGGATTTTACGGATGTCCGGAGAGGCCGGACGACCGGTCGATGGTAATCAGAGAAGAATTTACGGACGTCCGGATGCCTACGGACGACCGGCATTGAAGAACCACACGGACGTCCGGAACCTACGGACGTCCGACGCTAGAAGTTTGACAGGAGGCAAGGTGCAAGTGCTGATCATGATGAGGAGAAGGCAACTTTCGTCCATAGTAAAAATTTATTTATGTAGTAACTAATACCCTACCTCACCCAATCATAGCCCTATACTACAAGTGGTGGCTAATGCCACAATGTCTGAGTAGACATGACATGACATGGAAAGATTTGAACTTTGAGTGCATAGTCACTACTCCATCATGTTAAAGAACCATAGGTCTAGACCCATGGTTACTTTGAGAGTGTTGGTTCTTTTTATGCATTAAGTAGGGTGAGAACATTCATGAATTGAATGTCTCCCCCTGTATATGCCTACATCATGACAAGACATTAGATTCATGCATGAATGGGTACTAGATTTCATAATGTTGTCAAGCTCCAAGATACCAAGTTCACGCCTAAGTCGACAAAACCTTGCTTCATCTAAAGGTTTGGTGAAGATATCTGCTAGTTGAATCTGTGCCAATGTGATCAATGTGAATATCACCCTTTTCAACATGATCTCTCAAGAAATGATACCTAATATCAATGTGTTTGGTGCGGAGATGATCTTTGGGGTTCTCAGCAATATTGATGGCACTTTCATTATCACACAGAAGAGGCACATTTCTATAGGTGATACCCTAATCCTTCAAAGTTTGCCTCATCCATAACAACCGAGTTGCACAACTAGCGGCAGCAATGTATTCAGCTTCTGCGGTAGAGAGAGCAATACAATTTTGTTTCTTCGAGGACCAACTCACCAAGGATCATCCAAGAAACTGACATGCACCGGATGTGGACTTACGATCCACTTTGTCTCCAGCCCAATCCGCATCCGTGTACCCAATGAGATCAAACTTAGCATCCTTGGGATACCAGAGGCCCAACTTTGGGGTGTGAACAAGGTATCTAAGAATATGCTTAACCGCCTTATGATGACTTTCGATAGGGAAAGCTTGAAATCTAGCACACATGCATACACTGAACATGATGTCTGGTCTAGATGCACAAAGATAAAGCAATGAACCAATCATAGAGCGGTAAGTAGATGGGTCGAAAGGAGTACCATTTGTGTCTCCAGTGAGAGTAATTTTGGTTGGCATGGGTGTCTTGCATGGACTAGCATCAGACATACCAAACTTTTCTAGAATATCCTTGAGGTACTTTGCTTGAGATAAGAAAATTCCTTCTTGAAATTGTTGAATTTGAAATCCGAGAAAGAACTTCAAATCCGTATTGAGTGACATTTCAAAATTCTTGGTCATTGAAGCCGCAAACTTCTTGCACAAATGAATGTTAGGAGAACCAAAAATGATGTCATCTACATTGATTTGGCATAGGATCAAATCACCCTTGTCCCTCTTAGTAAAAAGAGTGGGATCGATCACCCCTCTCACAAAACGATCATCAAGTAAAAACTTCTTCAGATGATCATACCAAGCACGAGGTGCTTGTTTGAGGCCATACAAAGCCTTATGAAGTTTATACACATAGTCTTTGTGAAAGGGGTCAACGAACCCGGGTGTTTGTGACACATATACTTCTTCTTGTAGAGGACCGTTAAGGAAAGCACTCTTCACATCCATTTGATGTAATGTAAAACCATTGAAAGCAGCATAAGCAAGTAAGATGCGAATGGATTCAAGACGGGCAACGAGGGCAAAGGTCTCACCAAAGTCCAAACCTTCAACTTGTGAGTACCCTTGTGCCACTAACCTTGCCTTGTTGCGGATGATTACACCATTTTCATCTTGCTTGTTCTTGAAAATCCATTTTGTTCCAATGACGTTGTGCTCAGTAGATGGCCTCTTGACTAATGACCACACTTGGTTGCGTTCAAAACTGTTCAACTCTTCTTGCATAGCAACTAGCCAATCGTTGTCCATCAATGCCTCTTGTACCTTGAGTGGCTCAATACTAGACACAAATGAGAAGTGAGCACAAAAGTTTGTCAAATGTTTACGAGTGACTCTACCTTCCGAGATGCCGGTGAGGATTTTGTCAACATCAACACGACCGGCCACTCGAGGCATGATGGAGGTGAGGGTTTCACGAGGTTCAACTTCATGTCCATCATCCACATCTTCAACATATGGATCATTCACGTGTGGGGAAGATCTTCTTGTTCATATTGCATTTGTTGAGGTTCATCATCAATGACTGGACTTTCTTGTTCTTGCTCTTGATGATGATCTTGTTCTTGATGATTATCATTAAGAGAGACTTGATCATTCTCTTCAACTTGGGCTAAGGGCATCGATTGAACAATAGGAGCTTGTGGTGGTATGGATGTTGAAGTATTTTGATGATGTGTGAGACCTCCATCTTCTTCTTCATCATCATGAGGTTCTTGTTCCATAGGAAGAAGTGCACCAACACCCATGGTCAAAATGTCTTGAGAAGAATCTTCTTCACCTACATCACTTAGATCAACTTGCTCCCCATGGGAGCCATTAAATTCATCAAACACCACATCACAAGTTTCTACAACACATCCATTGGATTTGTTGTAGACTCTATAGGCGTGAGAGTTTGATCCATAACCAACAAATATACCCTCAATTGTTTTGGATTGAAATTTTCCTAACCGTTCTCTTTTGTTGAGGATGAAACATTTGCACCCAAATACACAAAAGTACTTGACATTTGGCTTGTTTCCAGTTAGAAGCTCATATGGAGTCTTTTCCAATATAGTGCGGAGGAAGAGCCGGTTTGATGCATGTCATGCGGTATTGACAGCTTCGGCCCAAAAACTATGTGGTGACTTGTATTCATCCAACATGGACCTTGCCATCTCTACAAGTGTACGGTTCTTCCTTTCGGCTACACCATTTTGCTGAGGAGTGTATAGAGCTGAATATTGATGCTCAATCCCTTCATCACTAAGAAATTCTTCCAAGGTATAGTTCTTGAACTCAGAGCCATTGTCACTTCTTATTGCCCGGATTTCTTTGTCAAACTTGCGTTGGGCTTGCTTGGCAAAATCAATGAAGGTGATCTTCGTTTCGTCCTTGGACTTGAGGAAGAACACCCATGTATATCTTGAGTAATCATCAACAATGACAAGCCCATACTTTTTCCCACCAAGACTATCCCATGAAGGAGGCCCAAAAAGATCCACATGAAGGAGCTCGAGGGGCCTTGAAGTAGATACTATGTTCTTGGGTGGGTGCTTTGATTGATGTTGCTTCCCGGCTATGCATGCACTACACACACGATCTTTCTCAAAAGAGACATTGGTTAGTCCAAGGATGTGATTCCCCTTTAAGAGATCTTGAAGATTTCTCATGCCGATATGGGCTAGCCGGCGATGCGATAGCCACCCCTTGTCAGCCTTGGCCATTAGACAAGTTGCATGGAATGTGCTCTCTTTCGAGAAATCAACCCTGTAAAGGTTGCCATCCAACTCTCCAACAAAAGCCACTTCGAGAGTATCTCTCTTAAAGACTTTCACATCCGTTAGTCCAAAGAGTGTATCATAACCAACAGAAGCCAATTGGTGAACAGAAAGCAAGTGGTATTTAAGGGATTGGACAAGCATAACATTTGCAAGAGACATGTCGTTTGTGATAGCCACCTTGCCCAACCCGAGTACCTGTCCTTTTGAACCTCCACCAAAGATAATGCTCATGAATGGTTGAATAGCTTCCATGAAATCGTAGAGCAATTTGCTATCTCCGGTCATATGATTTGTACATCCACTATCAATCACCCATTTCACTCCACCGGAGAATCTTACCTACACACAATTAGGACTTGGTTAGAGGCACCCATTTTGCAATGGGACCTCTCAAGTTAGTTACAAGGGTCTTAGGGACCCAAATAGCATAGAACGGGAATGCATTTCGAGGACCAACAAATTTTGCAAAGACTTCTCCATCCTTAGTCTTACAAAGTACATAGGAAGGAGGCATGAACTCTTTAGGCTTGTTGAGAGTGGGCATGCCCCTTGTGGCCTTCCCACTCACAACCTTGCCTTTCTCCTGGTGCCCTTCTCTTACAAATGTTTCTTTTAGAGGAGTTGTGCACTTTTGGGAGGACGTCTTCTTCTTGCTTGTGCTCGGGTCAAACCCAAGTCCCTCTTTGGCAAACACCTCATTGTGTTGGCTCAAAATCTCATCAAGATTCTTTTGCCCTTGAGCACATGTCATGATACCTTTCTCAATTTGAGCCTTGAGAAAACGATTTTCCTCAAGAATAGATGCTAGATCACTACTAGAGTTAGTAGTACAAGCATCAACATTTATAATAGGGGAAGAGTAATCCTTGGCTAAAGTTTCAAGATAAGTAAGTTTGAGCGTCTCAAAACTCTTTCTAAGAACGGTAAGCTCTCCTTCCTTAGTCTTGAGAGACACGGATATAAGCTAACAATCCTTAGATAGATAAGCATGAGACTTCACAAGCTTACTTTTATTATTCATTAACTCTTCGCAAGAGTCAATAGCCTTTTTCAAGGAGGCAAGATCATTAGTGTGAACATCAATATTTGCACCAATTTTTAAGCATAGTTCATCATTTCATGCTTCCTCATATTGGACTTTCCGCTCAAGGATTTCACACTTTTCCTTTTCCTCGGTGACGAGGGTTTCGAGTTCCTTAATGGCGATGGTGTGCTTGCTTACTCACCATCTCCATAAGCATACGAAACATAGTGAGTTTCTTTCCTTTGAGGGAGCACATGAACTTATTAAGTTTAGCAATCATAGGATCATCTAGATCATCATCCTCATAGCTATCCTCCGCATCAAGATACTCATCACTAGGAGTAGAAGGTGTAAAAAGAGGAGGATTTGATCGTGGAGTTACCTTGACCTTGTCAGAAGAGCTTTGGTCCTCTCCTTCTTCAACCATGGCCTTTGCCATTAGGCACTTGTGAGCGTTCCCCTTGTAATCTTTCATGTTGTTGTAGGTGACCACGTCACCACTCTTGTTTACTAACCTCAAAGTGTTTTGAGAGTCTTGAGCAACTCCGGCAATACCACTAACATCGTCCGGATCAGATTCTTCTTGAGCAACCATTGCCTTTCCATCTCTCTTCTTGAGCTTGGAGTTCAAAGGATTTGGCAACTTCTTCTTGGGAAAGGTCTTGGGAAACCTTGGTTTATCTTCTCTCTTCTCATAAGGGCACTCGTTGGAGAAGTGATTGGTTTCTTCACATTTGTAGCATTTTCTTACTTTCTTCTTTTGAAATCTTCCCTTGAATTTTCCCGCGCTAAACTTCTTGACAAAAAGAGCCATGTCTTCATACGAAGGGCCCTTGTTGGATTCAAACTCATCACCATCTTCATCATCATCATCATCTTCTTCTTCTTCACTTTGCTCATCTTCACATACTTGCTTGGCCTTCAATGCAAGTTTGACCTTTGATGATGGGGAACCATGCATGGCAAGATGTTTTGTGGCATTAGCCTTTGACTCTTCAAATAGTTGGAAGGTGGATATGATGTCATCTGTAGTCATTTCCTTGAAGGTATGGTGTTGTCTTATGTCCCACACCATTTGATGGTGATATGGAGCAAGAGCATCAAGCAACTTATCCACAAGAAACCTCTTAGTCCTGTTGAATCCATCTTGTGTCTTGTCACACTCACATGACTCAATATCCACAGTGAGAGTCATGAGACGCTCAAGGAGTTGATTGGGGGTTTCACCTTTTTCCATACAAAAGTTTTGCAATTGCCGCTTGGCAATTTCATATTGAGCACTCCGGAGGGTAGAAGTGCCAGTCTTGGATCGTATAATACTTTCCCATAGTTCCTTGGAACTTGTGATGTGTATGAACGGTCTCCTTTGCTTTTAATCCATACCTCTCCTTATACACATGATTGCCGTGTCATTGAGGTTCTTGTCATATATTTCTCTTGGTGTGGGGTTCTTTGGATCAACCACACGATAGCCATACTCTATGATCTCCAGCATCTCATCGTTTCCATGTTGAAGATGATCCTGCATAGCAACTCTCCACAAAGAAAAATCGGAAGTAGCACTAAGTAAAGGAGGTTTGCCTTGAGGATTATATCTTTGTTTCTCAACCTGAGGTCTTGCATAAAGCCAAGGAACACTGGCGTGTTCATTGCTAGGAGGTTGTTGACCAAGTGATGATGTAGGCACGGTTGGCCTCGAACCCACACCACTTGAGTGTGGTGCAAGCACCCCGGACAATGTGGCTAATCTCAGTTGGACCAAGGCCTCAAGAGAAGCATCATGCTCCTCTTTTTGCTTAGCAAGGGCCCGTTCTAGATCTTGAGACGTAAAGGACTTGACTTCAGAAGAAACCTCGCCTTTATCCTTAGGATCTACAACCAGGGGAGTCCCATCTGGGTTCATCTCGCTCTAGGGCGGTTAAGCCACAAGAATAGAGCACGAGGCTCTAATACCAATTGAAAGGATCGAGATGGACCTAGAGGGGGGGTGAACAGGTACAATTACAAATTTTAATTATTACTTGGCAATTTTAGGCAATAATGCGGAATATGAAGATGAGCCTAACAATTGCACGTGAGCACAAAGTACTAAGCAAACAACACAAACACGTAAGTAGGCAAGCACAAATATGATGTACGTAAGTGTAAAGAGACAAGTAACCACAAGTAGAGAGTTAGGGTTAGGAATAACCGCAACTCCAGGAGACGAGGATGTATGCCGATGTTCACTTCCTTGGAGGGAAGTTAGTCACCGTTAGAAAGGTGGATGTTACCACGAAGGCACACCAACGCCACGAAGGCTCACCCTATTCTCCCTTTGAGACAACACCACGGAGGCGTTTCTCAACCACTAGTGGTAGACCTTGGGGTGGTCTCCAAACCCTCACAAACTTTTCCGAGGGTAATCACAAAGTTCGATTTCTCTCCGAATGACTCCTACCGCCTAGGAGTCTCCAACCTCCAAGAGTAACAAGAGAAATGGGGAAAAGCTCAAAACTTGCTCAAGTCACGAATTCCTTTGGTGCAAAGAAGGGGAAGGAGTGGATCTATCACTTGATTGGAGAACTTCTCTCAAATGCTCCTAAAACACTTGGGAATCTAGGATTTGGTGTGGATGAATGAGAGAGAGAGAGAGTGAGGAGTGTTCTTGATAGGCTCAAAGTGAATGGTCAACTCTATCCCGTGGAAGGGAAAGGTATATATATAGGTGGTGGGTAAAAGTGACCGTTTGGGGTACAGGATGGGCCGGACGTCCGAAGAACGTCGGACGTCTGGAGGGACAAATAGGTTCGGACGTCCGACAGTCATCGGACGACCGGCCGCTGTGAAAATGTGAGCCACAACCCAGTGTACAGGATACGGACGTCCTAGCTGGGCCGAACATCCGGAGCACGGACGACCGGAGATTCCGGACGTCCGTAAAAATGCTTCTGTTGTGAAAGTGTCGGACGTCCAGAGAGTTCCGAACATCCGTAGAAATGCTTCTGTTGTGGAACACCAGACGTCCGGAAGTGGCCGGACGTCCGGGCAATCAAGAGGGACCGGACGTCCAAAGGCAAGGTATAGAAAAAGTGGCTTTTGAGAAAGTTTTTCACTAGATCCAACGATCCCCTCTTAATAGTGCGGGGATCCCTATACTCAAGAACAAACCATAAATGAAGTCAATATCTTGTATCTCCATTCTTGAGCTATATACTTTTTGTCCCTAGTCATGATCCATGCACACGGTCCTTGAGACATAATCCTGAGATATACTTGATAAACATGATTAGTCCCTAACGTATGTGTTGTCATCAACATCAAAATATGATTAAGGGCATGATTGCACTTTCAATGTCACTATCCATTTAACCCAGCCCCGCTCTCTCAGTCTCCCACCTGAGACACTCATCACACCCAGCCACCATCGTGCCCTCGTACGCCACCAACCCCACCCCGGCCCACCGCCACCGCGTACGACACCTTGCCCCTTCTCCCCAAATGTGCCATGCATCTGGCCTGATGCACGTAGGCCCGAGCAGTCGCAGACCTAGAATCTCCGTCTTGGGGGTGCCAATATTCAAATTTTGTGAAAATTACATTATAAATGATATAATTTGGGCTAAACATTTTCATAATCTCTACAAACTATCTTAAAATTGTCTTAAATCATTATGTATTTAGTATCACATACATAGTAAAATGTATTTCACAATTTTAGAGGAGGTCGCATTGCACCCATGGCCCGCACTCCTGGGCCCCTGGCCCGAGGGGCCATACCCCTGTGCCTCCGGCAACTGGAGGGTGGCGGCACGACACAACGGCGATGATTTACACCCTCGTCCCCTGCTCGACAACCTCCTTTGTTGTTGTTGTTGTTGTTGTTGTTGTTGTTGTTGTTGTTGTTGTTGTTGTTGTTGTTGTTGTTGTTGTTGTTGTTGTTGTTGT
>NC_041387.1:485262681-485262932 GCF_002162155.2 Triticum dicoccoides | reverse complement strand
TACTCACATATTCGATGAATTAACATCTTATATTATGGGCCAGAGGGAGTTTATTGCATTTTTCCAAATTATCGGCCGAACATTATTGTTTTTGTTGTTGTTGTTGTTGTTGTTGTTGTTGTTGTTGTTGTTGTTGTTGTTGTTGTTGTTGTTGTTGTTGTTGTTGTTGTTGTTGTTGTTGTTGTTGTTGTCGTTGTTGTTGTTGTCGTTGTTGTTGTTGTCGTTGTTGTTGTTGTCGTTGTTGTTGTTGT
>NC_041387.1:485246816-485260294 GCF_002162155.2 Triticum dicoccoides | reverse complement strand
TGTCGTCGTTGTCGTTGTTGTCGTTGTTGTTGTTCTCGTCGTTGTTGTTGTTCTCGTCGTTGTTGTTGTTGTTGTTGTTGTTGTTGTTGTTGTTGTTGTTGTTGTTGTTGTTGTTGTTGTTGTTCGGGCGTTGGCTACATGGAAGAGGGAGGTGCGGTGAAGGACATGGGCGATCTCGTGGCGACGGTAGGAGCCTCCTTTTGTTGATCGCCTGTCGGGATGAAAACGGAGTAGAAACGGATAGAACTAGGTGCTACCACATTTGTTTTCATTTTTTTTCGAAAGCGAAAACGAAAACGGAAACCCCAAAAATGAATATGAAAACAGATAATACTAGAAGAACAAGGTGCGAAATACTGGGCGGACACAACAATGAAAGTGGGTGTTGGTCGGAACTTAAAATCCCCTTCAAGGCTTGAACCATAGAGAAAAACACATGCAAACCAACAAACTTAATCAATATGACAAGGCTAGTGGCGTTGGTAGTATTGTAGTAGAACTGAAAAGTTGTGTGGGTCTAGTTGAGTACATGCGTGCTAGTAGAAGTTTGGTCTCTGTAGGATCAAAAGTATGTCTAGAGGGGGGGGGGAGTGATTAGACTATTTGACCAAATAAAAACCTTGCCTTTTCCCAATTTTAGTTCTTGACAGATTTTAGCAACTTAGCACAAGTCAAGCAATCAACCTACACATGCAATTCTAGAGTATAGCAGCGGAATGTAAGACAATTGCATATGAAGGTAAAGGGGATGCGTTTGAGGAGGCAAACACAATTGGAGACACGGAGATTCTTGAGCCATGGTTCTGATAGGTGGTGCTATCGTACATCCACGTTGATGGAGACTTCAACCCATGAAGGGTAATGGCTGCGCGAGTCCACGGAGGGCTCCACCCATGAAGGGTCCACGGAGAAGCAACCTTGTCTATCCCACCATGGCCGTTGCCCACGAAGGACTTGCCTCACTAGGGGTAGATCTTCACGAAGTAGGCGATCTCCTTGCTCGTACAA
Source organism: Triticum dicoccoides (assembly GCF_002162155.2). Classification (NCBI taxonomy): domain Eukaryota; kingdom Viridiplantae; phylum Streptophyta; class Magnoliopsida; order Poales; family Poaceae; genus Triticum; species Triticum dicoccoides. Next base: position 485,259,286 of record NC_041387.1, on the reverse strand, counting down.
ACTCCTTGGTTCAACTCCACAATCTTGTCGGAGGCTCCCAAGTGACACCTAGCCAATCTAGGAGACACCACTCTCTAAGAAATAACAAATGGTGTGTTGATGATGAACTCCTTGCTCTTGTGCTTCAAATGATAGTCTCCCCAACACTCAACTCTCTCTCACAGGATTTGGATTTGGTGGAAAGAAGATTTGAGTGGAAAGCAACTTGGGAAGGCTAGAGATCAACATTCATATGGTAGGATTGGAAATATCTTGACCTCAACACAAGTGTAGGTGGTTCTCTCTCAGAAAATGTAAGTTGGAAGTGTAGGCATGTTTTGATGGCTCTCTCCATGAATGAAGAGTGGGTGGAGGGGTATTGTCGGTGTCAAAACCGGCGGATCTCGGGTAGGGGGTCCCGAACTGTGCGTCTAGGCGGATGGTAACAGGAGACAAGGGACACGATGTTTTACCCAGGTTCGGGCCCACTTGATGGAGGTAAAACCCTACGTCCTGCTTGATTGATATTGATATTGTGGATGTTTACAAGAGTGGATCTACCACGAGATCAAGGAGGCTAAACCCTAGAAGCTAGCCTATGGTATGATTGTAATGGTTGTTGTTGTTCTTGTCCTACGGACTAGAGCCATCCGGTTTATATAGACACCGGAGAGGGCTAGGGTTACATAGAGTCGGTTACAATGGTAGGAGATCTACATATCCGTATCGCCAAGCTTGCCTTCCACGCCAATGAAAGTCCCATCCGGACACGGGACGAAGTCTTCAATCTTGTATCTTCATAGTCTTGGAGTCCGGTCGATGATGATAGTCCGGCCGGTGATAGTTCGGCTGATGATGGTAGTCCGGCTATCCGGACACCCCCTAATCCAGGACTCCCTCAGTAGCCCCTGAACCAGGCTTCAATGACGATAACTCCGGTGCGTATATTGCTTGGCATTGCAAGGCGGGTTCCTCCTCCGAATGATAGAAGATTGTGAACACCAGGATATTGTCCGGCTCTGCAAAATAAATTCCACATTCCACCGTAGAGAGAATAATATATACACAAGTTCAATCTGCTGACGTTTTTTGCGGCATGACGTCACACCACTACCAAGCCATTACTTGAATCGTTTTTTACTCTACCGCCTCAGCGCATTTAGCGAAGCGGTTTCCTTGGCACGTCTTGTCGAAGCAGAGATTGTGTTCCCCCTTAATCCGGGATTCTCATCAATACGGACGTGGGTAACCCAACCGCACCATTGATGGTGACGCTTGGGGGATAAGCGAGTTTTACCAGGCCGGTGGGGGACGCGTAGACTTCGCCCGCCCATATAAGGGATAAGGATTCACCTTTTCACCTACGCCTTCTTCCTCCTTTGCTTATCCATCTCCGCGCACTCGAGCTCCAGCGCCCAAGCCCGCACATCTCGTCTCAACCTTCCCCAGTTATGTCCGGAGCGGGAGGCAAGTGGATGACCTCCTCCGTTACGGAGGAGTACATCGAAAGACTGCGCAGTGCCGGCTACCTGTCTGGCGACATCGCGCACCGGCTGCCCGACGAGGGGCAGCTCATCCCCACCCCAGGCCCCATGAGGGGGTCGTTTTTCTTCCCCACTTCCTCCGCGGACACCCCTTTGTCCGGGGGCTCATGTTCTACTACGGCCTGGATTTCCATGATCTGGCGCCGAACTTCATCCTCAACATCTCGGCATTTATCGTCGTGTGCGAGGCCTTCCTCTGCATCCAGCCCCACTTTGGCTTGTGGCTCAAGACCTTCAATGTCAAGCCGAAGGTAGTGAAGGGCACTCAAGCGGAGTGCGGAGGCGTCATGTTGGGCAAGATGCCCAACGTCCTTTGGTTCGAAGGGGCCTTCGTGGAATCCGTCAAGGGGTGGAAATTGGGGTGGTTCTACATCACCGAGCCGCGCGACCCTAAGTGGGCGGCGGCCCCCGAGTTCAGATCCGGGATCCCCATGCAGCTCACCTCCTGGAAAGAGAAGGGCTTGCTGTGGGGTAGTTCGGAGGAGGTGACGGGACTCCAAGCCTGTATCCAGAAGCTGGTGAAGAAGCTCAGGCTGGTTAACGTGGTCCAAGTCATGCTCGTCCGCCGGATTCTCCCATGCCAAGAGCAGGCATTCAATTTGTGGGAGTTCAATCCGGAACAACACCAGGCGCTGAGCGGGCTCTTCGACACGACGTACGAAGGTGCCTGGAGGGTGCTGTTTAAGGGCGCTGAAGCCCCCGCATCCGCGACTAAAGATCGCGGATTTCGCTTGCAGCGCAAAGCCGACGAGGTAAGTGATTCTACCCCTTTACGGGACACTTGCTTTTCATAGTTTGACTCTATGCGGGTTTTAATTTTCCCTTTTCCTTTGACAGGACTGGATGAGGAAGGCGGAGCAGATTATCTGCCCGGCTCCCATGCCAGAAAACCCAGTAGACGCCCGTCTAGCGAGGCTGCTGGTTCCGGCACCGCACGTGGTGCCGGAGAAGAAGGCCAAGAAGGAGGCCACGGGTGCTCGAAAGAGTTCCCGTTTTCAGGTGTCCGACGACTCCGGGGTGGACTCCTCCCCCGAAAACGAGGAGGAGAAAGAGGACTCTCTCCCTGAGGAAGGAGAGAGGAAGAGGAAGGCTTCCCCCACAGGGGAGGCTGAAGGGTCCAAGAGGGGAAGGACTATTCCCCCGGACAGCTCCACCAACATCAATGTTGGCGAGGAAGAATGGCCTTCACGGGCCAGGCCTCCAGCGAGATCGTAAGTATCCGGATTCCTAAGTGATTTATAATTTCTTTTTCTGTGTCACATAGTGTCATTCTAATGCCGCATGCTGCCCGTAGTCCGGCCAATGATGATCTCCCCGCTTCATCGAGCGGGTCGTTGGCTCCGTCGGATGTAGACTCCATCCCGACCGCCTCCACCCCTCGCGACACCGAGGACGCCGAGGTGGGATCCCAAGAAGCGACCCGTCAGGGGGAGGCTCCGGAGGCGCCACAAGGCGGCCTCCCGGACTCTGCGCCGGACTCCATATCAGAACCCGTAGTGGTTCCGGAGTTCGGCCGGCGGCCCCTTCGCAAGAAGGGCAAGACCGTGACGCCGGCGGCTTCCGTCCAACCGGAGGCGCCGGAAAATTTGTTGGAGGCGCTCCAGAGCGCTTCCATCGAGGAAGAACACCGCACTATTATGAGTGCGGTGATTCAGAAGGTGCAGCTCGCCAAGAGCGGGCTGACCGAAGCCTGCAGTATCCTTTTATCAGGCTTTGAGGTAAGAAGTTAAAATTATGTAATGTAATACCACATAGACAGTAGCCCCTGATGCTCGGTTCGGTGTTCGGAAAGAAAAGCCGGACTGAGGATCTAAAAAAGATATACACAGGGTTGCTAAAAAATTATGTCAATATGGGTTGCATGCTGTGCTGCTGACCTCTGCCGCACTGACTGCGGAGGTCGGTGCTGTGAAGCAGGAGCTCGAGCAGTCCGAGCAAGAGCTCGGCCGCGCCAAGAAGCAGCTCCAGGACAAAGAAGGTGAGTAACACCACTTTGAACTTGTACCTTACATAAAAGGATTTAGGTTGCAACAAAAAATAACAAGGATAACATGGGTACTGCAGGGGCCACGAACGAGGTGGCAACCCTGAAGGAAGCCGTGTCCGCGGCCGAACGCAGTGCGGCCGCGGAACGGACAGAGCGAGAAAAGCAGGAGGCGCAGGTGGCGGCGGTTCGGCAAGAGCTCCAGGCTCTCATGGAAAAGCATGAGAGTTTGGAGCGCGACTCAAAGACTCGAGAGTCCGAGCTTGCCTCGGCTCTCGAAAGTGCCAAAGCTGCCAAGGCCGAGGCCCATAAGGCCCTTCAGGAGGTGGAAGATGTGAAGAAAATAGCGGCGGGTAAGGCATTTTTCATGCAAAGAAAGCATGTTAATGTAAACTACCTGACACTTACTCGGATTCGGAGCTCTCCAGGGGCGTTTGCAGATTTGCCTCGCAGTGCATCCGATGCCGCCGCATTCTATCGTGGTGAGGAGGGAAGCTCAACGGAGAAGGTCTTCTGGTCTCAGTATGCTGAGGCCGGCCATCCGGTGCCCCCTAGCAACCAGCTGAAGCAACTGGTCGAACTCCACAAGGTAGCTGAGGAGGCCATGAAGGGCCTCATAGTCCGGCTGTGGCCTGGAGAGGCCATGCTTGGAAGCTACTTCGGCCTCGTGCGGCGGCTGGTGGACGCGTGCCCCTGGGTGGAGATCATCAAGCGCTCCGCCTGTATTGAAGGTACTCGTCGGGCCCTTGCCCGCGCATAGGTGGATTGGGGCAAGTTGGATGCGGAGAAGCTAATCACTGACGCGCCACCAACGGGCAAGGAATATCGTACGCCCGAAATGTACTATAAGACTGTCCTGAAGGGTGCCCGCAAGATTGCGGATGAGTGCCCTCGAGATGTAATTATTGAGTAAACTCGCTATGTAGTATCCTGTGCGCTGAAAACTTTGTTCATATGCGCTAAGCAACGCTTGTTGAATTTAAAATATTACCTTCTGTGCGGCCGTTTGTTAAATTTGAGAGATGGCAAGTCGTCGGCTTCAGCCCCCATGCCGCGAGTGCTGGGGTGTTCGGGATAAACTTCAGCACTCTTGTTCCCATTGTTGGGTCCATCTAGGGAGGCGCTCAACACAACGAACAAGGCAAACGGACTTATAATGCTTGAACACTCTCACTTAGCCATAGAATTCTATAATTTTAAATTTCGGCGAAGCCCCTAGTATTCGGAAGACCGAATTCGGGGCGCTATCCACGCCTTTCGTCGGACATTATCCGGAACTTCGCTCGAAGCGGCGTAGGTCTTTAAGGACCCGAAAAAACCTCTCGAACAGCGACCAGTCTCTCGCCTTATCATGACGGTCAGTTTTAGCTTTCTCCACTGAGGCGTTAACCCGGCTCAACCGGGGCGCAATCGCAGTGGTTCTCCCAGTGCTACCTTAGCCGATAGAACGGAAACGTAAGGTGCCAAACATGGGAGCTGGGCAAACCCAACTATTGACCCAAAACATGATTCGGAGCCAATTCATATAATGCTATAAGTTCGGGGTGCCGCACTTGTGAAAGTGTTCGGACTTTATCACACCATAATGCGGGGAACATAAGCCCCTGGTGTATTCGGCCGTACCAAAATATACGGATGCAACATGTCATAAATGAACATATATATATATATAGAAAGTAATGCAATTATGGGCAAAAAATGCTGCATTTTATTCAAGAAGGTCTGCTATGAGTGCGAAATGATACAAATAGTGCGGAAAGCAAGGGATTGGACGAATTAAAGGCGTCTCCCTCTAGGGGTAGGCCGCGGAATGGTGTATTTAACAAATTTAATGCTCGTAATGGAGACCACCTGAGTGTTCGTCGCGGCCTTTGTCTCTCCCTGGATGTTGTATCATGAGTTTGGTAGGTTCACCGCCGGACGGAGTCCTGTAAAAAAGGAGAAAAATAAAAGATAAAAAGAGCGACACAGTTGGGAGCCCCTGGTGTGGTCGAACCGCACTATGGGTTTGTTGTGGTCGTGCCCCTTCCCCTAGACCCATGGTATCTCCAGGGCGTAATTATGTACGCGGAGAGTTTGTCTTGCAATTGTGCGAGGCCTGGGGTTGGGGCCGCATTGCTACGCGTGCTCGGAACGTGCCATGTGGTCTTGGTTGATGTTGCTCCGGGCGCGTTTGGCCGTGTCCGGCCGTTTAATGGACGTACTCGAAAATTGCCTTAAAAGACTGCTCTGTACTTCTGCCGTGAGAGCCGCTGTATGTTCCTCCGTTCGGAGGGAGCGTTCCGTGTTTCCATTGACCGTGATGACTCCACGAGGGCCTGGCATCTTGAGCTTAAGGTATGCATAATGCGGCACCGCGTTGAATTTTGCGAACGCGGTTCGTCCGAGCAGAGCGTGATAGCCACTGCGGAACGGGACTATATCAAAGATTAACTCCTCGCTTCGGAAATTATCCGGGGATCCGAAGACCACTTCCAGTGTGACTGAGCCTGTACAACTGGCCTCGACACCTGGTATGACGCCTTTGAAGGTTGTCTTTGTAGGTTTAATCCTTGAAGGGTCTATGCCCATCTTGCGCACTGTATCCTGATAAAGCAGGTTCAGGCTACTGCTGCCATCCATCAGGACTCTCGTGAGGTGAAATCCATCGACGATTGGGTCTAAAACCAATACGGCGAATTCGCCATGGCGGATACTGGTCGGATGGTCTCTTCGATCGAAAGTGATCGGGCAAGAGGACCATGGGTTGAATTTTGGGGCGACTGGCTCCATCGCGTATACGTCCCTTAGTGCGCGCTTCCGCTCCCTCTTGGGGATATGCGTTGCGTATATCATGTTTACCGTCCGAACTTGAGGGGGGAATCCCTTTTGTCCTTTGTTATTCGGCGGCCGGGTCTCTTCCTCATCATCGCTGTGTAGCCCCTTGTCATTGTTTTCGGTGATTAATTTGCCTACCTGCTTGAATACCCAACAATCTCTGTAGGTGTGGTTAGCTAGCTTTTTGGGGGTTCCATGTATTTGACAGGAGCGGTCGAGTATTCGGTCCAAATGGGACGGGCCCGGAGTGGTTCTTTTGAATGGCTTCTTCCATTGACCGGGCTTGGAGCGTCAGAATCTGGCGTTGACTGCCGTATCCTCATTGCTGTCGCCGTTAATGCGACGTTTGTTTTTGTTTTGACGCGACCTGCCATTGCGGTCCTTGGTATCCGAACTGCCAGCGTTTTTGCTGAGGTTGTTGCTGTGAGCTAGCCAGCTATCCTCTCCCGCACAGAAGCGGGTCATGAGTGATGTGAGGGCTGCCATGGATTTCGGCTTTTCCTGTCCTAGGTGCCGGGCCAGCCACTCGTCGCGGATGTTATGTTTGAAGGCAGCGAGGGCCTATGCATCCGGACAGTCGACGATTTGATTTTTCTTTGTTAAGAACCATGTCCAGAATTGCCTGGCCGATTCGTCTGGCTGCTGGATTATGTGGCTTAGGTCATCTGCTTCCGGTGGTCGCACATACGTGCCCTGGAAGTTGTCGAGGAATGCGGCTTCCAGGTCTTCCCAGCATCCAATTGACTCTGCTGGCAGGCTGTTAAGCCAATGCCGAGCTGGTCCTTTAAGCTTGAGCGGGAGATATTTGATGGCGTGAAGATCGTCGCCGCGGGCCATATGTATATGGAGGAGATAATCCTCAATCCAGACCGCGGGGTCTGTTGTGCCATCGTAGGATTCGATATTAACAGGTTTAAACCCTTCAGGGATTTGATGATCCATTACTTCATCAGTGAAGCATAGTGGGTGTGCAGCGCCTCTGTATTGCGCAATGTGGCGACGTAGCTCAAGAGAGCGTTATCTGCTGTGTTCGGCCCGGCCGGAGTAGTTGTATCCGGCGCGACGGTATTCGTTGTGGGTCTTGGGGCGCCCACGTGATCCATAGATAGATCTGGATTGTCTTGCCTTGTCCTCCAATATGTCCTGCAAGTCCGGCGCGCTCCCTCGTGGCTTCGCGCTTTTTGAGCGTTGCCGGGGTACGGTTTTGGTGGAGGGCTTACACGCCTCTCTGTCCCGGCCACGAGGTGGTCGGTCTGCCGTATTGTGCGCTGGTGATGCCGGTTTGTATGCTTCCTCCTCTAGTCAGGGGAGCGACTTGCGTTTTGGGTAGCTTTTGGAGGGGCGTTCGAGGTCATACTCTTCGGCCACGAGGACCTCGGTCCATCTGTCGGCCAGCAGGTCTTGATCAGCTTGAAGCTGTTGCTGCTTTTTCTTTAGACTATTTGCTGTGGCCATTAGCCTACGTCTGAAACGCTCTTGTTCGACGGGATCCTCAGGCACGACGAATTCGTCGTCGTCGAGGCTTGCCTCATCTCCGGAGGGAGGTATGTAATTATCATCCTCGACCTCTTCGTCTGCCGCCCTCTCGTGAGGGCTTGCTTCTGCCTCCTCCTGCACTGAATCTTGCTGGAGGGGGTTATCTTCGGCACTTTTTGGGGTGTTATTATCTCCTGTGCCGGAATCTCCATTCTTGCTGTGGCGGGATTTAGAGCGGCGTCGCTGATGTCGGCGCTTGGGCTGTTTCTTTAAGGAATCTGCCTCCGCTGCTTCTTCGCCGTCCCCATCTTTTGGGGTGTCCACCATGTATATGTCGTATGACGAGGTGGTTTTCCAGTGTCCTGTAAGCGCTGGCTCTTGATAGTCTCCTGCATCGTCGTCCATACCCTTCGATGTCTTCGGAGTCGTAGTCGAGTACGTCGGTTAGATCGTCGACGGTGGCTACGAAGTGGGTGGTGGGTGGGCTCCGAATTTCTTCGTCGTCCGTGTCCCAACCATCCTGGCCGTAGTTCGGCCAGGGCTCTCCGGATAGCGAGAGATGCTTCAGCGAATTTAAGATATCGTCGAAGGGTGAGTGCTGAAAGATGTCCGCAGCGGTGAATTCCATGATCGGCGCCAAATCGGATTCGACTGGCGGGGGCGCAGGAGGTTCGGAGTCCGGCAGGGAGTCCGGCACCTCGGAGTCATGTGTTTTATGCAGGACAAGATAAGTGTTCGGCTCCATCGCCGTAGAAGTTGCAGCTCCCGAGGCGGTGTCCAGCCATCCGTCCTCGATCTGTGCGATCGACTCCGGACTATGGGCCGGAGCGGATTCGTGTGCGGCCTCCAAGGTGCTGTCCGGCGGCAGAGTTAGGTCGTGCCCATCGTGACAGCGCGGCACGCTCGGCTGTGGCTCAGATCCATCGAAGATCAAGTCCCCGCGGATATCGGTCGCGAAGTTTAGGCTTCCAAACCTGACCTGACGGCCAGGGGGGTAGCTTTCGATCTGCTCCAGATGGCCAAGTGAGTTGGCCCGCAGTGCGAAGCTGCCGAATACGATGATCTGTCCCGGGAGAAAAGTCTCACCCAGGACTACGTCGTTGTCGATTGAAGAGGCCATCAAGCCTATCGGTGACGACACAGAGGAACTCTCAATGAAAGCACCAATGTCGGTGTCAAAACCGGCGGATCTCGGGTAGGGGGGTCCCGAACTGTGCGTCTAGGCGGATGGTAACAGGAGACAAGGGACACGATGTTTTACCCAGGTTCGGGCCCTCTTGATGGAGGTAAAACCCTACGTCCTGCTTGATTGATATTGATATTGTGGATGTTTACAAGAGTGGATCTACCACGAGATCAAGGAGGCTAAACCCTAGAAGCTAGCCTATGGTATGATTGTAATGGTTGTTGTTGTTCTTGTCCTACGGACTAGAGCCATCCGGTTTATATAGACACCGGAGAGGGCTAGGGTTACATAGAGTCGGTTACAATGGTAGGGGATCTACATATCCGTATCGCCAAGCTTGCCTTCCACGCCAAGGAAAGTCCCATCCGGACACGGACGAAGTCTTCAATCTTGTATCTTCATAGTCTTGGAGTCCGGTCGATGATGATAGTCCGGCCGGTGATAGTTCGGCTGATGATGGTAGTCCGGCTATCCGGACATCCCCTAATCCAGGACTCCCTCAGGTATATATAGCCTCCACACAAAATCTAACCGTTACACACAACTTACCAATCTCGGTGGGACCGAATCCTGAAACTAGGTCAGACCGATTTAGCAAATAATGTGACCGTTAGGGTTTTCGGTGGGACCAACATGTCAACTCGGTGGGACCGATATGGTTAGGGTTAGGGCATAACATAATCTCGGTGAGACCGATTACGCAAACTCGGTGGGACCGATTTTGGTAATAAGCTAACCAGAGAGTTGGTCAGGCAAACTCGGTGGGACCGGTTCGCTCATCTTGGTGAGACTGAAACGTTATGAAAGGGAAACAGAGAGTTTACATTGCAATTTCGGTGGGACCGATCGCTCATCTCGGTTGGACCGAAACGTTACGAAGGGAAACAGAGATATTACAATCCCATCTCGGTGAGACCGAGATCCTTATCGGTGAGACCGAAAAGACTAGGGTTTGTGGCAATGGCTATGACATCTGAACTCAGTGGCGCCGTATAGAAAGAATCGGTGGGGCCGAGTTTGACTTTTGGTTTAGGTCATATGTGGATGTGAGAAAGTATTTGAGGGCTTTGGAGCATATCACTAAGCATTTGGGGCAAGATCCTCATTAAGCAACACCTCATCCCTCCTTGATAGTATTGGCTTTTCCTATAGACTCAATGTGATCTTGGATCACTAAAATAGGAAATGTAGAGTCTTATGCTTTGAGCTTGAGCCAATCCTTTTGTCCTTAGTATTTTGAGGGATCCACTTTTCTCATCCATGCCATGCCAATCATTGAGCTTTCCTGAAATATTTATCTTGAAATAGCATTAGCTCAATGAGCTATATGTTGTTAGGAATTACCAAAACCACCCAGGTATGGTTGCACTTTCAATCTCCTCCTTTTTGGTAATTGATGACAACATATAGATCAAAGCTTCGACAAATGATAATAAGATTGAAAAACATTGTCGCTTTGAGAGGTATGTTAAAAGTAAGAGCTCCCCCTAAATTTACGCATTATTTAAGATTTGCTTTTGACTGCAAATGCACAATTTGTTAGGATCATGGGTTACTCTTCCATGTTACATACATCTTGGTGGAGCGCTCAAAATGATAATGATTAAGCACATGCACTCATCACCAAGCAAAGTGAGTGATCATATGAGAATATAAGAGATAATATCATCCAACAAGCATTAATGTAGCATAGCATATGATCAAACACATGATCATCCAAGTATCTCACAAAAGACATAATGTATCAAGCAAACAAGCAAACAAGAAGTTCAACCACCAAAAACAAGAGAGAACAAAAGCAACACTCTCTCTCGAAGCCTATGATCTATACATTTTCTTCCCCTTTGGCAACAAGTTACCAAAAAGTTCATAAAAATGCATAGTGCTAATCGACTCTCAGGCTTGGTCTTCAGGTGGTGGTGTAGAGATGACTCCAAGGACGAAAGCATTAGTTGATGAAGATGGAGCTGGTGGAGTAGCTGCTGGAGCTGGTGGCGCTGAAGCTGTTGCTGGTGTAGATGATGTAGCTCTGGTGTCTGGGATAGGCACTGCAGCAGATCTCTGTCCTCTTCTTCCATCATAGAGGACTTTCCAGCAACTCTGGCAATGGTCTTCCTAACCCTTTCTTTCCTTTTCTTTCCATCTCCAATTTCCTTGGGCTCAAGAGTGAGCTCTATTGTTGACTTACAAACATATGCAGTTGAGGCTCTGTGTCAGGACCCCGACTCGATGTCACATCGATCTAGCCGGTAACACCTCATATCACTTTGCGGCCTCACGCACGGTATCCCCACGGGTGTCGCCTTACCTTTGCCCGGGACCGTTTGCGCCTTTTGGCTCACGTATATGATAGTGTCGCTAGCATCCATATGATAAGGAGCCCGGGCTGACATGACTAGTCGTAAACCCAAAGTGGCACAAACTTACAGGGACAGGCATCCATGACCCAGCTTCGAACGTGTCGGTCATCAGTAAGTGGGTCCAGGCTGTAGCACTGGGCTAGCAGGACTCCAGTAAATCGGGCTGTAGCGGGCTAACAGGACTCCGGTACTCAATGCGTGACATTTCCCCGAAGGGACAGACACAGGAACGAAGAAGGACACATGCCGGCCAGCCTAAGTGTTCCAGAGCAGTAGCAAGCTACCATGGCTCAGCGGTAACACTAGGAGACATTTCCCGGTAAGAGAGGCTACTAAAGATAAACAACTAGGTAGTCAGATCCCACACATACCAAGCATTTCAATCATACACACAATATGCTCGATATGTGCAAATACAACGAAGCATCACAACATGACTCTATGACACAAGTACTTTATTTAAGGCTCAGGGAGCCATACATAACATACACAAAGGTACGGGTCTCACGACCCAACATTCAAGTCATACAGTCATACAAACCAACAGCGGAAGTAACTTGTCTGAGTATAGACAACTAGTAAAATAAAAGAGGCTTGGAAAGCCTAGCTATACTACATGGTCCTTCACAAGCTCAGGATCACCACCTGGGCCTTTAGCCTACTCGTTGATGTCAATGTCTACGTAGAACCCATCAGAAGGGGTTGCAGCGTCTTCTGTAAAAAATGTAAATTATAGCAACATGAGTACAAAGGTACTCAGCAAGACTTACATCAGACCCTATATACATGCATATTATCAAGAAGGGTTGGTGGAGTTATTGCAGCAAGCCAGCTTTGACTCTTGGCTAGACTATCCTACGATACTTCAACTTGAAATGATTTTGCGCACACGAGTCCACTACTCACCACTTCAATACACTACCGAGGATCCACCTCCGTCTCCCTACGGAAGAGCCATCCTCGGCACTCACACTTATCTTGAGGCTTTTAGCAGTTTCCATTTACTTGTCTATGAACTGTATAGGCAACCAAGTAGTCCTTTACCGCGGACGCGGCTATTCGAATAGATCATGTTAACCCTGCAGGGGTGTACTTCTTCATACACGCTCTCACCACTTACCGTC
>NC_041387.1:485238900-485244208 GCF_002162155.2 Triticum dicoccoides | reverse complement strand
CGGTGCTGGGCTGGGCCGGCAGGTGGGCCGGTGCTGGGCGACAGGTAAGGGTTTTTCCATTTTCTTCTGTTTTCTGATTTTTAATACTTCTGCAACTTTGTTGAATTAAATAAAATACCTAGGCAACTTCAAAAATCACCAAACTACTCCTGGTCCATAGTTGGATTATTTCCAACATGAAACATTTTAGTTTGGAGATATTTGAGCATTTAAATATTTATATAATTTTAAATGCCCAAATTCAAATATTTATGATTTAATTCAAAACCCTAGGATGGCCTAGGAAAATGTGCACCACTTTTGGCAGAGGTTCTGAACCAAGACAAAAATGATGGGCATTTTAGAAGGGCATTTCAGGTTCATTGAAAAAGTTTTTTTTAGTAAACCCTAATTGGTTTCAGAGGGGACTGGGGGTTCTGTCATCCCCATTTCAGGTTTCTGATGAAAAGTAAACATGATGCAACACTCTAATGCATGGCTAGCTAGGATGTGACAACTCACCCCCACTCAAAAGAATCTCGTCCCGAGATTTGGGTTCCTCCGGGAAGAGGGCGGGATACTCGAGTCGAAGACGATCCTCCCTTTCCCAAGTTGCTTCATCCTCAGAATGGTGCGACCATTGTACTTTGAGAAACTTGATATTATGACGTCGGGTGGTACGCTCGGCCTGATCGAGGATACGAATGGGGTACTCTCGATATGTAAGATTATCTTGGAGATCAAGCGTTTCGTGGTCCACTCCACGGATAGGATCCGAGAAGCAACGCCTGAGTTGAGAAACGTGGAAGACATCCTGGACTCTGGAGAGGTGCGGAGGTAGTTCCAACTGGTAGGCAACTTCTCCTCGTTTGGCGAGAATGCGAAAAGGTCCAATGTAACAAGGAGCCAATTTGCCCTTAATACCGAAACGATGGGTTCCCTTCAGAGGGGTGACCCGAAGATAAGCCTTCTCGTCAACCTCGAAAGTCACAGCCTTATGTTTTCGGTCATATTGACTCTTTTGACGAGATTGGGCTGTTTTCAACTTTTCACGAACGATACGAACTTGTTCTTCTGCTTCCTGAATCATATCCGGGCCAAAGAATTGTCTTTCCCCGGTCTCTGACCAGTTATGGGGTGTTCGACACCGTCGTCCATAGAGAACTTCAAAAGGGGCTTTACCCAAGCTAGATTGATAGCTGTTGTTGTAAGCGAATTCGGCAAATGGAAGGCACTTCTCCCAGTCCATTCCGAATGAGATAACAGAGGCTCGAAGCATGTCTTCTAGAATCTGGTTGACGCGTTCCACTTGACCACTCGACTGAGGGTGGAAGGCGGTGCTAAAGGAGAGACGGGTTCCCATAGCATTTTGGAAGCTTTCCCAAAATCGAGAGGTGAAAAGACTTCCTCGATCTGAGTTAATTTCCAAAGGAACACCATGGAGGGACACTATTCGGGAGATGTATAAGTCGGCCAGCTGACTAGCGGTTATACTCTCACGAACAGGTAAGAAATGGGCTACTTTGGAAAGACGATCGACAACGACGAAAATAGCATTATTCCCTCTCTTGGTCCTGGGAAAACCGGTAATGAAATCCATACCAATTTTATCCCATTTCCATTCAGGAATAGCTAAGGGTTGAAGGGTGCCAGCAGGCTGTTGATGCTCTGCTTTTACACGACGACAGACGTCGCAATTAGCAATATACTGAGCAATTTCTCTCTTCATCCTAGTCCACCAGAACCTCTGGCGTAGGTCCTGATACATCTTGGTACTACCAGGATGAATGGAGAGAGGAGATTCATGAGCTTCCTTAAGGATCAATCGCCTCAGATTTCGCACTTTGGGAACCACTAATCGATTCCCGAAGTATACGACCCCTTGATCATTAATGGAGAAGCAATTCGCAATTCCTTTCTGAATGTTTCTCTTGATGCGGGAGATTCCCGGATCTACCTTCTGTGCTTTGATAATCTGATCCGTAAGGGTAGGTTTTGCCACCAAGGTGGAAAGAAAACCTTGAGGAACAATGTGAAGGTTAAGCTTCCGAAATTCCTCATGGAGAAGCGGTTGACTTTGTTGTAACATCAGGTTGTTACAATAAGATTTACGACTTAGCGCATCAGCCATGACGTTGGCTTTCCCTGGGGTGTAGGTTATTCCTAAGTCGAAGTCTATGATCAACTCAACCCAACGTCTTTGCCTGAGATTCAGATCCGGTTGGGTGAAAATGTACTTCAGACTTTGGTGATCAGTGAATATTTCGCAACGGTTACCGAGGAGGTAATGTCGCCAGGTCTTAAGTGCATAGACTACGGCTGCAAGCTCTAGATCATGAGTAGGATAATTCTCCTCATGTGGGTGCAATTGCCGTGAAGCGTAGGCAATTACGTGGCGATCTTGCATGAGAATGCAACCTAGTCCTTGTCGCGAGGCGTCGCAGTAGATAACAAAGTCCTTGGAGAAGTCTGGCGGTACCAGTACGGGAGCAGAAGTCAGGCGTCTTTTCAGTTCCTGAAAGCTGTGCTCACATTGTGGAGTCCATTCGAACTTCTTATCTTTCTTGAGGAGTTCGGTTAGAGGTTTTGCAACTTTGGAGAAGTTTTCGACAAAGCGACGACAATAGCTCGCTAAGCCCAGAAAACTACGAACTTGCTTGACCGATTCAGGTGGAGTCCAATTAAGGACGGCTTGAACTCGCTCAGGGTTAACAGCAATACCTTTACCAGATATTACATGACCCAGATAGGTCACTTCTGACAACCAAAATTCACATTTGGAAAACTTGGCATAAAGGCGGTGCTCTCGAAGTTTCTTCAACACTAGCCTTAGATGTTCGGCATGTTCTTCCTCGTTCTTGGAGTAGATGAGTATATCATCGAGATAAACTACGACGAATTTATCCAGATACTCCATGAAGATTGAGTTCATTAACCGAGAGAAGGTGGCTGGAGCGTTGGTTAAGCCGAAGGACATGACGGTGTACTCGTATTGGCCATAACGAGTAACAAAGGCCGTTTTAGGAATGTCCCCGTTTCTGATTTTGATTTGATGGTAGCCCAACCTCAAATCCATCTTGGAGAAGACTGAGGATCCAGCGAGCTGATCATACAGGTCGTTGATCCTGGGGAGCGGATATTTGTTCTTGATTGTGACCAAATTGACAGGTCGGTAATCTACAACCATCCGGTCCGTACCATCCTTCTTCTTGACGAATAGGACGGGGCAAGCCCACGGAGATGAACTAGGGTGGATGAAACCCTTTTTCAAGGACTCATCGAGTTGTTTCTTAAGCTCGGCTAGTTCTAGTGGTGCCATCTTATAAGGTCTTCTAGCAATCGGAACGGTTCCTGGGATGAGGTCTATTATGAACTCAACATCCCTGTCAGGTGGAACACCTGGCAATTCCTCTGGGAAAACATCCGGGAAGTCACGGACTACCGGAACGTCCTCAAGATCTGGCAAAGGGCTGGCGTTAAGAGAATATAACTGTCGCTTGGCTAATCGGGTCAAGACATTGACTATCTTCCCCGAAGGATGAGTGAGTTGAACAGTCCTAGAGAAGCAATCAATTTTGGCATGATGAGCTGACATCCAGTCCATACCCAAAATGATATTAATATCTGAAGATTTGAGAGCTATCAAAGATGCAAGAAAAACAAGTCTGTCGACTTGGATTTCATTTCCATAACTTACCCTAGAGGTCTGCCATCTAGACCCGGGAGTAGAAATTTCCATAGTGGATGGCATGTCACAGAATGCAGTGTTATGCAAACGAGCATAGTTCTCGGATATAAATGAATGAGAGGCTCCTGTATCGAAAAGAACAGATGCCGGGTGGCAATTAACAAGGAGCATACCGAGAACGACGTTGGGATCTTCTTGAGCTTCTTCGGCAGAGATACAATTGACATGGGCACGTGAAGCGGTGACCGGCTTGGCGTGGAATACTTTCCCTGTCGGCTTGCCACGGCCAACAGCTTTAGCAGATTGGTTGGAGTTGGTCTGGGGACACTCACGCATATAGTGGCCAGATTGCCCACACTTGAAACAAGTCACGGAACTGGTACCTGGGGGAGCATTGTTGGTTGGACCCCCATAGGGCTTGGCCGGTGCAGACTGTTGAACAGGGCGAGGCGCCTGGAAAGATGGCCTCGGTGTGAACCTGGGTGGCAGGGCGGTGTTGGGCACCCACACGCGGCGCTTCTGAGGACCAGAACCGGATGAGGAACCCATGTCACGGCCATGCTTGCATGTTGCGTCATAGTCAGTCTGACCAGTTTCAGCACTGATGACTTTGTTGACAAGTTTCTGAAAAGATGTGCACTCATGCAGACGGAGGTCGCGGCGAAGCTCAGGACTAAGTCCCTTACGGAACCTTGCTTGCTTCTTGGCATCAGTAGAAACTTCCTCAGTTGCATATCGTGCGAGGTTACCAAACTCCCTGCTATAAGCATCCACAGAAAGTCGGCCTTGGGTGAAATTACAAAATTCCTCACGTTTACGGTCCATGAGACCCTCCGGAATGTGATGTTCACGGAAAGCCTCACTGAATTCAGCCCAAGTAGTGACATGGCCCGCTGGGCGCATAGCTCCATAATTCTCCCACCATAGACTGGCGGGGCCTTCAAGATGATATGCAGCAAAGGTGACCTTGTCAGCCTCCGCTACCAGCGCGGAACGCAGTTTGTGAGAAATACTGCGAAGCCAGTCATCAGCGTCGAGAGGCTCGACGGAGTGGTGGAACGTGGGTGGATGTAATTTGATAAAATCACTGAGTGACACCACGTTAGTCCTCTGATGGTGTGATGTGTTCTGTTCAATACGCTCCAACAAACGGTTGGTCTCCCGCTTGTTTCTTTCGGCTTCCATCATAACCTCGGCTAGGGAAGGAGGATGAGGCAGATTTGCATTCCTGACTTCACTGCCTTCGGCCTGCTCTTGAGGAGCAGGGTTAGTGCGCGTGTTGACCATCCTAGGTAAACAAGACAATGATTTAGTCAGAATGATAAAATTCCGACATAGGATACAGAATGTAAGGAATAACTCGAAATGCAAGATGATCATCCGTATGACATGGTAAATACAGAAACTGCTTCTTTATTCCATCGTCATACACACCATACAGGGTTTAGTACAAGACCAAACAAAGTACTATTACGGTGAAAAGAGGATTACATCTCATCGGAGGCATTCCAAGCTCCTATACATTATTTTTCTACTCCTCCGGAAAGAGTACAAACTAGGTCATATCCCACGAGTCACGCGGGACGATAGATGACACAGCTAGTGCGAACTAGTGATACTACCACTAACTCAGACCGATCC
>NC_041387.1:485110237-485234159 GCF_002162155.2 Triticum dicoccoides | reverse complement strand
TGGACGGAGGGCGTGGCTACGGCGAGGGGGTGGCGGCGATGGCGTCGGCCATGGCTGGGGTGTGCGAGGGGGAGGGGCTGGAGAGGAGAGGGGGTGTCTGGGGGGTTCGGGGGAGAGAGGGAGGCCGATCCACGGCGTTAGCCGGGCAAGGGAGGCGGCGAGGCGGCGAGCAGGTGCGTGGCACCCATGCGGTGCTCGCCGTCGAGCACCTGCCTGCCTGCCTGGCCGCAAGCAGCTCGCTGGCGCGGTGCTGGGCTGGGCCGGCAGGTGGGCCGGTGCTGGGCGACAGGTAAGGGTTTTTCCATTTTCTTCTGTTTTCTGATTTTTAATACTTCTGCAACTTTGTTGAATTAAATAAAATACCTAGGCAACTTCAAAAATCACCAAACTACTCCTGGTCCATAGTTGGATTATTTCCAACATGAAACATTTTAGTTTGGAGATATTTGAGCATTTAAATATTTATATAATTTTAAATGCCCAAATTCAAATATTTATGATTTAATTCAAAACCCTAGGATGGCCTAGGAAAATGTGCACCACTTTTGGCAGAGGTTCTGAACCAAGACAAAAATGATGGGCATTTTAGAAGGGCATTTCAGGTTCATTGAAAAAGTTTTTTTTAGTAAACCCTAATTGGTTTCAGAGGGGACTGGGGGTTCTGTCATCCCCATTTCAGGTTTCTGATGAAAAGTAAACATGATGCAACACTCTAATGCATGGCTAGCTAGGATGTGACACTCTGGCTTTAGACCCGGGAATCCTTCTTGCAGGTGCTTTGGTCTTCATACCAGGCTTAATGGCAGCAGCTATGCCAAATTCCTTCTTCAGCACCTTCTTCTTTGATGTGGCCTCATCATCAACTGCCACATAGTCCTCATCTTCAGAATTTGAGGTTCTCTTCTTCCTTGTCCTAGTAGCTGCCCTGGGCAAGTTACTAGGTGTGCTCCTGCTACCCTCATCATAGCTGCTTGAGGGACTAGTGCCCTCACTTATCTAAGCTTGCTCCTCTGACCTGTTCTGACTATCACTCTGATATGAAATGTTGCAAACTCTGACAGCAGACCCTGTGAATAGATGTAGATGAGGTAGAGTAGATGAGCATCGCAAAGCACAGAGGTTTTTGCACAACATTGAGTCAAAAACTTAGTTTTAGTTTTCCACAGAAAGCATTTCGGAACTACCAATTTGTAATCTCGGTGATACCGAAGCAGCTTTTGGAACCTAAACTAGTGAACTCAGTGAGACCGAGTCATAGTTCGGTGGCACCAAGACTGCTAGGGTTTCACAGAGAATCGATCTCGGTCGCACCGATTTGCAATTCTCGGTCAGACCGAGCATCACATGTGCAATGGCCTAAGCCAAGTCGGTGAGACCGATTTCTACAACTCGGTCAGTCCGAGATGAATTCGGCGGAAACCTAACCCTAAATTTTCAATCCAAGTCTAAACTACGGAGTATTTTTACTGGATAAGAAGATTTCAAATGTGGCAAGATTCATGGCAATGCAATGTGCTAGGAATCAGAGTGAGGATAGCACAAAGATCAAGTCCATACCCTAATGCGGCGGTGGACTTGCTACGGCGGCAACGGCGGAGACGAATCCCGTTAACGGCGGCGGAGACCAGCGGGAGGAGGTCGCTGGCCACGAGGAGGATGATCCGGAGACCCGATGAGGCAGAGCTGGCTATGCGCGGGTGAAGTGTTTCGGAAGAATTTCCAAAATTTTGACCCGTGAGTATATATATAGCCAGACCCTGCATGTGTGACCGGGTGGAACAACTCGGTGGCATCGAGATGCAAAACTACAAGCAGTTGCTGCAACTCGGTGTGACTGAAAAGTTCGAATCGGTTGCACCAAGATTGAAAACCTAGATCAACTTAGTGATCTCGGTACGACCGAAATGGATGAATCGGTCAGACTGAAACGCACAAAGAGGTTTTGGAAGTTTAAGTCTATGACGAATCGGGGACTCCGAGTGCTCCTCACATAGAGTGGTTCGAATTTGACTTGATCAAACTTTGTGATATAGCATGAACAGAGTTTGAGACAAGAAGAGCATAGATAGCTAGAGAAGGTTCTTAGGCATTCTTGTTCATCCACTTGGAAAAAGAAAAGAAACCAAACAAGCAAAACAACAAGTGGATGTCCTCGAATGAGTAAAATATGCAAACGACATGCTCACACAATAAAATGGCAAATGAAATTTGTGACAAAGCATGCACAACCAATTCTAGCATATATCAAGCAATTGGCGATGACTAGGTCATCTATATATGAGTATATTGACTTAGGAGTCAAATGAGAACATTTGATCATAGGTCATACTCATCGTTTAAGCACAAGTGGGGTTACCACTTTTACATAATGCATTGTTGTGTTCACACCATTAGAGTTGCTTTAGCTCAATTCTTTGAGTAAAGCTCCTCCTAGATGTGAGATCCCCCCTAAGAGGGATAAACTAACCTTGGGTTTTGTCGATGATGACTTCATGTAGGTGTTGAAGATGTGGATGCTCTATGTTGATGTAGATCATTTGGGGCAATCCTTTGGAGTGAGTTGCACTTTCAATACCTACATGGGTTAGTCCCACAAGGAACAAACAAGGATATCCATAGACATAGAGTGATGCACACACAAGATGATGTCCATGATAGCATTAGGTTACCTTGTCCCTTGTCTTACCAACAAGAGGGTTTGTGACTCCATGAACTAGTGCAAAATGTGGAGGTTGGTTGCACTTGTCCTTGCCAAAATGATAAGAGTGAAGTATGTTGGCGGAGTCACCCTCAAGAACTCTCTAGTTCTTCTTCTTAGGGATCCACACCATCTTGATGGGAATCCTTGGGGTTGTAGTTGTACTTGATGAAGTAGAACTCGATGTAGTCTTGGGAACCCACTTGACCAAGGCCTTAGGAGCTTCTTCAAATGCATCAATCTCCTCTTGAAGCTTGTCCTTGCCTTTCTACTTGTGGTCTTGTGGTGGAAGATCATCTTGAGCTTGTGTCCCTTTGAAAGAGGTAGGATCATACTTCTCTTGTTGAGGAACAAACTTCGTCTTGGGGTATTGATCTTCTTCCCACTCAACTCCATTGGCATTGAACTTTCGTCCAAAACCAACACCTTGGTTCTTCTGGTGCCTTCCTTTCTTGTGTACAATTTTCTCGAATTGCTTACTCCTGGCAAGGCTTTTGTAAACACCTTTCTCTATAATTCCCTTCAATAAGCTATTTTCTTGCTCAAGTGTAACTTGGCTAAGAGAATCATTAGTGGAATCAAGAGAACTACTAGAAGCAACAACATTAGATTTAGCATGATAATTGTTGTTACTACTAGAGGAAGAATCTTTCTTGTTCTTGTTACTAGACTTGACTTGAGGCATGTAAGTAGATAAGAGTAAACGCTTGGAAATGTAAGAAGAACTTTTCTTGCAAAGATCATCATTGATAGACTTTAAAAACTCATGCTCTTGCTCAAGATTGAGCTTTTCAAAGTGTAACTTCTCATGAGTCCTTAAAAGTTCTTGATGATCTCCTAAGATAGTTTCATGAGCTAACTTAAGAGTGTTTAGTTCTTTAGTTAGGAGCTCAATCTTTTCCTTATCATTGTCATTCCTTTTATCTTGATTAGCATGATTAATTGACGTTTCATCATAGTATTCATCACTAGAGTTGTCAACAAGTAAATCATCATCACCTAGCAAGTCATCTTCATCACTATTGAAATCAACATACTCGGGGTGTAATACCTTTGGGCCTTTAGCCATGAAGCATCTTCCAAGTCCTTCATTTGGTGAGTCAAATATGTCATAGAAGTTGGTTGACACAAGTTCTAGACCGGCAACACCTTCATCTTGAGTATGTTCTGAGTCGGAGTGATAGCTTCTCTCGGAGTGATGGTCGGAGTCGGAGCCGGATACCCATTCACCAACATGAGCTTGATGTCTTCGTTTTGTATAGCTCTTTCATGACTTGTCCTTCCATTCTGAATCCTTGCTTCTCCGGGATGTTCTTCATTCATAACGATCATCTCTACTCCTCCTCTCTCTTGGTGGTGATTCTTCTCTTCTACTTCTTCTCTTTGGAGATTCTTCTCTTCTTTTGTAGGGAGCCGTGCACTCATTGGAATAGTGTCCGGGTCTTCCACAATTGTAGCAATTACGCTCACGAGTAGAAGATCTTTTGTCATTGTAGGACCTTGACTTGGAACTTCTTTCCTTGCTTCTACTCTTGTAGAACTTGTTGAAGTTCTTCACCATCAGGCTCAATTATTCATTGAAGGTTTGTTTTTCACTTAATGATGTGGGAGCTTCACATGAGGCTTTGTAAGCACCACTTGACTTGTTGTGGAGCTCTTCCTTATCCTTGAGTGACATCTCATGAGCAAGAATTCTTCCAATGACCTCCGTTGGCTTGGGATTCTTGTAATTGGGCATCATTTGTATCAATGTGCACACGGTATCATACTTTCCATCCAAGGCTCTTAGGATCTTCTTGATGATGAATTTGTCGGTCATCTCTTCACTTCGTAAGCCGACAATC
This sequence comes from Triticum dicoccoides, assembly GCF_002162155.2. Lineage (NCBI taxonomy): Eukaryota > Viridiplantae > Streptophyta > Magnoliopsida > Poales > Poaceae > Triticum > Triticum dicoccoides. The sequence goes on along the minus strand of NC_041387.1, from coordinate 485,229,617 downwards.
TCATTTGTGATGAGATCAAGCCTAGAGTACATTTCAGCGACACCTTCACCATCCTTCATTTTGAACTTGTCAAGTTGACTTTGAAGCACATCCAATTTGGATTCCTTGACGGAGTCGGTACCTTCGTGCATGTCAATCAAAGTGTCCCAAATTTCCTTTACGTTCTCAAGACAGCTGATTTTGTTGAATTCTTCGGGGCACAATCCGTCGAAGAGGATATCGCAAGCCTGAGCATTGTATTGCAGCATCTTCAACTCTTCCGCGGTAGCTTCACAGTTCGGTTCTCTCCCATCAAAAATTCACCTTGCAAGCCAATACACACAATAGCCCATACGGCGGGGTTATGTCCAAGAATATGCATTTTCATCTTATGCTTCCAACTAGCAAAATTAGTACCATCAAAGTAAGTACCTCTACGGTGATAATTTGCCTCGCTAGACGCCACACTCTCCTAGGTTGTGAAACCAAGGCTATAAATACCAAAAGCTATGGAGATCAAAGCAAATGGAGACCAAAGCCCTGATACCACTAGTAGGATCGAAAGTATGTCTAGAGGGCGGTGATTAGACTACTTGACCAAATAAAAACCTTGCCTTTTCCCAATTTTAATTCTTGGCAGATTTTAGCAACTTAGCACAAGTCAAGCAATCAACCTACACATGCAATTCTAGAGTATAGTAGCGCAATGTAAGACAATTTCATATGAAGGTAAAGGGGATGAGTTTGAGGAGGCAAACGCAATTGGATGCACGGAGATTTTTGAGCCGTGGTTCCGGTAGGTGGTGCTATCGTACATCCAGGTTGATGGATACTTCAACCTACGAAGGGTAACGACTGCACGAGTCCAAAGAGGGCTCCACCCACGAAGGGTCCACGAAGAAGCAACCTTGTCTATCCCACCATGGCCGTCACCCACGAAGAACTTGTCTCACTAGGGGTAGATCTTCACGAAGTAGGCGATCTCCTTGCCCATACAGACTCCTTGGTTCAACTCCATAATCTTGTCGGAGGCTCCCAAGTGACACCTAGCCAATCTAGGAGACACCACTCTCCAAGAAGTAACAAATGGTGTGTTGATGATGAAATCCTTGCTCTTGTGCTTCAAATGATAGTCTCCCCAACACTCAACTCTCTCTCACAGGATTTGGATTTGGTGGAAAGAAGATTTGAGTGGAAAGCAACTTGAGAAGGCTAGAGATCAAGATTCATATGGTAGGATTGGAAATATCTTGACCTCAACACAAGTGTAGGTGGTTCTCTCTCAGAAAATGTAAGTTGGAAGTGTAGGCATGTTCTGATGGCTCTCTCTCCACGAATGAAGAGTGGGTGGAGGGGTATATATAGCCTCCACACAAAATCTAACCGTTACACACAACTTACCAATCTCGGTGGGACCGAATCCTGAAACTCGATCAGACCAATTTAGCAAATAATGTGACCGTTAGGGTTTTCGATGGGACCGACATGTCAACTCGGTGGGACCAATATGGTTAGTGTTAGGGCATAATGTAATCTCGGTGAGACCGATTACGCAAACTCGGTGGGACCGATTTTGGTAATAAGCTAACCAGAGAGTTGGTCAGGCAAACTCGGTGGGACCGATTCGCTCATCTCGGTGAGACCGAAAAGTTACGAAAGGGAAACAGAGAGTCTACATTGCAATCTCGGTGGGACCGATCGCCCATCTCGTTTGGTCCGAAATGTTACGAAGGGAAACAGAAAGATTACAATCCCATCTCGATGAGATCGAGATCACTATCGGTGAGACCGAAAAGACTAGGGTTTGTGGCAGTGGCTATGACATCTGAACTCGGTGGCGTCGGATAGAAAGAATCGGTGGGGCCGAGTTTGATTTTTGGTTTATGTCATATGTGGATGTGAGAAAGTAGTTGAGGGCTTTGGAGCATATCACTAAGCATTTTGAGCAAGATCCTCATTAAGCAACACCTCATCCCTCCTTGATAGTATTGGCTTTTCCTATAGACTCAATGTGCTCTTGGATCACTAAAATAGAAAATGTAGAGTCTTGTGCTTTGAGCTTGAGCCAATCCTTTTGTCCTTAGTATTTTGAGGGATCCAGTTTTCTCATCCATGCCATGCCAATCATTGAGCTTTCCTGAAATATTTATCTTGAAATAGCATTAGCTCAATGAGCTATATGTTGTTAGGAATTACCAAAACCACCCAGGGATAGTTGCACTTTCAGTCTCACTTGGGCCATTCTGCTTAATGTGTCACAATATCTGGTTTGGTGACTGGGCTATAAAGAAGCAACCATTATTCCATAATAAAAATGGAAATTTCATAGTCACATAATTTCATTTTCGTGTCCTACTACTAGGAAAAAGTCTTATAGGTGGTCCCAAATGAGTGGCGGACATGGACAAGAACCCGCCACTACTATTTTGGAAAGTAGCAGTGATGGGTAAAAACAAAAGCATGCCACTAAAGTCACGACAACAGTGATGGCCAGAAATGTTATGTTATGCTCCAAATTCAAGTATAAAGAGAAAGCTAACTTCTGACGAGCAAGTGCAGCAAGGCGGTACGGGTCAATATTGGTCCAGGTCATCTGGGTTATATATACCTCTTGTAAGCCACAACACAGGATAAGTTGATTAGTTGTAAATCCTTGGCGTTTGTAACCTCCCCCGATATAGTGAAGATTTGCTAGCTAGCGCCCGTGGTTTTCCCCTTCGTGTTGGAGGGGTTTTCCACGTTAAATCTCATGTCTCCTTGCTTGTTTTCGTTCTTCATCGTGTTGATTTGCCTGTCGTATCTCTAACAAGTGGCATTCATGCCTTGTTTCTATCTAGGGTTTCGACAACATGGCATCGATGAAGTTTGATCATCCATTGCGGGATTATGACACGAGGTTTTCCTTCTAGCAAGTGAAGATGCGGGCTTCCTGGTGCATCCCGATCTGGGCGAGGCACTAGATGGCTTCGGTGGAAAAGAACCGAAGGTGTGGACCGAAGATGAGAAGCATAGAGATCATAAGGCTCTTCTTTGATTCATCTTCATCTATCTAACAATATTTTGCAAGAAGTGCTGGAGGAGAAATCTGCAGTAGCTCTCTGGCTGAGATTGGAGTTGATCGGCATGTCCTAGGACCTGACCAGTCAGATGCACATGAAGATGAAGTTGTTCATACACAAGTTGTAAGGAGGTGGTTCGGTGGTAAACCACTTGTCGATTTTCAAGGAGATCGTTTCTGACTTACAGTCTATGGACGTAAAGTATGATGATTAAGATTTAGGTATTCAACTTTTATGCTCTCTACCTAGTTCCTTTTCAAATTTTCGAGATACCGTATTATATAGCCGTGATGAACTAATTGTTGCTCAAGTATATGAGGCCCTTCAACAGAAGGAAAAGATGAAAGATATATTGCAATCTAATGAATCGTCCTTCAAAGGAGAAGCTTTGCAGGTATGAGTTAGGCCTGAGTAGAAAAATTACTACTACTACAACAACAACGATAAAAGCAAGAACAAAAGAGGTCATTTGAAGTCCAAAGCATCTGGGAAGGAGAATTTGTGGAGGTATTGTAGGAAAGAGGGTCACCTCATTGATGACTGTTGGAAGTTGGAAAATAAGGAGAAAAGGAACGGTACGTGGAAACCTAAAAATAAATACGATGGCCATGGTAAGGTCGATGTTACATCTATTAATAAGTCTGATTCAGATGATGCCTCAGTTGTTTTTGTTGGATGTGTTTCATGTCATGATGAATGGATACTTGATTATGCCTGTTTGTTTCATATATGTTGTATTAGATATTGGTTTAGTACTTATGAGTTTGTGCAGAGTGGAGATGTTGTGCATATGGGATATGGCAACTCACGTGAGATTGTGGTAATTGGTTATGTTTAGATCAGGACACATGACAGCATGATACACACGTTGACAGATGTGAGACACATACAAGGCATGGCAAGAAAGCTCATCTCGTTGAGTACTCTTGACATCAAAGGGTACAAGCACTCCGGTTCAGGTAGAGTTCTGAAGGTAACAAAAGGTTTCGTCATTCATATGATAGGTGATATGAATTCTGCTAAGTTATATGTTCTTAGAGAAAGCACTATTAGTGGTACTATTGTTGTTGTTGACTTCTGATAAATCCAGTCAAACTAATATTTGGCATATGCGCCTTGGGAATATGAATAAATTTGGCATGGCATAAATGACCAAGAGAGAACTTTCGGATGGCTGCAACGTAACTGAGTTGGAGTTTTGTAAGCACTGCATTTTTGGTAAGCACAAGAGGGTAAAGTTCAATGTTGCTCTTCATACCATAGAAAGTATATTAGATTACATACATGCTGATTTGTGGGGACATTCCTGTAAACCCTCGCTTGCTAGTTCTCGTTATATGCTTATAATTATTGATGATTTTCCAGAAAAGTGTGGCCTTATTTTCTGAAAAATAAAAATGATGTGTTTGATGCCTTGAAGGATTGGAAAATTATGGTAGAAAGGAAAACTAAGAGGAAGGTAAAAATACTTTGTACTAGCAATGTTATGGAATGCTGTTCAAAAGCTTTTAACAATTATTGCAAAAAATTGGGCATCGTGAGGCACCACACCGTCCCATACACTCCTTAACACTACAAAAAAAGACACATCCGTGACATTTTGGGTCGAACAAATTTTTTTTCTGTCATACTTATGACACTTCTATGACGATAATTGTGACAAAACTCGGTATCATCATAGATGTGGTGGGCTCCTACTTCTATGACAAAAAATCATGACATAAAATGGGCTTTTCGTCCTAGGCGGGCCGGAGACGCAGCTGCATGACATTCTTTGGGCTGTCCATGACCGAAAAAACCATGGTAGAAGCGAGGGCGAGGAAAATTTCAGCGATTTCCCGGTTACGGTGGGTGGTCGGGGGCTGAGCTATGCGCGTTTCTCTCATACAAGTATGTGTGTGTGTGTGTGTGCGAGGCGTTGGGCTCTAACTGAACCCGAGCGAGGCGTCGCCTAACTGAACCCGAGCGATTGCACTGCAGGCTACGCGTTACTAAACCCGAGCAATCGATCGATGGCTGTTAACTGAACCCGATCGAGCGATTCCTTTGCTACTGCTGCTAACTGAAGCCGATCGATGCTGCCTCTGGATGAACAGTGAGTGTTGTGGGAGGGGGGGTGGATGAACAGTGAGCGGTGGGGTGGATGAATAGGACCCCGTGGTGTTGCCTCTGGATGAACAGGACCCCGATCGATCGAGCCGGTTGGGGCTGGATGAACAGGACCCCGTGGAGGGCCGGATGAATAGTATACAATGGAGGGGTGGATGAACAGTAGCCCGTGGAGGGGTGGTTGAACAGGAGCCCGTGGAGAGGGGTGGTTGAACAGGAGCCCGTGGAGAGGGGTGGTTGAACAATAGCCGGTGGAATAAAGCGCAGTGGAGGATGGATGAACAGGCTCCCATGGATGAACAGTCATAGGTGGAGGCTGGAGGAGGTCGACGATGGATGAACAGTAGCCCGTGGAGGCTGGAGGAGGTCGACGGTGGAGATGAACAATATCTCGTGGAGTCCTGTTTTGCGGTACGCCACACCCCTCCCGATGAACAAGACCCCCTTTCGACCGTAGCTCTCCAACACAAGTCCGTTTCGTCCGTTTTGCGGTACGCCACACCCCTCCCGATCAACAGGACCCCGTTTCGACCGTAGGAGGTCCAACACAAGTCCGTTTCCTCCGTTTTGCGGTATGCCAGACCCCACCCGATGAACAAGATCCCATTTCGAACATGGCCGGTCGAACACAAGGCCGTTTCCTCCGTTCCGTGGTACGCCAGGTCTCATTTCCATCGCATGTTTCATCCAAGCCCTCCCGATGAACACGACGACGCATTCTGTTCTGACCCAGCCGGTTGGCTCCCCATGAACACAATGACGACGTTGTTTCTCTGTTCTGACCCAGCCATGTACACGAGCCCTGGCTGTACGTATGCGCGAGTAGGCGTTTGAGACCCCTCCCATATGTACGTACGTGGCCGTATTTACTTTCTTGCACCCTGGCCAATGTACGTACGTGTACATGCTACGTACGCGCCTCTACTATGACACGTGCGCGCCTCTACATCGACCAGTATGTACGTACACGTTCGCGACCAGAATGCCAATGCTACGTACGCTTCAACCAGGTGGGTCCCGACTGTCAGGCACTTCCTTGCATGCGAAGATGTAGCTGGTGGGTCCCAGCAGTCAGGGGGGCGAATCATTTTGTTTTTTGCCCGGACGCACTTCCTTGTGTGCGAAGATGTAGCTGGTGGGTCCCAGCAGTCAGGGGGAAATGTTTTTTTCGTGAAATACGGTGGCCCGTCTGGTGAGTCCCCACTGTTAGGAGGAGGAATAATTATTTTGTGCGTAATAAGGAGGTACTTCCTTGCTGCGGCCGTGGACCCAGTTGTCAGCCAATCCATGTACAGTGCACGTCCGATGGAAGTCGTTCCTTGACCAAGTTGACCACGCTGCGCCGAGAGCACCAGGGCAATGGACAATGGCGAGGCCTAGGAAGGGGACGACACGGAGCCGGGGAAGACGCGACAGTGGATGCCCACGCGTAGAGGAGTATGAGGGTTCACTGGTTCGCTGCGGTGTGAGGCTGTCGTCGCCGTTAAATAGCAGGGGGTGTGGGTGAGTAGAGGAATGGCCTGGCCAGCGATGGGAGTAGTAGGGGGCGGTGAGGCCTCCGCCGCATCGCAGCCACTGGAGGCAGGAGCACGAGGCAGGACCGGCGCTGGTTTGGGCGGCTGGAGCAAGAAGACTAGAGGTTGAAGAAGCACTACGGCCGTTGGATGGACATCGTACGGTCATTGGAGCTAGAATCATGCATATTGACTAAGATGACAAAGCCCTCCGTCCCCGTCAACTTAGTAGGCCCACAAGTGAGTCTGCCACTATACTGGGTGCCAGCTAGCAGGGGGATTATTCATTTTTTTGTGCGTAATAAGGAGGCACTTCCTTGCGTGCGAAGATATAGCTGGTGGGCCCAAGCTGTCAGCGGTGGTAACATTTTTTTCGTGAAATACAGAGGCCCTTTCGGTGGGTCCCAGATGTCAGGTGGAGGAATCATTATTTTACGCGTAATAAGGAGGCATTTCCTTGCGTGCGGCTGTGAACCCAGCTGTGAGCCTCTCCACGTACAATCCACTTCAAATGCATGTCGGTCGTTGACCATGTTGACCAGGTCGCGTCGAGAGCACCAGGGCGGTGGACGACGGCGAGGCTTAGGAAGGGAACGAGATGGAGGCAGGGAAGACTCGGCAGTTGTTTCCCATGCGGAGGGGAGTATGACTGTACGAGGGTTTACTGGTTCGTCTGCCCTCGCCGGAGAATAACAGCAGGTGTGGGTGAGTATTGGGATGGCTAGGCCAGCGATGGGAGTACGGTGGGGCGGTGAGGCATGCGCGACAGTATAGCCGACCGCGGGAAGGAGGGAGCAGGCAGTCCCGCCAACGCTTGTTTGAGCGGCTGGAGCAGGAAGAGCAGAGATTGAAGAAGCACGATGGTCGTTGGATGGAAATCCAACAGTCACTGCTTGTACGTCAACCTTTTTTAGGAAAGCCTCAAATCTATGGAAAACAACATACAACCCATGTGCCATTATTTCTAATAATTTACAGCCCATTTGCTAATTCTTAAGGTTTTTTTGAGCCCATATTCTTTTTGTTAGCATTACAGCCCATATTGTGGCCATGGTTAAAAAATTATATGAAATTTTGCATATTTCGGTGCGGTCCGAACTATTTTTAAACCCGAAATTTCAAGTCACATTCAAACTGATTTTAAAAATAAATGTATATCAATATAAAATCCAACAAATTGTCCACGCATAAAAATCAATGCAATTTAAAATCTTGAAATGAAAAAAAGAAATTTGAAACTAATTGCCGGTTTGATGTGTTTTAAAAATGTACATCCCATTTCTCATTACTGATAGGCCATTTTCTTGGCCAGCCGAATGAAGCTCTCCTCGTCTTGAAAGATTTGCAGCCCAACGGGCCTGACAAAGTGACTTACTTGGCAAATCACAGAAAAATTGGGTTGTGGCCGTGGACCCAGCTGCGGCCATGGACCTAGCTATCAGCCTCTCGACGTACAGTACTCTTTCGATGGAAGTCGGTCGTTGACCACATAGACCACGCTGTTGGGGAACGTAGCAGAAATTCAAAATTTTCTACGCATCACCAAGATCAATCTATGGAGAGACTAGCAACGATAGAGAAGGGGAGTGCATCTACATACCCTTGTAGATCGCTAAGCGGAAGCGTTGCAAGAATGCGGATGAGGTAGTCGTACTCGTGGCGATTCAGATCGCGGTCGATTCCGATCTAAGCGCCGAACAACGGCGCCTCCGCATTCAACACACGTGCAGCCCGGTGACGTCTCCCATGCCTTGATCCAGCAAGGAGAGAGGGACAGGTTGGGGAAGAGTCCGTCCAGCAGCAGCACGACGGCGTGGTGGTGGTGGACGAGCGCGGTACTCCAGCAGGGCTTCGCCAAACACTACGAGAGATGAGGAGGGAGAGAGGTAGGGCTGCGCCTTGGGAGAGAGAGACTCCTATGTTGGCCAGCCCCAAAACCTCCACTATATATTGGGGCAAGGGGGAGGGGGAGGCGCCCTAGGGTTTCCCCTAGGGGGGCGGCGGCCAGGGCAGATGGGATCTCCCCATTGGGTGACTTGGCCCCCAAGCCAGGAGGTGGGAACCCTAGATGGGGCGCCCCAAACCCCCTGGTCACGTGGGAATAGGTGAGGGGGGCGCACAGCCCCTTAGTGGTCTGGTTTGCCCCCTTCCCTTGGCCCATGAAGCCCCCCCAACACTTGCCGGGGCTCCCGAAATACCTTTCGGTCATGCTGGTCATCACCCGGTACCTCCGGAACACTTCCAGACTCCAAAACCCTTCGTCCAATATATCAATCTTTACCTCCGGACCATTCCGGGACTCCTCATGACGTTCGGGATCTCATCCGGGACTCCAAACAACATTCGGTAACCACATACAAACTTCCTTTATAACCCTAGCGCCATCGAACCTTAAGTGTGTAGACCCTACGGGCTCGGGAATCATGCAGACATGACCGAGACATCTCTCTGGTCAATAACCAACAGCGGGATCTAGATACCCATGTTGGATCCCACATGTTCCATGATGATCTCATCGGATGAACCACTATGTCAAGGATTCAATCAATCTCGTATACAATTCCCTTTGTCTACTGGTATGATACTTGCCCGAGATTTGATCGTCACTATCCCGATACCTTGTTCAATCTTGTTACCGGCAAGTCTCTTTACTCGTTCCATAACACATCATCCCACGATCAACTCCTTGATCACATTGTGCACATTATGATGATCTCCTACCGAGTGGGCCCAGAGATACCTCTCCGTCACACGGAGTGACAAATCCCAGTCTCGATTCGTGCCAACCCAAGAGACACTTTCAGAGATATCCGTAGTGCACCTTTATAGCCACCTAGTTACGTTGTGACGTTTGGTACACCCAAAGCATTCCTACGGCATCCGGGAGTTGCACAATCTCATGGTCTAAGGAAAAGATACTTGACATTTAGAAAAGCTTTAGCATACGAACTACACGATCTTGTGCTAGGCTTAGGATTGGGTCTTGTCCATCACATCATTCTCCTAATGGTGTGATCCCGTTATCAATGACATCCAATGTCCATGGTCAGGAAACCGTAACCATCTATTGATCAACGAGCTAGTCAACTAGAGGCTTACTAGGGACATGGTGTTGTCTATGTATCCACACATGTATCTGAGTTTCTTGTCAATACAATTCTAGCATGGATAATAAACGATTATCATGAATAAGGAAATATAATAATAACTAATTTATTATTGCCTCTTGGGAATATTTCCAACAGTCTCCCACTTGCACTAGAGTCAATAATCTAGTTCACATCACCATGTGATTAACACTCACAGGTCACATCGCCATGTGACTAACATCCAAAGAGTTTACTAGAGTCAACAATCTAGTTCACATCACTATGTGATTAACACTCAATGAGTTCTGGGTTTGATCATGTTGTGCTTGTGAGAGAGGTTGTAGTCAACGGGTCTACAACATTCAGATCCCTATGTATTTCGCAAAACTTTATGTCATATCATAGATGCTGCTACCACGTTCCACTTGGAGCTATTCCCAAATTGTTGCTCCATTATACGTATCCGGAATCTCTAGTCAGAGCTATCCGGATAGGTGTTAAGCTTGCATCGACGTAACTCTTTACGTCAAACTCTTTATCACCTCCATAACCGAGAAACATTTCCTTATTCCTCTAAGGATAATTTTGACCGCTATCTAGTGATCCACTCCTGGATCACATTTGTACCCTCTTGCCAGACATGTGGCAAGGCACACATCAGGTGCGGTACTTAGCATGGCATACCGTATAGATCCTATGACAAAAGCATAGGGGACGACCTTCGTCCTTCCTCTTTCTTCTGCCGTGGTCAAGCTTTGAGTCTTACTCAACTTCACACCTTACAACTCAGGTAAGAATCCCTTCTTTGACTGATCTATTTTGAACTCCTTCAAAATCATGTCAAGGTGTGCGTTCTTTGAAAGTATCATCGGGCGTCTTGATCTATCTCTATAGATCTTGATGCCCAATATGTAAGCAACTTTATCCAGGTCTTCCTTTGAAAATAATTCTTCAAACAACCGTTTATGCTTTCCAGAAATTCTACATTATTTCGGATCAACAATATGTCATCCACATATACGTATCAGAAATGTTGTAGCGCTTGCACTCACTTTCTTGTAAATACAAGTTTCTAGCAAACATTGTATAAACCTAAAAGCTTTGATCACTCCATCAAAGCATATATTCCGACTCCGAGATGCTTGCTCTAGTCCATAGAAGGATTGCTGGAGCTAGCATACCTTTTAGCATCCTTAGGATCGACAAAACCTTTCTGATTGTATCACATACAACCTTTCCTTACGAAAGCTGGTAAGGAAACTTGTTTTGACATCCATCTACTAGATTTCATTAATGCAGCTAATGATAACATGATTCCGACGGACTTAAGCATCGCTACGGATGAGAAAATCTCATCGTAGTCAACTCCTTGAACTTGTGAAAAAACTCTTCGCCACAAGTCGAGCTTCATAGACGGTGACATTACCGTCCACGTCCGTCTTCTTCTTAAAGATCCTTTTTTCTCAATGGCTTGCCGATCATCGGGCAAGTCCACCAAAGTCCATGCTTTGTTTTGATACATGGATCCTATCTCGCATTTCTCGGCTTCTAACTATTTGTCGGAATACGGGCCCACCATCGCTTCTCCATAGTTCATAGGTTCATTGTTGTCCAACAACATGACCTCTAAGACAGGATCACCGTACCACTCAGGAGTAGTACATATCCTTGTAGAACTACGAGGTTCGATAGCAACTTGATCCGAAGCTTCATGATCACTATCATTAGTTTCCTCTTCAACAGTCGTAGGTTCCACAGAAACATCTTTCTGTGTTGCACTACTCTCCGGTTGAAGTGAGGGTTCGACAACCTCATCAAGTTCTATCTTCCTCCCACTCAATTCTTTCGAGAGAAACTCCTTCTCGAGAAAGGACCCGTTCTTAGCGACAAACACTTTGCCCTCGGATCTGAGATAGAAAGTATACCCAACTATTACCTTTGGGTATCCTATGAAGATGTATTTGTCCGCTTTGGGTTCGAGCTTTTCCGGCTGAAGCCTTAAGCATCGCAACACCAAATATTAAGAAACGACAACTTTGGTTTCTTGCCAAACCTATGTTCATACGACGTCATCTCAACGGACTTAGATGGTGCCCTATCTAAACTGAATGTAGCTGTCTCTAATGCATAACCTCAAAATAATAGCGGTAGATCGGTAAGAGACATCATAGATCGCACCATATCTCATAAGGTTCGATTACGACGTCCGGACACACCATGACGCTGTGGTGTTCTAGGTGGCTTCAACTACGAAACTATTCCACAATGTCTTAAGTGATTGCCAAACTCATAACTCAGAAAATCTCCCCTTGATCAGATCGTAGGAACATGATCTTCTTGTTATGATGATTCTTAACTTCACTCTGAAATTGCTTGAACCTTTTCAAATGTTTCAGACTTTTGCTTCATTAAGTAAATATACCCATATCTACTCAAATCGCAGTGAAGATGAGAAAATAACGATATCCACCACACGCCTTAATTCTCATTGGATCACACACATCAGCATGTATGATTTCCAACAAGTCACTTGCCCGTTTCCTTGTACCTGAAAACGGGATCTTAGTCATCCTGCCCATGAGGCATGGCTCGCATGTGTCAAGCAATTCAAAATCAAGTGACTCCAAACATCCATCAGCATGGAGTTTCTTCATGCATTGTATGCCAAAATGACCTAAGCGGCAGTGCCACAAGAAAGTGGTACTATCATTATTAACTCTACATCTTTTGGCGTTAATATTATTATCATGTGTATTACTATGATCGACATTCAATAAACCATTGGGTGCATGACCATAAAGGTATTATTCATGTAAACAGAATAACCATTATTCTCTAACTTAAATGAATAACCGTATTGCAATGAACATGATCTAATCATATTCATGCTCAACGTAGACACCTGATAACATTTATCTAGGTTCAATACTAATTGCGAAGGTAGAGGGAGCGTGCGATGGTGATCTTATCAACCTTGGAAACACTTCCAACACACATCGTCACCTCACCCATAGCTAGTCTCCGTTCAGTCCGTAGCTTTTGCTTCAAGTCACTAATAATAGCACCTGAACTGGTATCCAATACCCAGGTACTACTAGGAGTACTAGTAAGGTACACATCAATAACACGTATATCAAATATACTTTGTTGAAGTTGCCAGCTTTCTTATCTACCATGTATTTGGGGTAGTTCCGCTACCATGTGACCGTTCCCCTTACAATAGAAGCACTTAGTCTCGAGGTTTGGGTTCAACCTTGGGTTCCTTCATTAGAGCGACAACTGGTTTGCCATTCATGAAGTTTCCCTTCTAGCCCTTGCCCCTTTTGAAACCAGTGGTCTTAATAAACCATCAACACTTGATGCTCCTTCTTGATTTCTATTTTTGCAGTCTTAAGCACCGCTAATAGCTCCGGGATCATCTCCATCATTTGCATGTCATAGTTCATCACGAAGTTCTAGTAGCTTGGTGATAGTGTCTAGAGAATTTCGTCAACCACTATCTCATCTGGAAGATTAACTCCCACTTGGTTCAAGTAATCTTAGCACCAAGACATTCTGAGCACACGCTCACTAGTTGAGCTATTCTCCTCCATCTTGTTGGCAAAAGAACTTGTCAGAGGTCTCATACCTCTCAACACGGGCATGAGCCTGAAATCCCAATTTCAGCTCTTGGAACATCTCATATGTCTTATGGCGTTCAAAACGTCATTGGAATCTCGATTCTAAGCCGTAAAGTATGGTGCACTAAACTATCAAGTAGTCATCATGACGTGTCTGTTAGGTGTTCACAACATCCACAGACGATGTTGTAGGGGTTTGCACATCGAGCGGTGCATCAAAGACGTAAGCCTTCTATGTAGCAGTGAGGACACTCCTCGGACTATGGACCCAGTCCGCATCATTGCTTACAATATCTTTGAACTTAGTCTTTCTCTAGGAACGTATTAAAACAGGGAGCTACAACGCGAGCTATTGATCTATAACCTTTTTGCAAAGACAACTTAGACTATTGTTCATGATAAATAAGTTCATCTAATCAAATTATATAATGAACTCACACTCAGATAGACATCCCTCTAGTCATCTAAGTGATACATGATCCAAGTCAACTAGGTCGTGTCCGATCATCACGTGAGACGGACTAGTCATCATCGGTGAACATCTTCATGTTGATCGTATCTTCTATATGACTCATGTTCGACCTTTCGGTCTTCCGTGTTTCGAGGCCATGTCTGTACATGCTAGGCTCGTCAAGTCAACCTAAGTGTATTGCGTGTGTAAATCTGGCTTACACCCGTTGTATGCGAATGTTAGAACCTATCACACTCGATCATCACGTGGTGCTTCGGAACAACTGACCTTAGCAACGGTGCACAGTTAGGGGAACACTTTCTTGAAATTATTGGGAGGGATCATCTTATTTAAACATGATAAACATCACATGCAATCAAATAATGACATGATATGGCCAATATCATTTTGCTCCTTTTGATCTCCATCTTCGGGGCGCCATGATCATCATCGTCACCGGCATGACACCATGATCTCCATCATCATGATCTCCATCATCGTGTCTTCATGAAGTTGTCTCGTTAACTATTACTTCTACTACTATCTCTAATGGTTTAGCAATAAAGTAAAGTAATTACATGACGTTTATGTTGACACGCAGGTCATAAATAAATTAAGACAACTCCTATGGCTCCTGCCGGTTGTCATACTCATCGACATGCAAGTCGTGATTCCTATTACAAGAACATGATCAATCTCATACATCACATATATCATTCATCACATCCTTTTGGCCATATCACATCACACGGCATATGCTGCAAAAACAAGTTAGACGTCCTCTAATTGTTGTTGCAAATTTTACGTGGCTGCTATAGGTTTCTTAGCAAGAACGGTTCTTACCTACGCCAAAACCACAACGTGATATGCCAATTTCTATTTACCCTTCATAAGGACCCTTTTCATCGAATCCGATCCGACTGAAGTGGGAGAGACAGACACTCGCTAGCCACCTTATGCAACTAGTGCATGTCAGTCGGTGGAACCTGTCTCACGTAAGTGTACGTGTAAGGTCGGTCCGGGCCGCTTCATCCCACGATGCCGCTGAATCAAGATAAGACTAGTAACGGCAAGTAAATTGACAAAATCGACGCCCACAACAACTTGTGTTCTACTCGTGCATAGAAACTACGCATAGACGTAGCTCATGATGCCACTGTTGAGGAATGTAGCAGAAATTCAAAATTTTCTACGCATCACCAAGATCAATATATGGAGAGACTAGCAACGAGAGAGAAGGGGAGTGCATCTACATACCCTTGTAGATCGCTAAGCGGAAGCGTTGCAAGAATGCGGATGAGGTAGTCGTACTCGTGGAGATTCAGATTGCGGTCGATTCCAATCTAAGCACCGAACAACGGCGCCTCCACGTTCAACACACGTGCAGCCCGGTGACGTCTCCCATGCCTTGATCCAGCAAGGAGAGAGGGAGAGGTTGGGGAAGAGTCCGTCCAGCAGCAGCACGACGGCATGGTGGTGGTGGAGGAGCGCGGTACTCCAGCAGGGCTTCGCCAAGCACTACGAGAGACGAGGAGGGAGAGAGGTAGGGCTGCGCCTTGGGGAGAGAGACTCCTATGTTGGGCAGCCCAAAAACCTCCACTATATATAGGGGCAAGGGGGAGGGGGAGGCGCCCTAGGGTTTCCCCTAGGGGGCGGCGGCCAGGGTAGATGGATCTCCCCTTTGGGTGACTTGGCCCCCAAGCCAGGAGGTGGGAACCCTAGATGGGGTGCCCCAAACCCCCTGGTCACGTGGGAATAGGTGAGGGGGGCACACAGCCCCTTAGTGAGCTGGTTTGCCCCCTTCCCTTGGCCCATGAAGCCCCCCAACACTTGCCGGGGCTCCTGAAATACCTTTCGGTCATGCCCGTCATCACCCGGTACCTCCGGAACACTTCCGGACTCCAAAACCCTTCATCCAATATATCAATCTTTACCTCTGGACCATTTCGGGACTCCTCGTGACATCTGAGATCTCATCCGGGACTCCGAACAACATTCGGTAAACACATGCAAACTTCCTTTATAACCCTAGCGTCATTGAACCTTAAGTGTGTAGACCCTACGGGCTCGGGAATCATGCAGACATGACCGAGACATCTCTCGGGTCAATAACCAATAGCGGGATCTGGATACCCATGTTGGCTCCCACATGTTCCACGATGATCTCATCAGATGAACCACGATGTCAAGGATTCAATCAATCCCGTATACAATTCCCTTTGTCTACTGGTATGATACTTGCCCAAGATTCGATCGTCGGTATCCCGATACCTTGTTCAATCTCGTTACCGACAAGTCTCTTTACTCGTTCCATAACACATCATCCCGCGATCAACTCCTTGATCACATTGTGCACATTATGATGATGTCCTACCGAGTGGGCCCAGAGATACCTCTCCGTCACACGGAGTGACAAATCCCAGTCTCGATTCGTGCCAACCCAACAGACACTTTCGGAGATACCCGTAGTGCACCTTTATAGTCACCCAGTTACGTTGTGACGTTTGGTACACCCAAAGCATTCCTACGATATCCGGGAGTTGCACAATCTCATGGTCTAAGGAAAAGATACTTGACATTTAGAAAAGCTTTAGCATACGAACTACACGATCTTGTGCTAGGCTTAGGATTGGGTCTTGTCCATCACATCATTCTCCTAATGATGTGATCCCGTTATCAACGACATCCAATGTCCATGGTCAGGAAACCGTAACCATCTATTGATCAACGAGCTAGTCAACTAGAGGCTTACTAGGGACATGGTGTTGTCTATGTATCCACACATGTATCTGAGTTTCCTGTCAATACAATTCTAGCATGAATAATAAATGATTATCATGAATAAGGAAATATAATAATAACTAATTTATTATTGCCTCTAGGGCATATTTCCAACACACACCGCGTCGAGAGCACCAAGGCGATGGACGACTGTGAGGCCTAGGAAGGGGAATACGTGGAGCCGGGGAAGACGCGACATTGGATGCCCACGCAGAGTGGAGTACGAGGGTTCACTGGTTCGGCTGCGGCGTGAGGCTGCCGTCGCAGCAGAATAATAGGGGGTGTGGGCGAGTAGAGGGATGCCCTGGGCCAGCGGTGGGAGTAGTAGGGGGCGGTGAGGCCTCCGTGGCATCACAGCCGGCCACGAGAGGCAGGAGCATGTGACATGACCGGTGCTGCTTTGGGCGGCTGGAGCAAGAAGACTAGAGGTTGAAGAAGCACTATGGCCGTTGGATGGACATCGTACGGTCACTGGATCTAGAATCATTCATATTGACTAAGTTGACAAAGCCCTCTGTCCCCGTCAACTTAGTAGGCCCACAAGTCAGCCACCCACTATGGTGGGTCCCAGCTAGCAGGGGGTATTCATTTTTTTGTGCGTAATAGGGAGACACTTCCTTGCGTGCAAAGGTATAGCTGGTGGGTCCAACCTGTCAGCGGGGGGAACCTTTTTTCACGAAATACATAAGCCCTTACCATGTACAGTCCATGTACAGTGCGTAATAAGGAGTAAATTTCCTTGCGTGCAAGCATGGACCTCGTGGGTCCCAGCCGTCAGGCTCTCCACGTACAATCCTCTTCCGATGACTCTCGTATGCTGACCATGCCGCGCCGAGCGCACCGAGGCGATGGACGACGGCGAGGCCCCAGACTGGAATGACCTGGAGATGGGGAAGACACGGCAGTGGAGTCGCAGACGGAGAGGAGTGGGAAACTTGACTGGTTCGGGTGCAGGGTGGTCCTACACTCGGCAGAGAATAACAGGAGGTGCAGAGTGGAGGGATGGTCTGGCCGTCGGCGGGGTAGCGTTTCGCTGAGGAGCGCAAAACAACGCCGCTGGACGTCGAAGGCTGGAGCAGGCGGTCCCGGCAGCGCTGGGGGAAGAAGACGAGAGATTGAAGAAGAATGCCGGCCGTTGGATGTAAATCCAACGCCTTCTTAGGCTTTGACCTACTGGCCCACATGTCAGCCAGTCCATTTGTATTTTTAGTCCATTTGGTGGGCTGGGTGAAACAATGATGTAGCATCTATGCAGCCCGTTTATATATATGGTAGAATTTAAATCCCATTTGCATTTTTCTCAAAATCCACGGACTTGCTGGGCTGGGTGAAAATATCATGTTGGGCTAGACCGGAGAAATGTTATAAAAACATAAACACATGATTGCATGTTTATTACTGCATTGGTCAGTAAAATCTTTGCAAGCTTATGTACGCTATCACTAGGAGTTAACTTGCCAAGTTATATATAAACAATTATTATTATTATTTTGTAAGAACTTTCAACTTACGAAATAAAATATCATTTAAATTTGATGAGTTAATAGTATGTGGGGTGTTATTATTTTTAGGCTATACGTGGGACAATTGAGTTGGTTCTAGGGAAAAGTACTGGGAGAAAACTTAGTTTACATCGAAAAAGAAAGTTGGAGAAAATTCAGAGACCTGCTGGGTCCACCTGAGGAGGGGAATATGTCGGGAGGAAGGAGATTCAAAGCACGGCAGCCGAGTGAACTAGTTTTTTTAACGGACAAGTGAACTAGTTCAATATGTAAGCAAATAGCCACTAAAAAAGCAATCAGGTTGATGGGTTCTGAAAAGAAATATTTTGGACAAAACAGATAATTACGACACATAGGATAATGCATGAAACACTTAGATGATAAAGGTGCTTATAAACAGATAAAGTACAACATCTAGACCTTCCTGGCACACTTGATCATGACGCAGCGGCTGTCTGTGTACTCGTAGGTTACGGGAAGCAGACACGCCCTCATGTCCAAGATCTGCCTGTACATGTCGTAGCATGCGTATGCGTCCTTGGACATGTAGGTTATGTAGGCTAGATTCAGAGGTACCTCCCATGTGTTCAGGTCCTTAGTATCGTTGTCTTCTTTCATGTTGGCGTATCAGGGGTCGATGATGGTCTCAGCGAGGTCAACCACGGAGTCCTTCTCCTGCCCGTTGTTGATGATCTTGTATTGCTTCTGGATGTCGACAAGCTTGTTGCACCAGATGGCCGAATTGTCGCGTTCTTCCTTCTCTCCACCGTAGCGAAGGTGCAGTCGGCGCTACCGATGAAATGGGTGAATGCTCCAGAACCTTTGATGGCCCTACAGAAGTGGTATATGAGAACCTCGTCCCGCACACATACCTGGGCGACGGCGATCCGCTGGTCCCTGTCAGGAGATGAATGTATGGGCACAAGGTCTAGTCCTGCAACCTTGTGCTTTCTTGTCCTATAGGTACTGCTTGAACTCGGCGAGGCAGAGCTTCACCGAGTCCGGATCGTTGGTGCACATCACATTTTACTTGGTGCAGCCATAGGACTGAACGGTGAACTCAAAGGGGAACTCCTTGCTGAAGTCCATATCCAGCAGGCTCACCCCTCGGATCGCCATTGGAGTCTCTTCAAGTG
The DNA here is from genome assembly GCF_002162155.2 of Triticum dicoccoides. NCBI lineage: Eukaryota > Viridiplantae > Streptophyta > Magnoliopsida > Poales > Poaceae > Triticum > Triticum dicoccoides. Next base: position 485,210,377 of record NC_041387.1, on the reverse strand, counting down.
AACGAGTGTGTAGGCGGCGGCAGCAGTTCTTTTTTCAGCTCTTGGGGAACTGGATTCAACAGTAAACTGAGTGTGTACATGCGACAACAGTTATTACCCCTCCCTCTTCCGTTGCACTCCCGACAGAAGATGCACCCTCGGCGCACTCAAACACCTCCATTAAGAAACCTACTCCATCCACACGTCGGTTCATGAGTGGGTCTGCATTGGTACTGTAATAACAGGAGTTAGTGGTCACTTTTCTTAAATTTAATTAGCTTTAATAGAAATTTATACTTAAAACAAGCAATGCAATGGCTTGTTCTATCAGTGCCACAGTATCAACATGCACAACAATTAGAATTATTATTCCCAGGACGCACACGATCAACACATTTGTCGCACTTTCACAAAGATAATACTACCAAGTTTGAACTGTTTGTTATGGTTGTTGTCCTCTGCATCATTATGCCGTGTTTCCCAGCTTGCAAGATTCAGAACCAACAAATAAGATCCAAATAATAAGTACAACAAAGATGCCTACACATCTCATTGATTCCCAACTTGCAAAATTCAGAACCAACAATTAAGGTCCAAATAATAAGTACAACAAAGATGCCTACACATCTCATTGATTCCCAGCTTACAAGATTCAGAACCAACAAATAAGATTCAAATAATAAGTACAACAAAGATGCCTACACATCTCATTGATTCCCAGCTTGCAAGATTCAGAACCAACCCAGAGCCTTTTGATAAAGTGAATATTGGGATTAAATCCATCTTGGCTAGCCATGTCATACAATCGAAGAACTTGGCGAATGCTCTTGACCGTCACAACATCTGTAGTTGAGTATTCCTGTTTGCACAGCACAAACAAGAAGAGCATGATTTCACTTTAATAGTGGCCTCCTTGAACTCAACGTACATCTCCACTAGGATGAGGCCTGCATGGAGTTCCATGATTCAATTCATGCGCCTTTTTCTGCAGTTCACCTGAAATGAAACAAAGAGTACATGCTCTTGTGAGCTGGCAGGTTCTTCTTTAGTAGTTGCACTAAAATTGAGGAACATTAAGGTTGGCTGTCCGGCTCATGTAAGGTGCAACTATAATTTTCTTATCCTTTTGTGCAGTTCCACTAAAATAAAGTGCCATTGTGGTGACAGTGACGGCTCATCTTGCAAAGGCTAATAAAATGTTGCACGAGATTACCAGCAGAACTTGACGGAGATTTTGGAAACTCCAATCACCATTTTGTGCAGTTCTACCAAAATTGAGAGATGTTGCCCACGTGACATTTTAGTTGAATTGCACAAGACACTCATTCCAAATAAAGTGTTTTGTGCAGTTCATCAAAAAGGTCACAATAGCAACAAGGTGAAATGGATATCCCTATCTGCACAAAAAGATAGAAAGTAAACAGTTGTTGGTCAATAAGAATATACGATACATATACAAAATGAAAAGAAGCATCTTAATTATGTTCATGGCAATCACGCAATGATAGTAGAAATTTTAAAACGTCAGCAATGCTTCATGTTACCAGAAGCATTACGATCAACAATGAGATTCCTCAAATATGGGATTACTTTAATGGTGGCATTGCTTGTTTACCAGACACAGTAAATCAACAGCGGCTAAAGAGTTGGTTTAAGGGCATGGGACCGTGGGGACACCATGACACTCAGCAGCGTAAAGGAGCAACTTACTTATCATACTGGGGAAAACAGCAGGAGTGCCATTTGTAACACAGTTTAATTGCATCTTATCACTGGAGGCATTAGATTAACAATAACACTGGTTAGACATGTCCCTAAGGTAATTGTGTGATCGCTTCATTCACTCTTACATTAACAACAGCAAAAGGTTGGTATAAGGACATGCGACAGTGGACACATCAGCACAATGTACCTACAAGGAGGCATAAAGTGGTGATGCCGAGTTTGTTCATGCTATGTGAGGGCAGAAAACCTAATCCTGGAGACCTTGTACTATGTGAGGGCATCAAATCTAATCCTGGAGACCTTTTACTATGTGAGGGCAGCAAATCTAATCCTGGAGACCTTTTACTATGTGAGGGCAGCAAATCTAATCCTGAGGCCTTTTACTATGTGAGGGCAGCAATTCTAATCCTTGAGACCTTTTACTATGTGAGGGCAGCAAATCTAATCCTGGACATACTCTGTTGACTTGTCCACCAGCCGCCACTTTCTATCCTTTTTTCAACCAATAATAGATATGTTCCTTATCCAGTTTGTACTGTGTTTTCCCATTATTTCCCTTTTCAACCAAGAGACCGGTTGGGTATCCGGTCTCTACTACTTTTGTCGGATGTGGGGTTCCAGCAAACCCTTAAGGTTCGAACTCTGGGGTGCACGCGAAGATCTTTCCTCTACCAACCCACGTCTCAATGCCTCGCTGTGAATCTAGACTACTCGATGAACAACACAAGGGACACGGGGTTTATACTGATTTAGGCCAGCATTGTGGTGTAATACCCTACTCTAGTGTGTGGTGTGTGGATTGCCTCAGGGGTTGATGATGGACAGTACAAAGGAAGAACTGCCTCGCGAGGGGTGTTCTTGAGCTGGTGCGATGAACTGCTTGGGTGAGTTCGATCGCCTATCGATCTAATGAGAGCCTCTCCCCGATGAGATGCCTCCTACTGTGATTGCTCTCTCTCTATATAGAGGCCATGGTCCTCTTCCCAAATATTGAGAGGGAAGGGCGCCAACAACGGCCATTTTGAAGGGGAACATCTAGTACAAGTTATCCTGACTAAAGTTGGTCTTCGGCTGCCAAAGGCACTGGCGATGACGCCGTCTTGGGCTCCACGGTGTCCTCCATCCTGCCGCTCTGCTGGTCTTGGTCTCGTTGCACTGGAACATCAACCTTTACTTGACGCGTCGGTACTCCACGCCTGCGCTTGCCCCCTTTGCACCAAGGAGGAAACAAGGATAGTGGACAGGTCGGCGCCTGCCTGGCGCCCGCCTGGCCTCGATCGTCATGGCTTGCATCATGAGCACCTCGCGAGCTACCCTTGCCTTGATCCCTCCGCCTCATCGCGAGCTTTGCCTGGCGAGGCCGCTCCTGAGGAAGCCTCTTGTCGTCCGCCCCATGAGGCTTGGCCCCTCGCGAGGGTCTTGAGCTTGAGTCGATGAAGATGGGCCGCACTGGGCCACCACTTGAGCAACGCCGCAGGCCACAGGCAGGCAAGTCTGGGGACCCCCGTTCCCAAAACACCGACAATAGCCCCCGGGCCCAAGGCATGCTCGGACTTGGCTTAGCAGAGAAGCGAAAGGGCAAGTGATGAGTGCCGCGGGCCCCAACAGCATGCGGCCTTGGGAGCCGCATGGCGGTTGATTGGACGTGGGCGTCTCCGCTTCCCCATGACGCCTCGGCAACTGCCCGACTGACAACAGGGCTGGTCCAGGCCAGGCTTACTTTCCTTGCCCTCATCCATCTCGCTTCGGATCCCCTTTCTTGCCCTTCGCCCCCTTGCTTCCGAAATCTTCCAGATCCGCCTCAATCTCTCACCTCCGGCGAGCAATGGCGCCTCGCAAGACCCCGACCGGGGCTCCGTTGGCCTGGTACTTGCCGGCTCTAGATCCCCCAAACATGACGGAGAAGAATCTCGCCCTCGCGTGCCTAATGACGGCGGCGCAGGGCAGCGAGGCGGGGGAGACCGTGCTCCGGCCCGGCTCCGCTCAGCCAGAAGGCAAGGGGAGCACCTTCATCCGTTCTTCATGAGCGCCATCATCGCTGGTCTAGTGCCTCCCTTCTCTGAGTTCTTCCTTGTTGTTCTCCGCCAATACAATCTGCATGCCCTGCATCTCCACCCCAACTCCGTCCTTCTCCTAGCGATTTTTGCTTACTACTATGAGGCACACGTCGGGGTGATGCACTGAGTGGCCTTGTTGCGCCCTTTCTTCTCCCTCCGAGTTTCCGGTGCCCACATCTCTACATGTGCGGGCTTTGTTGCATACTCCAAAGCCAATGCCATACCAAAGACTGGGAAGAGGATCAACGGCTTCCGGAGCAAGTGGGTCATGGTGGACGTCGGGTGCATCCACTCCCGACTGGCGCTGCCCACGGGGAAGCCCAAGGCCGTTTATGCGTGGTCTCGTGCGAAGCTTGACGACCGTTGGGCGAAGCTGGTGCTGGACAAGATGAATACGGACCTGAGGCCGGGGAACCTGAGGGCGGCGAAGTTGACCGGGGCCATGCTCCTGAGGGAGTTCTTGGTGCACCGGGTGGCTCCCCTTCAGGCGCACTCGCGCCCGTTGTGGAGGCTCGGGGACGCGGACGCCGTCCTCCGCCTGAGCTCTGAGGCCCTAGCTGACGAGGATCTGGCCGCGGCCCTCCGCTCCTTGGTTGGGGAAGATGTGGCGAGCCCGGAGGGTGCTCCGATCCCCTTGTTCCTTCGCGATGACTGGGAGCTAGTAGTGAGTGCCATGCCCACCTTCAACGGGGACGGACTGGTGCCGGCGGAAGCTCCCGAGGATCTGGCGGCGATGGCAACGGTGGACTTGTCCTCCGACAACTCCTGCAGGGGGGAGGAGGAAGACAAGGAGGAGGAGGAGGAAGAGCACGACTCTGAAGTGACCGCCGAGGGGACGGGGGAGACCTCCCCTTGGCGTAGGTCCAGCACCCTCCGTTCCATGCCAGACGATGACAAGGCCAGCGCCAGGCGAGGGGGAGAGGATCCACTGAGGGAGTCCTGGATTAGGGGGTGTCCGGATAGCCGGACTACCATCATCAGCCGAACTATCATCGGCCGGACTATCATCATCGATCGGACTCCAAGACTATGAAGATACAAGATTGAAGACTTCGTCCCGTGTCCGGATGGGACTTTCCTTGGCGTGGAAGGCAAGCTTGGCAATACGGATACGTAGATCTCCTACAATTGTAACCGACTCTATGTAACCCTAGCCCTCTCCGGTGTCTATATAAACCGGATGGCTCTAGTCCGTAGGACACAACAACAACCATTACAATCATACCATAGGCTAGCTTCTAGGGTTTAGCCTCCTTGATCTCGTGGTAGATCCACTCTTGTAAACATCCACAATATCAATATCAATCAAGCAAGACATAGGGTTTTACCTCCATCAAGAGGGCCCGAACCTGGGTAAAACATCATGTCCCTTGTCTCCTGTTACCATCCGCCTAGACGCACAGTTCGGGACTCCCTACCCGAGATCCGCCGGTTTTGACACCGACATCCGCCCTTGGTCCCAAGGAAGGACAGGACAGGGCTGATCTCCCGAGGGTCTGCTCCAGCCCTGGGGCTGCCTGAAGCCAGCTCCAGCCCCTCTGATGCGCCTTCCGCTTCTGGACCTCCCGAGGTTGATCCCCGCAGGAGGCTTTCAGGCTTCAGGTTTGGCCAGAGGCCGCTTGAGCCCGCGACTGCCGACCAGTAAGTGCTTGACTTCTACTTTGCTTCCCGTTTCTGTCGCCAAGGCTTGACGTCTGTATTCTTTTGGCTAGGCTGCCGCCTGCGGCGAAAAGGCTGAAAGGGGCCTTAGCGGCCCTGCTTGGGGCGAGCTCGCCTGCTGGGGCTGCGCCTTCATCCGCGGGAAAAGGAGGCAGCGAGGCTCGTGCCTCCCCTGCCTGGTCATCCTCGCGAGGCTAGGAGGGGCGCACTGGCATGGATCCAGCCCCCATGGCCCTGGCGACTCCAGAGGCGTCCGTGCTCGACGCTGTCGTCGAGGCCGCCAAGGCTCAGAAGGCCCCAATGCGTGACACTGTGATTACGCTACCGTCTTCTCCTCCTACTCCACCGGTTGCCGTCTCTCCCACTCCTTCCACCGTCTTGGATCGTGCTGCTGCCGAGCTAGGTCGGCTGCGAGAAGATCTCCAAGGCGCCGACCCCCGCCTGGTGGTCGGGTGCCTGTAGTTGGTCTCTGGCTGGGTCCGCTCTGACGCCTCCATCCGAGCGGCGCTGAGCCAGGCTGTGTCGGCCTTCAAGGAGGAGAAGAAAGCCACCTCCCAGGCCAAGGCCGCTCACGATGCGGCTTTGGGTGACGCTACAAATGTCCGGAGCCGCTGCAAGGCGCTGGAGGACGAGCTACAAGGCCTGCGTGACGAGCTTGCCAAGGAGGTCTGCGACCGCCAGGAGAAGGAGAAGGAGATGAAGGCTCGAGAGGCTGCCGTCAGGGATTGGGACGCTGAGCTCGATGACCGCCATGGCCAGTTGGAGACGCTCGAGCAGGCGCTGAAGGCGGAGAGGGTCGAGCTGGACGCCAAGGCGAAGGTCTTGGCTGAGGATCGGGTGGCGTTCGTGAAGCTGGAGGAGAAAGCTCGCACAACGCTGAAGACGCTCTACGACGGCGGCTTAGAGAAGCCGCTGGCTGGCGCGGAGGACGGTCCCGCCCAGCTGCTTCCCTTCTTGGTCCAGGCACTTGAAAATGTCGCGGACGACATCGGCCCCACGGACGAGGCCGAAGCTCGCGTCCTTTCTTCCGCAGCGCTAACGCGCGTCCTCGGCCACGTCTACCTTCATGACCCCAACGCCAACCTCGATAGTCTGATGGAGCAAGTGAGCGGCGAGTTTGCCACTGCTGCTGCTGAGGCTGTCAAGGGCCGAGCGGAGGCCTTGCTGGCGAAGTTCCGCGCCTTCAGCACCAGGGCCAAGCGAGGTGCTGCCAACCCTGCTGCTTCAGGAGGTGGAGCTGTGAAGCGCAACCCCACCACCAGCGACGGCGCTGCCCAGGAGTGATCTCTTCATGGTTCTATCCTGTTTTAATTCCTTTAACATGCACCGTGCCTCGTGGAGGCATTTAAACTTGTGTTTGGCATTGTGAGAACAACCTATGGTCTGTAATATTTGCCTTCTAAATTTCCAAGAATTTACAGTTTTCCTTCCTATTTGCCTTGTGTTCTACGTCGGCAGGGCCCGGCCCCGCGCATACCTCAACCGTCGTTAGCCCCGACCGGAAACCAGGACGGAACCAAGGAGTGAGGGGCTACGTGACCAGTTAGGCTCCTGAGTCACGATGCTCAGGAGTCCCCATTGACGCGTGAACAACAAATAGGGAAGGGAGTGTAGGAGTGGATTTGTCGTTCTACGTCGGCAGAGCCCGACCCCACACATACCTCAACCACCGTTAGCCCCGACCTGAAACCAGGACGGAACCAAGGAGTGAGGGGCTACGTGACTAGTTAGGCTCCTGAGTCGCAATGCTCAGGAGTCCCCCTTGACGTTCAAACGGTCTTCATACCTTGGCTCCGCTCGGGGAGAGGCGTGCGATGACCAGGTCCGGGGGACCTGGCTGGGTGGCATGCGCTCGGGCGTGGCCCGGGCGTAGCCCCCGTGCGTGTCCAGCCCCCTCGCGTGGCGCTCCTGAGGGGAGGCGTTGCGATGAGGCCAGACACTGAGCTCTGGGCTCCCTGAGGTTGGTACAGCCGAGGGCTGGCCTCGGTTGTTTATCACCAGCGCGGAGCATAGCGCTTACGTATGTGTACGGGCACAGCCGCTCCTCGGCAGTGTCGTCAGCCAGTGCGGAGCATGGTGCTTCCACTAGTACGTGGGAGGGGCCCCCCTCCGGGAGGAGCCCCCGGGGCGTGTACAGCCCCGCCCTGGCACGTGGCTGGCACGGTAGGGCTAGATGAGGTGTATCTGGGCACCCGTAAGCCAGCGCGGGACTCATGGGGCCCTACCTCAAGGCAGGTTGCGCCTGGCTCTGGGCCTTTGCTGGTGGTACGTTCCTGCAAGATTGGTTAGATGCCAACGCTCTACGTCCTCAGGTACCGGCCCTCGAGTGAGCTCAGCCGTCGCTGGTATGCCAGGTCGCGATGCTGTGGACAAGGCCAGGAGGTGAGGGCTAGAGAGCCAGTAAGAGCCCATGAGTCGCGATGCTCAGGCGCCCCCCTTTTAACGTGCAAGCGATTACCATGAAGGAGGAAAGGGCCTGTGGTAGGCAGCGGACGATAATCATAGCAGGTCAAATATGCAAGGCACATGACCTAGATAGATGCGGGAAAGATACACGCCACTGGGTCAGGACCGAGTGGCTTGGGGATGATGCAGCCCGAGGGGCGCCCCTAGCAAGGCAAACTAAAGACATGAGCAAAATAAATACATGTCGCAGGGATAGACCCACACGACCTGGGAATGATGCAGCCCTGGGGGGCGCTCCCAGCTGAAATGGAACTCGAAAAGATGTCACCTGATACCGTTGCAGACGAAGGGATGTTGGGGTAGCAGACGACGCGTGATGAAGAAGCCGACCCTCACGAGCCCCCAGGGCCTTGAGCCTCGGGAGGCTCCAGGGGTCTCGGCGAATCCTCGAGGACCATCTCCATCTCTGCCAAGACTGCATAGTGCCTGACCTCCTGAGCTTCCAGAATGCTCCGCACCAGGCGCTGATGAACAGCGGCCGCGTTCGGCAGGCCGAGAGGCATGCGAACGTAGCTGTGAGGTGGACCCTCACAACATCCCACACGTGAAGGACAGAGGCACTCCTGAGACGCGGCTCGGTTGAGCCCTGGTATGTCGATGCAGGCGCGTAGCCCGCCATCCTTGCCTGGATGGGGAGCTACGCCGGGTAAGCGACGGTTGCCGCGCATGACTCTCGATTCCTGAAGCTCCTGAGTGACTTTAGTGATGAACTCCTGAGGGTTGGGTCCTTCTTGCCTCATGCCTTCCTGTGGGAAACGTGCCATAAAGCACGCCTCCAAGTGGTGCCCGAGAGCCTCCCTCGTGGTCTTGGCAAAGTCAGTGGCCCTCTAGGAGAAAGCCCCCGAGCCTTGCCCGAGGAGGGCGCCGGGCGCGCCTTCCTATGCAACGGAGGGAGGCACCCCTTGAACGGGCGTGAATCCTGGCGCCGTGCCATCGGAGGTGCCTGCCTCCTGAGGTCTTGGGCTAGGTGATGTCTTCTTCTTCTTGGGAGCCGCCTCGGGAAGGCTCCCGCCCTTGCGATCTGGGTCTTCGATTGATACGGCTTGGAAGGCGCACTCGAGAGAGCACACTGCATCTTTTTCCTCGCAGGGGACCGTGATGACCCCGCCGCTTCCTGGCATCTTGAGGACGTTGTAGTCATGGTGAGTCACTGCCATGAACTTGGCCATGGTTGGATACCCGAGGATGGCGTTGTAGGGCAGGCGAATGTGGGCGACGTCAAAGTCGATGAGCTCAGTGCGGTAGCTCTTGCGCTATCCGAAGGTGACAGGGAGGCGGACCTGCCCTATTGGGATGGTGGAACCATCAGTGACTCCTGAGAAAGGCTTGGTTGGCTGAAGCTGATCATACGACACTTGGAGATTGTTGAATGTTTCGACAGACAGGACGTTGAGTCCTGCACTGCCGTCAATGAGGGTCCTGGTGACCTGCACATTGCTAATGACTGGGGAGCAGAGCCTGGGGAGGACCGCGGCTGTTGTTGCACACTTGAGCTGACCCGCTGAGCTGAATGTGATGGCACACGTGGACCACCTGAGAGGGCACGTGGCATCGAGCTTCGGGAGGACTGCATTGACCTCGCGAGCAAACTGCTTGAAGATGCGCTGAGAGGCCAGGGCCTGGGCACCGCCCAAGATGCAAGCGATAGCACGCGGTTCTTGGAAGCCCCCAGCCCCCTCGTCCTGATGCTGGTCTTCATTCCTTCTTGGTGGTGCTGGCAGCGGAGGGAGGGCTGCGTTGCCTTGCGGGCGATCCTCACGAGGCTGATCCCTCCAAGCCCCCTCACGAGGCTGGTCCTGCCAGCGGTCCTCAAGAGGCCGGTCACGCCACCCTTGGCGAGGGCCACGATCTTCCCATCGTCCTCCATCTCTTCCTCCTCCTCGGCCATAGCCCTGATTGCTGCGCTCGGGGCGTCGGCCGACACGTCCTTCTCGTATGGCCCTGAGCTCCTGACATTCGTTAGTGTTGTGGGTGTGGAGGTCATGGTACACACAGTACCGGCTTCCCTTGGACGACTCCGGTTGATCCCTTCCATGCTTTGTGTCTGGTTCTGCCGCTAGCACAACTGCTCCCTTGCGCTTCACATCCTTGGCCTTGGACTTCTTCTCTTCAGGATCAGCGACTGGGAGCTCGAGGAGGGAGAGGTGTCCCTCCTCAGCTCTTGCGCACTTGGCCGCCAGGTTGAACAGCTCTAGAGACATGCATAGATCTTCGTGGATCGCCAGTTCCTCCTTCATCTTGATGTCGCGGATGCCATCAGAGAAGGCTGAGATGATGGCCTCCTCAGTCACCTTGGGAATCTTGAGGCGAGCGTTGTTGAAGCGCTGGATGTACTTCTGCAGGGTCTTTCCTGGCTGCTGGTTGATGTGGCGCAGGTCACTCATGGTCGGGGGCCGGTCGCGAGTGCCCTGGAAGTTGGCGATGAAGCGGGTGTGCATCTTGTCCCAAGAAGAGATCGTGCTGGGAGGCAGGTTCAGGAGCCAGGTGCGGGAACCGTCCTTGAGCGCCAAGGGGAACCAATTCACCATGACTTTTTCATCTCCGTTGGCCGCTTCAATGCCTAGCTCGTAGAGCTGGAGGAACTCCGCAGGGTCGGCGGTGCCGTCGTAGCAAGGAGGCAGATCCGGCTTGAACTTGCCTGGCCAGGCCACGCTGCGCAGCTTGGCGGTGAAGGCGCGACAGCCTGTGGTAGCCACCGGCGGCCTTTGCTGATGCGGGGCTTGATACTGGGGGTCCCCGCGCACTTCCGCCAGGAGCAGCGCAGGGTCTTGACGTGCTAGAGCAGGAACGCGATCCTGGCGCACCGGTGCGGGGAGCACGCGAGCGCCTTCTTGGGGGTGAGGGATTTCTTGGCAGCTCCTTTCTTGCTGCGTGGGCGCCGGACGCGGTGGGTCTCATCCAAGGGCCACGCACCTAGGAGCCAGGGTGCCTTCTTGAGGAGGAGGTGGCGGAGGCACCTCCGGAGCTGCGTTACCCGTGCAGGACGGAGGGCGAGGCAGCGAGAGGGACGGTGCAGCGGAGCCCCCTGCGGTACAGACGAGCTCGGTGATGCGAGCGAGCCACTCTTGGTAGAGGTCGTCAACAGGACGGTAGTGCAAGAGCTCACATGCCAGGAGTAGTGCGGCATGCGCGTCCGCAGGAGCGATGGGCGTGCGACGACGAGCCAGCTGGAGTCAGCACCAAGGGATGCAGCGACGACGCTTGCTGCTCGTTCCCCACCGGGCCGGTGGCGGTGTGGGCGGAAGGCGACGGGGAATGACGGGGAGGCCCACCGCCGGGAGCCCTCTGGGCGACGTGGGCGGTGAGGGCAGCCTGACGCTCGACACAAGATCGGCGAGCGTCAGCCATGGACGTGACGAACGATGGAACACGAGACGATGCAAGAAAAGATTCCGGCGCACCCCTAGCTGGCGCGCCAAATGTCGGATGTGGGGTTCCAGCAAACCCTTAAGGTTCGAACTCTGGGGTGCACGCGAAGATCTTTCCTCTACCAACCCACGTCCCGCTGCCTCGCTGTGAATCTAGACTACTCGATGAACAACACAAGGGACACGGGGTTTATACTGATTTAGGCCAGCATTGTGGTGTAATACCCTACTCTAGTGTGTGGTGTGTGGATTGCCTCAGGGGTTGATGATGGACAGTACAAAGGAAGAACTGCCTCGCGAGGGGTGTTCTTGAGCTGGTGCGATGAACTGCTTGGGTGAGTTCGATCGCCTATCGATCTAATGAGAGCCTCTCCCCGATGAGATGCCTCCTACTGTGATTGCTCTCTCTCTATATAGAGGCCATGGTCCTCTTCCCAAATATTGAGAGGGAAGGGCACCAACAACGGCCATTTTGAAGGGGAACATCTAGTACAAGTTATCCTGACTAAAGTTGGTCTTCGGCTGCCAAAGGCACTGGCGATGATGCCGTCTTGGGCTCCACGGTGTCCTCCATCCTGCCGCTCTGCTGGTCTTGGTCTCGTTGCACTGGAACGGCAACCTTTACTTGACGCCTCGGTACTCCGCGCCTGCGCTTGCCCCCTTTGCACCAAAGAGGAAACAAGGACACTAGACAGGCCGGCGCCCGCCTGGCGCCCGCCTGGCCTCGATCGTCATGGCTTGCGTTATGAGCACCTCGTGAGGTACCCTTGCCTTGATCTCTCCACCTCCTCGCGAGCTTTGCCTGGCGAGGCCGCTCCTGAGGAAGCCTCTTGTCGTCCGCCCCGCGAGGCTTGGCCCCTCCCGAGGGTCTTGAGCTTGAGTCGATAAAGATGGGCCGCACTGGGCCACCACTTGAGCCACGCCGCAGGTAGGCAAGTCTGGGGACCCCCGTTCCCAAAACACCCACAACTTTCACCATATTATTTCCTCTTTGAATCAAGTCCTAGATTCATGCTACAACTTTCCCCCCTTTCTTCGTTGTTTGAACAAAGCCCTAGATTCGAATGCGTGAAGTAGCTTTACCTCTAATAATACTAAAAAATTAGGTGGCTTTGGAAGAGCTGATGGGAGTAGAAAAAGATGCACATGCAGACACGTGGGAGCTGGGGCAGTAGAGCAAGGCCGCTTTCGAAGAACTTATATCTGAGGGTCGCCGGGATGTCGGCGGCGGCAGGTCGGATCTGCGGACAATACGACAGGGAGGACGAAGGGTCAGAGGACCTCCCGAGCCGGCGCTGTGTCGGAGAGAAGGACACGGGCAGAGGATCGGGCCCTCCGACAGCTGTGGGTTTCGTCCCTCGGCGGCGATGACCGCGTGAACGATGCACCTTTTAGTCCTCTACACACACCGACCGAAGGGATCCGGCTGGATCTGTGACCAGCGATGAGTAGTGAGAAAATGTCGCTACCGCTGTCTTGGTTATATCTGGAGAGGATGAGAGAATGAAGAGAGCAACCCTAGTAAAGCAAGCGCTCAGGCCCCTGCGTACATATATAGTGGAGTGAATATCTTTTTCTCTCCACAACAAGCGTTTCAATTTGTGTAAGTGGCATTAAAGAAAAGAAACTCTCTATTTAAGGTGACTATTGTATGACTTCTACTTACTACTACTAGTAGTACTAGTATTGTTCACTTGTGCTCCCCGCCCCTCCATTCATTGAACAACCCCACGGGTGAATAAACATACAGTAAGTATTTATATAGAACGAACAAGCTCAAACTATTTTTGCATAGTTAAAGTTGAGGGCGGGGCTTTTCCAGGGCAGTACACGCAGCAGTTTTGGGGTAGGCGGTTTGACAGAGAGGCGAGGAGGCTGAGCGAGTGGTGGATTCTCAAACATACTGCTGGAAAGGTCGGGTTGTGCGATTTGACGGCGCGTTACTGCTGGAAAGACTTGTGATATGACCACTCACTATAGTCATGAATTACTGGCGCTTCGACCGGGGTGATGCCCCCTTCCGTTCCTCCCTCTCATCTGGTGCATGACACGTCGACCCGGATGCTGGCTCTCCCACATGTCGATGTAGTAAGAAGGAGCAAAGAATGATGTGGTATATACTACTACTACTACTACTACTATTCAGGTCAGAGGAGTGCGAACCATGGCAGCCTAGTGAACCAGCAGTGCGAACCACGACAGCCTAGTGAACCAGCAGTGCGAACCACGGTAGCCCAGCGAACCAGCAGTAGAAAACAATGTGGTGATATGGCCATAAAAAACAATGTGCTACGGTCCACACTGTAGCATGTACAGTAACAATCTTCTTTGTTTGGATCCCTGAGTTAGAGCTAGTTTGAGTTGAAATAGCCTCAAATTATCAAAACACGAGGGGTTAGTTTGAGCTAGTTTGCTCTAACCCAGCTAAAAAAACTAGCCCGGTGGAGAGGTTCTAATTGGGTTAGTTATCCTCGGCCCCACTAAAAGAGAACTAAAAAATCCCCCCTGCCTGCACCAGATCGCTCCCCCCCCCCTCTCGCACGACTCCTCTATGTTCCTCATAGGGCCGCCCGCCCAAGCGCCGCTCGCCCTCTCTCTCCTCCGGCCGCCCTCTCCTTCCGGCCTCTGCCGCCCTACTACGGCCCCCTCTCCCTCCGGCCTTCGAAGGTCGCCCCGCTCCCCCTTCACCGGTCGTTTTTCACCCTCTGTCGTGCGCGGCGGCGGCGCATCTACCAGGAAGGTCGCGAGAGGGGTGAGTTTGTTCGTTCCTTCTCTGTCTCACAACCATATCATTGATCTTGCTCGCTCTAGCGCTAATTCTGATTTGGAAAAATAGATCCTGATCAAACTTGGTATAGATTTGTGGTGCACGCGTGGAATTGTTTGATGCTGCTTGAGGAGGTAATAAATCTTTCTAGAGGCCAAAGATTCATTACACCTTTCTAGGTATTTCAGTTTCAGGCTTGCATTATTTCTAGAGGCCCGAAGATTTAGTTCACCTTTCTAGGTATTTCAGTTTCAGGCTTGCATTATTTCTAGAGGCCCAAAGATTCAGTTCACCTTTCTAGGTATTTAGTTTCAGGCTTGCATTATTTCTAGAGGCCCAAAGATTAAGTTCCCAGTCAGGGGCAAGCGGCCCTGCTACCCATGCCGGTGTCGACCTCAACTCGCAAGGGCCAGCGTCAGAGGGGTTCCCGGGGCTTGGGCTCTATAGAGCCTTCCTCCAGAGCGACGATGGCGAGCTCATCTCTCGGTGCGTGAGGGGCTCCGGGCTCCCTCCCTATCGTGAATGACTTCCGTGATGAGTTAGCTCATGCTTTGTTTCAAGAGTGTTTTTTTGTGAAGCTTGATTGACGACTTGTATGTTTAAGTGGGATATCTCATTTGTATGGACAAAGTAAAAATTATCATGTTTTGCATGCTTGATTTGTAAAGATGGTTTGCTTATGTTAATTGTGAGCGGGAGGAGGCCACAGAAGAGCCGGCCACACCAAATCCGGCAGGAAATAGGGTCCAAAGTAGTCAAATGATTGAGAAAGAGCATTTATTGTCAATCTAACCCTGCCATCCATACACCTCTTTGGTTTAGAGTTAGTTCAGGGTTAGAATCTAACTCTAACCTCTAACTAAGTTAGAGTTCTCCTCATCTCGGTTCATCACCATCATACTTTCCGCATTCCTGTGTTTTCAGTATCCCACGAATCAAAGAGGCCCTTTTTTGCGGGAAAAATCAAAGAGGCCCTTAGACTGGTTTAGGTCCGGTCATTTTTTATAAACGTGTTATGTCCAAAATTTAATGAACATGCTATGGTTTCTACGAAAATAATCCGGTTTCGTGTAGTAATTCATTCATTTATTTATTCTTCTGCGGGGGGTTTGCATGTAATTCGTGAGGTCTGAAATGTAAAGTGTCCCGGCATATGCTCCGAGTAGTGCATGCACTACGACCCAGATGCTCTATGTACCACATGTCGGCGAATGGGAGCATGTGGAAATAGCCTAGGAGTACATATAGGAGGATAAATGCATGAAAAAAATATGTACTGTGAAGCATAGCTGTGGTACAAAAAGAAGACCTAAAGTGATGACAACTATAGGTCGCACGCACCCAACTAGTGGTACTACTAGACATACGACTAATTTTTCCCTCAAAAAAAAGAGGCATGAACAGTACTCCTATTCTATCAACACGAGTCCCATCTGACAACAGCGTCCGTGCTACAACTAGCTCTCCTCCCTCGTTTCTCTCTTCTAATTCTAAACTCGGCCAACGCCCGGTGGGCGGGGTGGGTTTGCTCAACTGCGGCCCCACCTCACAGTGAAAATGTTACTACTGGAATAAAAATGCCATATACTCCATGCGTTCCTAAATATAAGCCTTTTTAGATACTATTTCAAATGGAATACAACATACAGATGTATGTAGACATAGTTTAGAGTGTAGATTCACTCATTTTGCTCCGTATGTAGTAGTCACTTGCTGGAATCTTTAGAAAGACTTATATTTGGGAATGGAGGGAGTACTATACTAATAAAACATTAAGGCCACGAGGCGATGCAGTGCTGGTTACAAGAGTCAAGAAGAAGAGATGCATCCATCGAGGATGTCCACCTCCTCGACTCAGGGCATCGGCCCACCGAACGGCGCCTAAGTAGCAGCGGCTTTCATGCCCAGGTCGACGTGCTTGTGAACAATGGCGTCTAAAGATTCCAGCTGCTAGAAGAAGGCCAACGCCTTTCTATCCTCGCTTGCCTTGTAGTGGCCTATGTAGACGATTTCCTCGTAGACGTGGATGTGCAGGTTGACGGTTTCTTGCATGGCGAGGCGGTGCACGGCGAGCGCGGCCTCTAGGTGCACATTCTTCATCACGACCTCTGGCACCTGCTTGGCCACCAGGGCTTGAAAGAGTTCGTCACCATGGAGACCGATGAGGGTGGTAGGCAATGAGGAGCCTGGGCGCGCTGTCTAGAGCAGTACGACTAGGTCGTCCGTGTGCTTCTTGACGGTAGTGAACTTGCGGATGGAGTTGACCATCATGTCGTCCATGAGAGAGGCGAAGCCGGTGTCGGCAAGGGCTACGATGCCAACGGTCGCCATCATCGTCTAGAAATGTCGCGCGGTGCGTGGCCGCAGGCCGGCGCCTTGGATGATTTGGCACAGCCGACTGCCGCTCGCGTCCATCGCCTCCATAGGTGCTTGTGGCTTCTGGTCACTTGGTCTTGGATTGGAGTGAGCAGTGTTGCGCAGAAACTTGGGAGTAGATGGATTGGAGTGGTGGGGCGCCTTTATATGAGAGTCCAAACTCTGTTGCATTCACATCATGCTGGCTCTATTCTGCTTCTCCAATTAATTCCCTCTGCATGTAATTGAGGATGCATCATTGACCCTTAAACGTCTCGGGAACCGCTACGCTTTCCCTCCTTGGCATTCAAGCACCTATGGAGGCGACTACCACTCGCATCTATCGCGTGTTAGGAGACGTTCCCGTCGACGATGAGGTGCCTATGGTGACTTCGTAAATTTCAAGATGATAGTGCCGTGCGTGTGTGCGTTCATAGGGGTGAGTGTATGCGCGTGTATATGAGCGCTTGCGTCTGTACTGTGTCAAAAAAACGTAAATGCGTGTCAAAAAGAGACTAATCAGTATACTCAATATTGTGCACCTTGGAGAGGAAAACGATAGAACTGCCTATTTATTTATGGTGCAGATTCACTCATTTTCCTCCATATGTACTCCGTCTCGGTGTAGTCTAGTCACTTGTTGAAATCTCTAGAAGGGCAAATACTCTTTTCTGGTTTACAGGGCTATACTAGCAAGTAGTTGTACGTACTAGTACAATAATGGGCTCACATAGCAATTTTGTCTCATGCAAGAGCCTGGCTATATGCGTGCTCCAATGTTCACAACTGCCACGTTCGGGTTGCACTTGGCTCTTCGCCTCTTTGAGAATATGAACAATGATGTTACTACTACTGCTTCTACAATGTCGAATCCACTGCTGCATGTCCGTCCACCGCGAGCGGGAGGGATAGCTTGTTGTAGAAGTACTATAAGCAAAAGCTTGTCCTCGTTTGCGAGCAACCGCGCGCATGGGTGAGGGAGAAGGCGTGTAGTAGTAAAATCAAGCTTCTCCTCGTTGTACGAGTTGACACGACACATCATAGCACTGGCCCCACATGCTTGCCTCTAAACTTGGCTGAAAGACCCACAATGTACAATATATTTGCTGCAACCTCTAACATTTACCCACCACAAATTAAAATATATATTCCTATCTTGACCAGATGAGCGTGCAAACTACAATCACCAGGGTGACAGGTAGGGCCAGAAGACTATTTTAATTTTTCTTAAAAACTTCAGAACGGCCACATAGCATGGAGCCGACCCCAACGATTTTAAGCTTACATGCACGGTACACGTTATCCTAGACTACTCTACACATGAAACTGCCACACGAGCGTCCGGGCTGCGCTTGGCTCTTCGCCTCTTCGGGAAGTCGAACAATGATGGAGTACTACTGCACTGGAGGAGTACTACAATACGCTTCTGGCCATCTGACACCGGTTGAACTGCTGCATGTCCACCGCGTGTGGGAGGGAGAGCGTGTAGCAAAAGCTTTTCCTAGTCTTGCCAGCCACCACGCTCATGGGCGAGGGAGGGACGCTCCTGCCTTTGCGTGTATGACAGGTGGGCCCGACAGGTGGGTGGCCAACCTGTCATATAGCCAAAGGTAGGTGCAGTTAAGTCCGCGAGGGAGAGGACAATCAAACTTCTCGTTGATGTATGAGTTGACGCGACACATCAAAGCACTGCACTCGATATAGTTCAATAATTTGCATTTACCGATGCATTAATTACAACGCATGCATGCATGTCGTGACTCTCCTTTTGATACTTGCATGTGTTGATTTAATGAACCTTGAAGTAGTATAAAATATGTGACGGTAAAGCTTTGTAATGCCCCGGACCAAGCGAGAGATGGTTGTGCACAAGGAGGGCGAGATCATGCAGAAGGAATAGGACCCGATGATGGAGCTCTCTAAGGTCTCGATGGACCTCACTGTGCTCTACTGCCCCTTGTGCCTCCGCCACTTGACGCCTCCAGTGTATGAGGTTCAAATACACCTTGTCCGTTTGGCTGATTGAGCAAGGTGCAAGTTTCTTGATTAATGTGTTGTTCGATTGATTTCTGCAGTGCAAGGGAGAGCACCTGGCCTGCGCGGACTGCCGCGTCGAGCGCCCCGGGAACCAGCGGTAGTGCGAGAAGTGCGAGCGTGATGGTGGCTTCGACGTGCGGAACACTGCAGTGGACGACGTCCTTTCATCGGTGAGGGTGGAGTGCCCGCATGAAGGTTGTGGGCTCTACGTCACTTACCACAAGCTCGCCGATCACCAGAGCGTGTGTCCGCTCGCGCCCTGCAAATGCCCTGTGCCCATCTGCGGCTACGAAGGCCTGCCGCCGGCGCTCTACCACCACATCAGCACCGCACATCCCATGCCCGTGCACAGGATCCAGTACGGCAAGGTGCTCCAGCTGCAAGTGCCACTGTTGGAGCCACGGCTCTTGCTATTCGTGGAGGAGGACGGCCGCGTGTTTTTCTTGGTCGGTGGCGTGCTCGACATCCGCACGCCTATCGCCATGTCGGTTGTCTGCATCAGAGCAGGGGCGTCCCCACTGCTGCACTACGTGGCCAAGCTGTGGGCAAACGGCCCGCCGGGGGAGCCCAAAGGCACGACCGACGCCGTCAAGGTGGAAATGGAGGTGACAAGCAGCAACGATCCCGACAACGTCAATGTGTAGGAGCTGACCTTCTTCACAGTTCCGCCCAAGCTGCTGGCCAGGGCTAAGCTGGTGTCCCTCCACATTCAGATTGACAAGCTCGCGTCCTAAATGTTTCTACAGTGCCTTCTGTTTATCTTAGTAATATGCTAATATAGGATTACCTCGGTCTACTTTAGCTTAAAAAATGGTGGGTTTTGGTGGCGATGCAGCCATTACTTCGACATCAGATCAGTAATTTCCAACAGTCGAATGGATATTTTGTGCCTGTTGGATATAAAGTTCCTTTGGGTAAGAAGTACTAGATAAAAGGAGATGTATGTAGACGTATTTTAGTTCTAGATATGTCCCTTTTTATCCATTTTGATGACAAGCACTCCCACCGTTCCACAATAAATGCCTTCCATTTGTCAAAATATAGATGTATCTAGACATGTTTTAGTATATAGATACATCCATGATAGAGCCAATCGGATGGTTGAGAACACTACAATTCGTAGCTACAGATGCGCGTGTGACTTCCAGATGCAGAGGCCGGGGGTCATCATCCTCCTTTTTGAGAAAAAAACAGACGCGTGTGTGAAAGGACGAGTGCGTGCGTGCTCCTCTTCTCTTCCTGTATAATGTACTAAACTCAGAGTACAAGTTTTTGTGGGTGGCACGATGGTGCGTGCAAGAAGTCCTGAGAGATAGGTTTAATGCGTCTAAAAAAAGACAAGCCTATAGCTCGTCACGCGGCTATTCCTGTCGAACGCCCCATTGACTGTAAGATAGGTATACGACGGTGCCAGTTATTGCACGTACACATCAGTAGAAAAGGAACTACCATGGCATATGCTACACCACAGCTGAGAACACGTGCCCACGTAACGCCATCCGGGAATAGTTCCGCACTTCGAAACTAGAACCGTCAACAAATTTTGAGCTCCTGTTCAAACGGACGATTTTCGCCCTCCCTTAGAGGCTCCGAGCCGAGCGCGACCTGCTGAGGGCGAAGATCGTCCGAAGTGCAGACCAGCAGGAGGACACCAGTGCCTTGTTGAAGAGGACTGGTGTCATCGTCAAGAAACTTATGGACGAGAATGACATGCTCCGCATCGAGCATCAAAGGCTGGTGGAGGAATCCGTGGATGTTCTCAAGCAGCGTCTTGAGGACACGAAAGAGCTCATCGCCGCTCGCCGCTGAGACTAGTTCCCGCGGCCTACAACAACGAATCAAGAAAGTAGAAATCAGCGAGCCAGATCCTTGTCTTCCTTCTTCTTTTGCCCTTGAGTATTTCGGGCGTTGCCGCATGTGGCTTTTTAAATTATCTTTCTAATTATGTAAGACAATTAATCGTCCTTATATATTCATCTGTCTTGCTATAAGTCGCAGTAGATGCTATATAGGCCCGTCGGATCTTACATCAAGATCCGTGCTTTCAGATTTTCTTTTTTCTCTCTTAAATCCCAGTCGAGTGAGACATAGCCACGCCATTAAACAGAGGCTCGGGCGCCATTAATGGAGACCTTGGGAGAGAGGTGGACGACAGATGGAGGTCAAAGGGCTCTCCTCCTGATAAGCACGCGCAGGGGTCTGATCGTATGCCTCTCGTACTCAAATAGCTACCCTGCACGACGCCTCCTAGCTAATAAAAAATGGGGACGCGTGGCGGCACGTAAATGGTAGTAAATAGAGCGCCCATGATTTCAATAATACTTGTGTTTCCGATTGTAACGTGACATCTCTTGTTCCAAAATGACTTTGTTGATTGTTAATGTGTGCCCTTCGCAAATCAAACATGGCACCAAGCCAAGTTTCATTATTTTCATGCGTGTTTTGGATTTACAGGAATTAAAAAACTAAGTTTCTCAATGTTTCCAGCCCAGCCACGACGCCCAGAATTTTGAATTTCATTCCCATTCCTTGCATGGAACCTAGAAATTTACCCGAGGACACACATGTGATTTTTCAACCAACTTTGATGCACTGGAACATGTGCTTGTATTTCAAATTTGAATTATGCACACAAAGGTGACACGTTCCCTCTCAGAACCACGAGCCTTCTTGAGAGAAACTTCGATTTGCAAGAAGCTTATACCAAAATTTGTTCCTATTCGGCCAATTTTTTTACCACGGCATGGTACTACCATGACATGACACCATGCCAAGTATCATGATTTTAAACCAAGTTTCTCAATGTTCTCGACCGAGCCATGATGCCCAGATGTTTGAATTTTATTCTCATTTTTTGCATGGGACCTAGAAATTCACCCGAGGACACAAATGTGATTTTTCAACCAACTTTGGTGCACAGGAGCATGTGCTTGTAGTTCAAACTTGAATTATTGACATTAAATGACCAAAAACTTAATTAATGTGTAAAAAAGGCCAAACAAAGCCGGAATAATTCCAAAATTTAACAGGGCACTCACGTAGTTCTATGTTGCCTTTGTAAATAAACTCAAGGGGGACAACGTATACCGTTTCGCACTCAAAGGTGGCAGGTTCCCTCTTAGAACCACGAGCCTTCTTGAGAGAAGCTTCGGTTTGCAAGAAGCTTATACTAAAATCTATTCCTATTCGGCCAATTTTTTTACCACAACATGGTAGTACCATGACATGACACCCATGCCAAGTTTCATGATTTTCAGACGTGTTTTGGATTTACAAAATTTTAAAACCAAGTTTCTCAATGTTCTCGGCCGAGCCACGATGCCCAGATGTTTGAATTTTATTCTCATTTCTTGCATGGGACCTAGAAATTCACCCGAGGACACAAATGTGATTTTTAAACCAACTTTGGTGCACGAGAGCATGTGCTTGTAGTTCAAATTTGACTTATGCACATTAAATAACTAGAAACTCATGTATAAAAAACGACAAACAAACCCGGAATAATTCCAAAATTTAGCAGGTCACTCATGTAGTTCTATGTTGCCTTTGTTAAGAAACTCAAGGGGGGAAGGGCAGCGTATATCGTTTCACACTTAAAGGTGGCACGTTCCCTCTTAGAACCACGAGCTTCCAAATCGGCCCAATTTTTTTCCCACAACATGTTAGTGCCATGACATGACACCATGCCAAGTTTCATGATTTCCAGGCGAGTTTTGGATTTACCTGAATTTAAAATCTAAGTTTCTTGATGTTCTCGGCCAAGTCACGACGCCCAGATGTTTGAATTCCATTCTCATTTCTTCCATGGGACCTAGAAATTCAACCAAGGACACACATGTGATTTTTCAACCAACTTTGGTGCACCGGAGCATGTGCATGCCGTTCATATTTAGATTATGCACTTTAAAAGTCCAGAAACTCATTTAATGTATAAAAAGGCCAAACGAACCTGAAATAATTCCAAAATTTAACAGGGCACTCATATAGTTCTATGTTGCCTCTGTAAAGAAAATTAGGGGGGAGGCAGCGTATATCATTTCGCACACAAAGGTGACACATTCCCTCTCGGAACCACGAGGCTTGTTGAGAGAATCTCCGGTTTTCCAAGAAGCTTATGCCAAAACTTGTCCCAATTCACCAAAAATTATACATATGAAAACAGGGTTTAGATTATCCCGAACATCTTTCTACCTAGACCAATAATGTACTATGATTTGAATTCAACATAAAATGGATACAAATATTTGAATTGGAGAGCGTATGGTACATGTAGTTCATAGTGAAATATGATTACTGCTACATGCATATTTTTTGTTATCAAGACAATATTTAAATTATTGTATAACTTGACAACAATCGTATTCAAATAAGGAAAATTGATTCAAATTTAGTCCATATGGTAGACAACAATATATATGTTCACATGGTGGAGTAAAATGTTCATATATGATGGAAGATCAAAATGTACGACTACATCAATTATAAACCGCAAGGTCACCTAACGATATATTCGAATTCAACATAACCTGGATTCAAAAATTGAATTCGAGATCCTGGCATTTGTAATCATATAAAAAGGGACATTACTCTTTCTTTTGGTGGGAATTAATTAGTTTTTTGTTGTTGTTGAGGGAAGTACGAATCGATTTGATACTGTGCAGGGTAATCTTGTTCTCCCGACTTTTTTTACATTTTTCTTGTAGTTTTTTCAATGGCATCTATAACAATATAGTAAAAGGGGACATGACTCTCTTGTGTCTTGTATGAATTGTTTTTTTACACGTTAAGTTTGTTCTGCCGAACAAGGAATTCGCACCTTGTTATCCTGAAACTTTCAAGCTCGAGTATCTTTTGTCTCACCTGCTTTGAAACTCCCACCTCTTCAACCCGCGTCGCACCTTGTTATCCTGAAATTTCGACGTGCGCGAAAACTCCCTCCTCATCCGAATTCGGTCCCGCAGCCCAGACAAGCGAAATCCCCCTTCTACCCCTCAGCCGAAAATGAAGCTCCACGTCGTGGTGTCAAAATTGGTGGGGGTATGCTGGTAACTTACCCTACATTTCAGACAAGCGCGTCCCTAAGCTTGGCTCCCCCTCCCCCTTTTCCCCTCCATTCGTACATCGAGGCCGCCAAAACCCACGAAACCCCACGCTCCTCCGTCGGCCTCCTAACCGCCGCCCAGCCGGAGACTCTTCCCCGACTACGTCGTCCACCGCAACAGCTCACCATCCATCATCCACCGCACCGGATGAGGATCCGTCGTCGATCTTGTCGTCCTGCCGGATCAGCCGCCCCGTCCTCCACCTCCAAGGAGCTGCCCCGAACTTCACCTCATCTATGCCGCCACCTCAATCCCCATAGCACCGTCTTGACCTGCCCCACCGGAACCGCAACACGCTCACCAATTCCTCCGATGAAGCCAAGGCTAACTCGGCACCACCAAGGAGGTTTTGCACTCACCGCTGCATTTTATCTTTTATTCGATCTCACGAGGTTGTCGGTGCTCGATACCGAGCAGACATGGCAGGTCTCCATCAACGGCGCCATCGCCGGCCACATCATCCATGGCGTCTCTCCCCCATGTCGGTGCTTCCTTGGCGGCGACTTCCACAACGGCACTAGCTGCAGCTGCTCCGACTCTCGCTCATGTTGCGGCTCTGTTCTTGCTGTCGGTCGCGCTGCTGCACTGCTCTTGCTTTCATTCGTGCTACTGCTCTGCTCTTGCTCTCGCTTGCGCTGCTGCTGCTGCTGCACGACCTCCGGCAGCTACAGTAGTTGCTGCTTTAGCACTCGCTCGCGGTGCTACTGCACGATTTGCTCTCTGCTAGTGCGTTCCCTGCTCGAGCGTCTGCTGATGTAGATCATTGCTTCTCTTCTACTAGTGCTCTAACGCCCTAAACATCTATTGCAATGCTCTGCTACTAGTTCAATCAGTTTCGACAGTAAAATTCAGTTTTGACTGTAAAGTTCATTTTCTTCAGTTAAGTTCAGAGTGAACAGTACTTACACCGTCTGTCAGAGCGGCTGTGGCGCGGCTGATGCATTTTACATCTAGCACTTTTTGGTGATGTATTTTACATCATCTATTGCAGATGATATTAGAGTCCCACTTCAGATTAACGTTGTCTATCTTGTCCTACTTTAGCCTCGTCGCCGTACACCTCACCGGAGCTGCTCCAACGACGGAACCGTCCATCATAGCGGAGCAGTACCCTCGGCGCCATTTCCAGAGGCCTCGGATCTTCTTCCCCACCTCCGACAGTAACACCAGCATCACCATCCTCCACGTCCAACCCAATGATGCTGAGGTCCACAAGGCTATGCCAAAGAGGTTGTACACTCGTCGCATCACTTTGTTACTCTGCATTCATGTCGATCCCTCAGGGATCCTTTGCTATTGACTACTATTTGTGAAAATCTTTTAGAAGGAGTGGAGCAAAGCAAAACTGGAGGATTTTTTCCTTTGGTGTCTCTTTCAAAGAAAAAACGTAGAAATTTTATTCACTTGGACGCCCTTTTCAAATTAATATGCATGAAGAACAAAACTAATTGCATTACTGGCATAATAAGAATCTTTACTTTTCATTTTCACGTGGTTTGACTTTAACTTGACCATGTTTCTCCATTCCCATGTTCTTCCAATTCATGTGAACCAAACACCCAGGTTGACTGAAATGCTATGTTTCCAAATGCTCTGTTTTGCACGTGCATTCCTATCCTATACATGTGTTTTTCCTGTCCCTGCGTTTATAGAATCCTCCAATTCTAAGGAGCCCTTACAGATTTACTTCATTTTCAGATAGGCGTCAAAGAAAACTCTGTGTGTTATGTCCTGCTCCTACCGTGCCATCCACCCCACCTGAGGTGCACCATCGATAGAAGCATTCACTGTAGCAGAGATCCCCCCTTGCAGACTTTCTTTCGCTACCTCAGATCATCTTCCCCGTTGCCGGCAGCCACGCCAACTGCATTACCATCATCGACTGAGTAGATGAACCTGAGGACTACATAGTTCCGGAAGAGAGGTCACATTCTTTCGTGTTTGCTTACGTTATACATTGGTTATTATTACCTGCTACTTTATTGTTCAAACTTGAGTTTTGAAATGCCCATGGATCTCATATCGAGCCAACAACGAATAGTATCTATCTACTATCTGGTTCATCTGGGGTCTTCTATGTGGTTCACGTTGGGTGGGCAACAAACAATAGATGATCCATTGTCTATCTTTTTAAACTGAAGCTATAATCTACCTGCTATCATTAGTTTTGGACCCATCCACTCGTTTGCTACCATCAGTCTTGATTTTTGCATGCACGCCTTAGGCCTTACAAAGCCCACCACCACCCACTTCGTAGCCACTATCGATGATTTAACCGACATGCTCGACTCCGACTCTGAAGACATCGATGGTATGGATGACGATGCAGGAGACGAACAGGAATCAGCGCCTATAGGGCACTAGACAACCACCTCATCTCACGATGTATACATGGTGGACACACCCAAAAGAAACGACGATGAGGAACAAAGAGACGCAACGAGGGATCGTTCCCTCGAAAAGCAAAAGCAGCGGCATAAGCGCCGCGCCAAACCCCACCTTGACAGAGACCCAGCCACAGAGCAGGGCGAATCGGCGGACGATGAACATGCCATCGAGCAACCGTCCGAACAGGGCAACTTGGGTAAACAAACCGAACAACCCGTCCCCGGTGAAGATAATAGTCCGGACAACCTCACGCTGGACAAGTTGCTGGAGCAGAAGAACCTCCACAAAAGGCTCGTCGCCACTACGCGTAGCCTGAAAAAGCAGAAGTGGAAGCTCAAAACAGTGGAAGATGCACTCAGAATTAGATGGGGCAAAGTACTCAACACCGCACACAAGTACGGCGACAGTCGCCACACATTGAGCTATCCGAAGCGGAAATTACTGCCGGAATTTGATGAGGAGGCCTTAGAGCCCCCGCAATCAAAAAATAAAGAAGACACCCGGTCGGATAAACAACCCCATGGCCAACATAGAGTGGCAAAGGGCGCCGCACTCAAGCCAGCACGCAATCCGCACAAGGATTCGCATCAAAAAGACGGCCCAGCCAGATCTATCTACAGGCCAAGAAAGCAAGCTCTAGTAAGCAATGCAACGCAACAAGTATCCGAACATCACGACACACCCAAATATAGGGGTGCCGCACACCCCCTATGTTTCACCGATGAGGTGCTGGACCATGAATTTCTAGCGGGATTCAAGCCCGTAAACGTAGAGGCATACGACAGAACAACAGACCCTGGAGTCTGGATTGAGGATTATATCCTCCACATACACACGGCTAGAGGAGATGACCTCCACGCCATAAAATACTTACCCCTCAAGCTCAAAGGGCCAGCCCGGCATTGGCTTAAAAGCCTTCCCGAAAACACCATTGAAAGTTGGGAAGAGCTCGAGGATGCTTTTCGGGCAAATTTTCAAGGGACCTATGTCCGACCTCCAGATGCAGACGATCTAAGTCATATAACCCAACAACCCGGAGAGTTAGCCCGGAAACTCTGGAACAGATTTCTTACTAAAAAGAACCAGATAGTCGACTATCCGGACACCGAAGCCTTAGCATCTTACAAACACAGCGTTCGAGACGAATGGCTCGCCAGACACCTCGGCCAAGAAAAGCCAAGAACAATGGCCGCATTAACAAGCCTCATGACCCGCTTTTGCGCGGGAGAGGATAGCTGGTTGGCAAGAAGCAGCACCAGCGACCCAAGTACATCTGAAATTAGGGATGGAAATGGGAAACCGCGACATAGCAAGGACCAGCGCCGGACCAAGGGAAACAGCCCGAAGAGCATGACAGTCAACGCCGGATTCAAAAGCTCTCGGCAGAATCAGAAAAAGCTGCCCCTCAAGGATAATAGGGACGAGCTATCTAACCTAAACAAAATCTTGGACAAAATATGCCAAATCCACAGCACTCCCTGGAAGCCCGCAAACCATACCCACATAGAATGTTGGGTCTTCAAGCAATCCGGCAAACTCAACGCCGAACACAAGGGGCTCGACATACCAAGCGAGGACGACGAACCCCACAAGCAGAGCACCGGAGAACAAAAGAAGTTCCCACAAGAAGTCAAAACAGTAAACTCACTTCATGTGACCAAAGGGAAATACAGAGTGGCGCCTATAGAGATACACGCCATACGGCCTGTCCCAGAGGAGTCCCGTCACTGGTTGTTACAACCAATCACCTTCGACCATCAGGATTACTCTAGAAGTATCCGAAATGCAGGCTGGACTGCCTTGGTATTAGATCCGATAATTGACGGACTCCACTTTGCCCAAGTCCTAATGGACGGCGGCAGTGATCTAAACCTGCTATACCAGGACACAATCCGCAAAATGGGGATAAACCCAACAAAAATTCGCCACGGCAACACTTCCTTTCAAGGGGTAATGCCAGGCCCAGATACCCATTGTACGGGTTCTCTCCTGCTAGAAGTTGTGTTCGGCTTCCCCGACAACTTTCGCCGCAAAAAACTAACCTTTCACATCGCCCCATTTACAAGTAGCTATCAAGCACTACTGGGACGCGAAGCTTTCGCCCGCTTTAACGCAATACCGCATTATGCATCCCTTGCGCTTAAAATGCCCAGTCCGCGAGGCATCATCTCATTAAAGGGAAATATCGAGTGTTCCTCGAGCACGGAAGATTGTGCGGCTGCCTTGACAGCCACACACTAAACCAGCTTTACTAGTTAAAGCACCTAAACAGGTCGTTCAGACCCCGGACATGGCTAGATGAGTCCGGCGTAAATATACAAAGGCTTATTAGCCGCATACCCCCGTACAAGGGGCTCCGCGCGTATACAACAAGAGACAATAAAGCTCAATTCTACCCATTCTCTGAATTATACTTTTTCTATTTAATATAACATAGATTTTCGCACGATTGTTTTCAACTAAGTTCCTCTCTTTTACAGATGAACACCGTGCTACGCCCGTCCAGGATACGGCACAACGGAGACACAGGCGCAGACGTGCAGTAGGGACCCATTCCAAGGATTCTTTTCAGATTAAGACCCTGCGTAAACCTTTTTTACTGTCTCTTGTTGATTACATCCCCCAGTTTCTTTTTATAACCGAGGAGGAGGCTGGCGTTTTGGCATGTGGCCACGTCAGAATTTTGCGCGTACCTGGACACCAGGGGCTTCTTACCAAGGGCGTTGTTCAGCCCATTTTCATAAAGACCGAATACCTTAGGGAGTGTTCGGCGTCGTGAGTTTGGCCTTATATGCATCAGCTTCGAATCATGTCTTTGGTCAAATGTTGGGTTTGCCTGACTCCTGTGTTTTACTGCCTTACGTTCCGCTCTATCGGCTAAGGCGGCACCAGGAGAACTACTGCGATTGTGCCCTGGTTCGGCCAGGCGAGCACCTCAGTAGAGAAGGCCGAAAACTGACTGTCATGGTATAGCGTGAGACTGGTCAACCACTCGATGACCCGCCAGAATCTTTAGGATTCCTCCGCATTAAAGAAGGGCCATTTCCCGGTCAGGCACACACGCGCCTCGAATTCGGGTGAGCACGGTGCCCCTAGGGGCTATATAGTAGCCCCACTATCAAACTCCTATGGCTAAGTGAAAGTGATAAAGCATTATAGTCCGGTTGCCTAGTTCGCTATGCTATCACCTCCTTTATAGGACCAAAACGTTGGATCAAGTGTGAAAATGCGCCTTCTGCGAACACCCCCGCATTATATGCGTGGGGTCTGAAGCCAAAGACTGCCATCTTGCAGGTTATATACACATATACATTAACGGTTGCACAGGAGGTATTCTAATTCTTGAAAGCACAAGTATAAAAAGCTTCTATATTCCATCAAAACATTGTTTTACAATCATACATGTTATTCGAACATAACATCCTTCGAGCACTGCATCTCTATTAAATGAGCGCCCTGCAGAACTTCCTGAAAATAGTGCTCGGCAGGTACTCGGCTCTTGTCCGAATCTTGGGATGCAACAACAGTGGCCGTCATCTCCGCCCAGTATGTCTTGACACGGGCAAGAGCCATCTGCGCACCCTCTATGCATGCTGACCTCTTCATTGCATTAATATGCAGCACCGCACCGAGGAACTGCTGCACCAAGCTAAAATAACTCTAGGCTCGGGCCTTTTCGGCCACAGATGACTCACGACATGCTTCATGGCGAGTCAGGATAACCTATTCAGCTCTGCCCATGCGGCCAAACGATCGGACACTGAAAGTGGGCGCTGTGGATTGTGGAACTGCGACCAAAAAAGCTTTTCCACTTCGTGGTCATTTTGATCGCGGAAGTGTTCGGCCGCGTCCGCGGCATTCGCCGCCAAGTCCAGGTAAATGTCCGCCGCACTCCACTTCCGGTCCAACGGAGCATATTTAGGATCCTCGAACTTCATCCGCAGCATATAGGGCTTTCCAGCCGTGATATCTCTGGCCTGACGTAGCTCCTCCTTCATAGCTCTCATCGCAGAGCGAGTATCCTTGGCCTCGGTAGTGACCTTCTCTAGGTCCTTCTGTGTCGCCTGATCTTCTTTTTCAAGGAGCTTGCAGCGGTCGGCAGCACTCTTCAACTTTACAACCATCTCGGCCATTTCCTTCTTGCTTTGGCAGTGAGCAGCCTGTTCGGCTTTCAGCTCTTCAGACGCCTTTAAGGCAGCCGCATCGCTTTTTCTGGCCTGCTCCTTGGCTCGGGCAAGTTCCGCCCGAAGGTTCTCTATGGCTGCGGCACCATCTGCATCAAGCACACATGTTGTAGGGTACGTGCATCAAGCTCCTCTTACCAGGTGTCTTCGGAGAAATTACATACCTTGTGCCTCGTCCACCTGCTTGTTGACAAGCACGATGTCGGCATCTGCCACGTAAAGTTGCCGCTTTAGTTCGGCAAATTCATTAGTCTGGCTAGCCACCGGACACTTCGCCACCTACATAGGAATGGAGACATATCATACATGGGATTACGATCCTCGGCGCACCGTCATTTTTGACAACACACCGAGTCTCAGGGGCTACTATCTATACAGGGCGCATTTTATATATGCGGAGCTGTCAAAAGGTACATCATTTCGCGTACCTCAAAACCTGTCACTAAACTCCTGACGGCCTCGTACAACCCGCTCTCCGCGGATGAAATCCTTTCAATCACCGTATCCATCAATGCACTGTGTTCTTCTGAGATAGACGCTCGCCCAAGCAGATCCTTCAGCTCCTCCGACCGTGCACCGGACGGTGCCGGACTCGTCCGATGGCCTTCTTCGAAGGCCGGACACGGAGGGCCTTGGGGGGCCATACGACTGCCTTCCGGCTCTACCGGATTTGGAGAAACCCTCCGTGATGACACCTCAGGGTCGCCCGCCTCGCAAGGCGGTACGGCAGGGGGAGGCGTTCCGCTCTCCATCATCTCCGGACGAAGATCCCCTGAAGATGAGCTCTGCTGAGAAGGACTGAGATCCGAACTATAAGGTAAAATTTTGGTTATCTTCCTCAGAAATAGAAAGGGGATGTCTCTCATTTTTTAACCCCCTCTTTACTTACGGCTCGGTAGAGAGCTGATCCCCTTGGGGACGCAATGTGACCTGGGCACCCCCCGGCGCCGGACCCTCTGACAAAGATTTCTTTCCCTGCTTTGAGACCGTGGTCTCCGAGTCTTCAGAGGCGGTCCTCTTCTTCCCCTGGTTGGAGGAATTCTCGATTCCTCCTTTCCTGACAGCCTTCTTCGGGGATGCGGTAGCATCCTTGCTCCCCTCTTCTCCTTC
This sequence comes from Triticum dicoccoides, assembly GCF_002162155.2. Classification (NCBI taxonomy): domain Eukaryota; kingdom Viridiplantae; phylum Streptophyta; class Magnoliopsida; order Poales; family Poaceae; genus Triticum; species Triticum dicoccoides. The sequence goes on along the minus strand of NC_041387.1, from coordinate 485,179,180 downwards.
TTCCAAAGGCGCAACCTCCAACATCTTGGTTAACACGGGATCCGGCGTGGTCTCGGGGAGGGGGGCCGGACACCTGATTAGCTTTGCTTTCGCTATCCACTCCTGTTTAAGGGATAGCTCTTTTAAGGGCAATTTTATGATAAATATACGGATAGTGTGTCCGGGTATAGAGCTACTTACTTGAGTATCCGGGCGATTGCAGCTCAGACCTGTGTCCTCGGACGAGTCTGGACACATTGCTTGTGATCCGAAGAACAATTTCTACATCTCCATGGGCGTCGCGCCCACAAAATGTTGGAGGGCTCGTGGTCCTTCCGGATTAAACTCCCACATGCGGAGGGGCGGCATTTGCAGGGCAGGATGCGGCGAATCAACATAACCTACGTCACTACGGCCAGATTGATATCTCTTTCTAGGAGATCTCGAACGCGGCCCTGCAACAAGGGCACGTCCTTGGACGGCCCCCAGTTAAGCCCTTTATTGACCCATGACGCTAGTTGTGGTGGGGGACCCGAGCGAAAGGCAGGTGGCGCCACCCATTTGGTGTCCCTGGGAGCTATGATATAAAACCACTCTCGTTGCCATAAGCTGAACTCCTCTTGAAAAGAGCCCTCGGGCCATGGAGCGTCGGCATTCTTGCTTATAACAGCACCTCCACACTCTGCATGCTGCCCCTCGATCATCTTCGGCTCTACTTTGAAGGTCTTAATCCACAATCCGAAGTGAGGAGTAATACGGAGGAAGGCCTCGCACACGACAATGAACGAAGAGATATGGAGGATGGACTCCGGAGCTAAGTCATGAAATTCCAGCCCGTAATAAAACATGAGCCCCCTCACGAAGGGGTCCGTCGGGAGGCCTAGCCCCCGAAGAAAGTGAGATGCGAACACCACACTCTCACCAGGCTTGGGAGTGGGAATAACCTGCCCTTGAGCAGGCAGCCTATGCGAAATTTCGCTGGTTAGATACCTGGCATCTCTTAGCTTTCGCACGTCTTCTTTCGTAACGGAGGAAGGCATCCACCGGCCTTGAAGGTCAGAGCCGGACATCATCGAAGGTCCGAAGCGCCTGAATCTAGAGCTTTGGGTGTTGGAACTCAAGGCGAGAGGCGGATTTGATTGAAGATTGAGAGAAAGGAGTCGAGCCTTGGTCTCTTTATAAAGAGGTTGAATACCAAGATCCCTCCCCGTGACCGCTTGGGACTAGCCTTTGATTGAGGAGACATACCAACATGCACGATTGGGTTACCCACGCCCGTATTGATGAGAATCCCGGAATAAGGGGACACGATATCTGCTTTGACAAGACGTGCCAAGGAAACCGCCTCGCTAAACGTGCTAAGGAGGGACACTAAAATGATTCGAATAAAGGCTTGGCCGTGGCATGATGACACGCTGCGGAATACGTCAGCAGATTGGATTTGTACAAATATTATTCTCTCTACGATGGTATATGGAACTTATTTTGCAGAGCTGGACACTATCCTTGTGTTCAAAATCTTCTATGAAGTATTCGGAGGAGGAACCGCCTTGCAATGCCGAAGACAATCAGTGCCTCGGACTCGTCGTCATTGAAGCCTGGTTCAGGGGCTACTGAGGGAGTCCCGGATTAGGGGGTGTCCGGATGGCCGGACTCCTGGACTATGAAGATACAAGATTGAAGACTTCATCACGTGTCCGGATGGGACTTTCCTTGGCGTGGAAGGCAAGCTTGGCGATACGGATATGTAGATCTCCTCCCATTGTAACCGACTCTGTGTAACCCTAGCCCTCTCCAATGTCTATATAAACCGAAGGGTTTTAGTCCATCGGACGAACAACAATCATACCATAGGCGAGCTTCTAGGGTTTAGACTCTCTGATCTCATGGTAGATCTACTCTTGTACTACCCATATCATCAATATTAATCAAGCAGGAGTAGGGTTTTACCTCCATCGAGAGGGCCCGAACCTGGGTAAAAACATCGTGTCCCTTGTCTCCTGTTACCATCTGCCTAGACGCACAGTTCGGGACCCCCTAACCGAGATCCACCGGTTTTGACACCGACAGGCATCCCCAAGCTTGAACTCGTGCCTCTCTTCCTTTTCCTCATATCAAGACCTCCTCGTTTAGACACTTCATCCACACAAAACTTCAACAGAAAACTCGGTAAGATCCGTTAGTATAATAAAGCAAATCACCACTCTAAGTACTGTAGAAAACCAATTCATATTTTGTTTTTGCATTGTGTCTACTGTAGTATAACTTTTTCATGGCTTAATCCACTAATATAAATTGATAGATTCATCAAAACAAGCAAACTATGCATCAAAAACAGAATCTGTCAAAAACAGAACAGTCTGTAGCAATCTGAACATTCACCATACTTATGGCACCCCAAAAATTCTAACAAAATTAGAAAAAAAAAAGTTGCACATAAAGACAGTGCAAAAGGAATCATAACCAATTTACGTTTTAGTTAAAAATGTAAAATCGCGCACTACAGCCAAAGTTTCTGTCCTGCGCCGTACAAACCAACAAGCATTGTAAACATCCTAAAGGCAAACCTTGGCACATTATTTTTATAATACAATGGAATTGTACAAGGGGATAATTATTTTTATTGAAAAGTTTCTGTAATCAAGATTCACAAAGTTTCCGTGAGCATGAACAAAGTTCAAGGAGCTCTCTCCCACTTCAACAATGCTTGTCTCTCTCACTTTCACTTTCCTTTTTGAAAAGTTTTTTGGTTCCCCTCTTTATTTTATTTTGTTTTTAAACTATATAAAAGCACTCAACAGAAATAAATGACTCTCTAAAACTTCCGGGTTGTCTCCTTGGCAGTGCTTTCTTTAAAGCCATTAAGCTAGGCATTTAGTGCTCAAGTAATGGATCCACCCGGATCCCAAGGTATATCAAAGCCAATTTTAATTAACAATGATTTGTAATTTAGTAGTGAGCACAAAGTAACATATATCAAGCAACAACGAAGTCTAACTCTCTTTCTATGCATCAGCATGTCATAAAAGAACAATTCATGCACACAAAGTAAAGGCCAATGCATAGTATAAGCAGTTTCTTGCAATTTTATCGTATTGGAAACATAAAGAGGCAGAGATGTAGTTCCTCTCTCATAATAATTGCAAGTAGGAGCATAAAGCACATGCATATTACATTCATCAAAATCATCATGTGCAATGGTAAAAGGCAACCCATCAATATAATCCTTAATAAGCACAAACTTCTCCGATAAAGTGTGGTAGGGAGAATTCAAAAAGATAATAGGACTATCATGCGTGGGTGCAATAGCAACAATTTCGTGTTTAACATAAGGAACTATAGCAAGTTCATCTCCATAAGCATAATTCATATTGGCATCTTGGCCACAAGCATAGCAAGCATCATCAAAAAGGGATATTTCAAAAAATTCAAGGGATCATAGCAATCATCCTTCGGTAAGCACAAAAGGGAATTAAATAATGTATGAGTTGGAGGGTTACTCTCATTAGAAGGTGGGCACGGGTAGCTAATCCACTCTTCCTCCTTTTGTTCTTCGCTCTCCTCATCATCTTTTTCATCCAATGAGCTCACTGTTTCATCAATTTCTTCTTCCATAGCTTCCTGCAAAATATTAATCTCTTCTTGGACAGTGTTGAATTTCTTCATAAAAGCATTAATATAGTGATTGTATTCATAATTTTCATAGCAATATCTAAGTATAGCAAGATTTTGACGCCTATAAACATCATCATCAAAAGCTTCATACTTTTCAAACAAAGCTTCAATTTCATAAGCAGCCTTAAAAGCAACAAATTCTTCAATTTGCTCAACATCATAGTAATCATATATACCATTAGCATAAGAAGTTAAGATTTCATTATCATTAAATTTGCATGAAAAGGGAAGGTGTGGAGCCTTTATCCTAGAGCAACAAGTAATATCATATCTCAAGCATAGATCCCAGGCATACCAACGCAACATAATAAATTGATCCCATAATAGTTTCCCTTTTTGTGTCGAGTGATAATCCCTAAAGTATTCACGTTGATCCAACATGTCTCCCATTATAAAGTTGAATGGGGTTTTCTCAGGATTATCAAAGTAGTACATAATATCTTTCACATAATGAGAATCGGGGGTTTTAGGAGTTACCCCATCTACATGAGTAGCAAGTACACCTAATTTTTTTGGTATTTTGCGTTCCATATCCATAACTAAAGATAGAGAACAACTTAGAACAACAAATAAAAATTACTTAGTGATAAAGCAAACAAGCACACACGAGAATATTCACCCCACGCTATGACTCCCCGTCAACGGTGCCAGAAAAAGGTCTTGATAACCCGCAAGTATACGGGATAGTTGTAGCCTCTTTCTATAAGAGTGTCCAACCCAACGAGGAGCTAAAGGTAGAACAAATACTCTCTCAAGTTCTATCGTCCAGTGATACGACTCTACGCAGGCTTGACGTTCGCTTTACCTAGAACAAGTATGAAACTAGAAGTACTTTGTAGGTGTGATATGGTAGGTTTGCAAGATAATAAAGAGCACGTAAATAAAAAGTAGGGGCTGTTTAGATAAAGATGCAATAAAGTAAATATAGGGAGTGTGGAAAAGTGGTGGTAGGAGTTGTGGAATTGTCCCTAAGCAATTGACTATGTTACTAGACCGGTAATCACTATTGCAATTCTACTTGAGGGAGAGGCATAAGCTAACGTACTTTCTCTTCTTGGATCATATGCACTTATGATTGGAACTCTAGCAAGCGTCTACAACTACTAAAGATTCATTAAGGTAAAACCCAACCATAGCATTAAAGCATCAAGTCCCCTTTATCCCATATGCAACAATCTACTTACTCGGGTTTGTGTTTCAGTCACTCACACAACCCACTATAAGCGAATCATGAACGCATTGGAACACCCTACAGCGGGAATCCCTCACGCTTGCGCGACACGGAGGGCACCATAGGACAACACCAATAATAAAACATGCAACTCAAACCAATCATAGTAATTCATCAATCACCGGTAGGACAATAGAAATCTACTTAGACATCATAGGATGGCAACACATCATTGGATAATAATATGAAGCATAAAGCACCATGTTCAAGTAGAGGGTACAACGGGTTGCGGGAGAGTGGACCGCTGTAGATAGAAGGGGGAAGGTGATGGAGATGTTGGTGAAGATGACGGCAGTGTTGCTGAAGATCGCGGTGATGATGATGGCCCCCGGCAGCGCTCCGGCACCACCGGAAGCAAGGGGGAGAGAGGCCCCCTTCTTCTTCTTCCTTGACCTCCTCCCTAGATGGGAGAAGGGTTTCCCCTCTGGTCCTTGGCTCCCATGGCTTGGGAGGGGCGAGAGCCCCTCCGAGATTGGATCTATCTCTCTGTTTCTGCGTTCTCTGGTTCTGCCCCTTCAACGTTTCCTTTATATCTGGAGATCCATAACTCCGATTGGGGTGAATCTTTCGCCCAGATTTTTATTGTAAAATTAGCTTTCTTGCGCCAAAAGAAGAGCATCAACTGCCTTACGGGTGGCCCACGAGAGTCCAGGGCGCGCCCAGGGGGGAGGGCGCGCCCCCCTGTCTCGTGGCCACCCTGGACACCGTTTCGCGTTGATTCTTTCTTCGAAAAATACCAAATATTCCAAAATAATTGTCCGTCCATTTTTATCCCGTTTGGATTCTGTTTGATATTGGGTTTCTGCGAAACATAAAACATACAACAGACAAGAACTGGCACTGGGCACTGGATCAATATGTTAGTCCCAAAAAATAGTATAAAAAGTTGCCAAAAGTATATGAAAGTTGGATAATATTGGCATGGAACAATCAAAAATTATAGATATGACGGAGACGTATTACACCCCACTATGCAATGGTAGAGAAAGTGATGCAGATAAGGTTCAAGATAGTGAGACAACCCTGTTGGTCTCCAAGAAAGGTGATAAAAACAATCTTGTAGACAGTGAGAAAACCCCACAGTCCTGCGTTGATGTAGTGTTCGAGTTACTGGCCATTACCCCTGGCACAAGCTCTTCGAACTCGCTGGCTGAATCACTTCAGCTTCTTCAGTCTCAGCTATAAGCTAAAAGACATCAGTCAGCTGTGCTGTGGCAAGAAGCCGAAGGACTGAGGAAGTCCCTGCAGAATTCAGATGCGTACTTTCTTGTGCAATAGCAAGCCCTGGAGGATTTAAGCGCCAAACAAGAGGAAGTTAATAAGCTTGCTAAGCATCTTGCCAGCATTATGGGTACCCAGGATATTGTTTCTTGAGCTCTTCTGAAGTGGTTTCAGTTCTGGACTTGTTTTGCTGCAGCGTTTATATGCTGCTTTGTTCCCTATATTTGCACTGGTGGCGAACTTTGATGCCCAGTGGATGTAATATGTGTAATAGCCGTGATAGCCTAGCATAAGTTGCTTGCTTATTTATTTCCTTGTTGTCTTGTTTATTTGTTTGCTTGTAGTCAGTGCAGTTCTTTTTCCGCAGTTTGCTAGTGGCCGCAATAACCTATTTTTTAAAACTAGGCCACAATAACCATGGGCTACATATTTATTGTAGTGGCACTGGGCCTCCTACCGGCCGTAGAAACAATGGGCCTTCTACGGGCCGTAGAAACAATGGGCCTTCTACGTGCCGTAGACACAATGGGCCTTCTACGGGCCATATCACCAATGGGCCTTATATGGGCCGGACGATCGATCGGCCAAACATGGGCCAATAACAGACCACATTATGGCCGTAAACGGGCTAGAGTTGGAATCGTATGTTCATGGGCCGACCATAACAGGCCATCATTAATAGGCCGTATTTGATAACGCTATGAAAACGGCCCAACGTATTAACAGGCCACAAACGGGGCGACTGTAAGAACGGGCTGAATTTGGCCCACAAGCAGAAAATGACAGTAACAGGCCGTAAGTAACCGAATGCTGGAAATGAGCCCAAGAATAAATGGGCCCTGAGAAGGCCGAAAGATAACATGGGCTGGAAACGGCCCAATGGAACAATAGTTTGTTAATGGGTATAAAGTGATACACTGTTCATTACGGGCCAGTTTCAGCATGGGCCATTAATGGGCCAAGAGTTACAAAGGGCCTCATATGGGCCGAAAGACGTCATGGGCCATACATGGGCCGGAAGTTAAAACGGGCTGTAATCATATTGGACGGCCCAGATGACACTACTAGGCCTAATTCGGATAGGCCATAACGGGCCCTATGTTTGCGGGCTGTAAATGGGCTATATGCGAACATGCCGTTAAGAGGCTTTCCGTGGGTCGGCCCGCCACTTTTTGACCAAGTCAAACGGGCCGGCCTTTTCATAGGAATGGGCCTTTGTTGGGCCATGCCATGTGTCGACGTATCATAGACGCCTTTTGTCCAAGGAGTGGATGACATCTGTCCCAACGATGAGCCGACACGTGTTTCCTCCAGCCAATGATGATTTTACACGTGGAAAGTCCCCATTGGTCGGGGCTGTTAACGGGTTATCGGATCCAAAACCTGACCCGATAGCTTAACGGCGTTCCGTTACGGTGGATGCCATGTGTCAGTCACCCTTGAGAAAGCACTTCCGTGACGCGTGATTTATTGTTATGGAAGTGGACACTTCCGTGATGATAATCTTGGTAATGTCATGGAACACTTCTACGACAACACAGGTATGACTATCTTGATTATGTCATAAAATCATCATGAATGTACATGCATGACAGAAAATGCGACCTACTGTGACAAGCACGTATCATCACGGAAGTGTATTTTTTTTGTAGTGTAACATAATGGTGTGGCTGAGCGCATGAACAGAACCATCATCTCCAAGGCTCGTTGCATGTTGTCCAATGCTTGCATCGGCAAACATTTTTGGGCGGAAGCCGCCTCCACCACCTACTACCTCATCAACAGGTCACCATCCATTCCGCTTGATAACAAAACTCCCGTTGAGGTATGGTCTTGTACACCGGCTGATTATTCATAGTTGAGAGTTTTTGGTTGCACTGCATGTGCACACATTTATAATGGAAAACTTGATCCTAGAGCTATTAAGTGTGTGTTTGTTGGTTGCGGTTCAGGAGTAAAGGCATACATGTTATGGAATCCTGAAACTAATAAGGTTCTCATGAGCAGGAGTGTTGTTTTCAATGAATCTGTTATGTATCGTGATGATCTATCCACAGATACTTTTGATGAACAGCCACAACGAGTTACTATGCAGGTGGAGCAAATTAATGAGGAGGAAAATGTAATTGTGGATAATGATGATGTTGCTCCAGATGCATAGGTTGATGATAATGTTGATGGTGCTCCTAATACAGAGGTCCATGATGATGATGTTGTGCAGCACTCACCCCCTATTTTGCAACGACAAGTTCAGTCTCTTGCAGTCGACAGAAGAAAGAGAGTCATTAACAAACCTAAACGCCTAACTAAAGAATATAGCATTGTTCATTATGCTTTCAGTTGTCCAGAACAGGTTGAGAACATCCCTGAGCTATCCACATACACTAAAGCGGTTGTTTTTGGTGATCGCGAGAAGTGGATTGCTGCTATGCAGGAAGAGATGGGGTCACTTGAGAAAAATGGCACATGAGAAGTTGTGTGCTTGCCTAAACAAAAGAAGACCGTTCGCTGCAAATGGATCTTCAAAAGGAAGGAGGGTTTGTCTCCTAGTGAGCCTGCGAGATTTAAGGCAAGGTTAGTGGCTAAGGGTTTTAGTCAAATACCGGTATTGATTATAGTGATGTATTCTCTCTAGTTGTGAAGCATAGTTCCATTCATGCATTTTTTGGTATTGTTGCTATGCATGATCTTGAGCTTGAGCAGTTAGATGTCAAGGCTGCTTTTCTGCATGGTGAACTGGAGGAGGAGATTTATATGGACCAACCAAAAGATTTCATAGTGCCCGGCAAGGAGAAATTTGTTTCCCTATATGGTTCGAAACAATCTCCGAGACAGTGTTATAAAAGGTTTGATTCATTTATGATAGCACATGGACTTAAGACATATGATAGTTGTGTTTTACATTAACTTTTTAGATGGATCGCCAATATACTTGCTATTATATGTTGATAATATGTTGATTGCTGCCAAGGGCAAGAAAGAGATCACTACTTTAAAGGCACCGTTAAGTAGTGAGTTTGAGATGAAGGATCTTGGTGCTGCTAAGAAAATTCTAGGTATGGAGATTGCGAGGGACATTAATTTTGGTTTGTTATTTCTTAGTCAGCAGAATTACATTAAGAAAGATCTTCATCATTTTAACATGCATGATGCTAAGTCAGTAAGCACTCCCATTGCTCCTCATTTTAAATTATCCTCTTCTCATTGTCCAAGTAATGATGAAGATTTTCAGTATATGTCAAGAGTTTCATATTCCAGTGATGTTGGTTCTTTAATGTATGCCATGGTGTGTTCTAGGTCTGATTTGTCATTACATGGCTAACCCTGGTAAAGAACATTGGAAGGTTGTTCAATGGATTTTCAGGTACCTTCGTGGTACTTCCAATGCTTGTTTGAAATTTGACAGGACTGGATAGGGACTAGCTGGTTATGTGGATTCAGATTTTGCTTCCAGCGATTTGGACAAGAGGAGGTCCCTTACATGTTATGTCTTCATAGTTGGTGGTTGTGCCGTGAGTTGGAGGGTAACGTTGCAGCCCGTAGTTGCCCAGTCTACCACCGAAGCAGAATACATGGCTATTGCAGAAGCATGTAAAGAACCAGTTTGGCTGAAAGGTTTGGATATTGAGCTTTGTGGAGATAATTCTTGCATCAACTTGTTTTGTGACAGTCAGAGTGCCATTTACCTCACTAAGGATCAGATGTTCCATGAGAGAACAAAGCACGTTGATGTCAAATATCATCATGTTCGAGATGTTGTTGAGCAAGGTAAATTGAAGGTATGCAAGATTAGTACTCATGATAATCCTGCTGATATGCTGAGAAAGCCAGTGCTTGTTGCTAAACTTAGTTAGTCTAACTCATTAGCCCCCCTGTTCAAGAATTCGTCCGATTAACCAGTTAACTTGCCAATTAATCCCTACTCATAGGGTCAACGAGTAGCCTATAAACTAATAAATCAGCCGATTAATTGATTAAATGGCCGATTAACTTGCTGATTAGCCATTTAATCCCCTACTCGCCAGCCAACCGAGCAGCTACCAGGTAACGATTTCCTCAACAATGATTAGCCCTAGTGGTTGTTTGGCGCCGAAAGTGTTTTCTTTGTTGTTCAGGGAGAAGGTTCTCATTCATGCTACATGATGGAATTTGTCTCTGTTTGTTATGTTATGTTCCAAATTCAAGTATAAAGAGAAAACCTAACTCCCCTGATATAGTGAAGATTTGCTGCCCTTCGTGTTGGAGGGGTTTTCCATGTTAAAATCTCGTGTCTCCTTGCTTGTTTTTGTTCTTCATCGTGTTGATTTGCCTGTCGTATTCTAACAAGAAATACTAACCCTTCAGTCGTAAACTCTTCAAAATTTGCACACGTGATGAAAGCAAGAGTGACAAGCGTGCCAGAATTGCCCGCATTTGATTTGTCCCGCAACAGTGGCAGCATCAATATTTCTGTAACATGCGCCATATTTTTTCTAATTTCCAGAAGTTAGCGGTGGTGGGCCCTATGAGCCGCCCGTCACACATATGTTAGGTCCCAAAATTCCTAAGAAAATCACATTTAATAAACCAAGAATAGTCTCAAATTTGAGTATGGGGCATTGGATGGCGTGTATTACTAATGGAAAAAGTTTGAAGTCCAAATTATTCAAATAAATGGAGTAACGTGTGGAGGGTAGTGGTTTCTGTTCAAAACCCTGACACTTTCCGGGAGACTGTTTAGTTTGTACAGAAGCGCATGAAGTTTTTGCCCTAATGGTGTTAATTTTTTTTACCACATCATGTAGGAGTATCATAAAGATACCATGTCAGATTTGATCCCTTTCTGAGCTCGTTTGCATGCTCAAAGCGTCTTGCCCTTTTTAGGGGCCAAAAATTAGTTAATGTCTCAAAAAATAGCAAGGCAACTCAAAAAGTGGCTAAATTTGTGCATGGGGCTTTGGATAGTGTGCAATAATCTAAGAAATGAGTATGACGTTCAAATGTTTCCAAAAAACAACTTCAGTGTAGCAGGCCATGGTTTTGTTTTCGAAACCCTGACACTTCGGTGGAGAGAGAGAGAGAGAGAGAGAGAGAGAGAGAGAGAGAGAGAGAGAGAGAGAGGGGCACTATGGCGGCGGATTGGGGTGGCGTAGGGGGTGGCAACATTGGTTGGGTATCAAATGAGTCGGGATTGGAATTGGAGAGAAAGGGAGACGGTTTTCAAAGTTTGGGGGTTATAAAATAGGGAAACACTTGTATTCACCCAGCATATCTATACGCTCACGCCGACCGCCTCCGTGACCGTCCGATCTGTTATTGAGCAGACAGTCGGGAGCCAACCTCCGCCACTTTACTCCTGCAACTTGACTCGTGTTTCATAAGCGTTTCCGCAACCCGGCCCCTGTTGCACACCACATCGTCGGCCGGTTCTTTTGAAACATTCTCCCTGTTACAAGAAGAATTTATGCAACATCAGTGATGTTGTAAAACTTTCTTCCATAGCGTCATATAAAAGATGAAAAGGTGAGACAAAAAATATATTCCGCAACATTAGCTCTGTTGCAAAACAATTTCTGCAGCAATGCCTCTGTTGCAAAAGTTGTGTAACATAAACTATGTCGCAAACATTTAAGCGCAACATCATCCTTGTTGCAAAGCTCGCGGTTGAATCTGACGACCATCCCAAGTGTAATACAATGGCCCGCGAGGTGACGAATTTTTTAAAGATCCGCAGGTCTACACGTAGCGCACCCCTATAAAATAGTTGGTTTCAGAATTCAAAGTAAATTCGATGTTGTAATATAGACTTCTCCCTGCGAAAATCACAACTCCGAAAACTCCAGGAGATCAACCCGGCAAAACCTGGCCTGCCCAATGCATTCTTTTTTATCTTTTGGAAAGCCTCCCAATGCAATCTTTATTCGAGAGATATGTTTAAATCATGTTTTTTTTTGAACATCAGTACAGACGCAAGCGCTCATACATACGTCCATGCACTCATCCCTATGAACGCACACACACACACACCCTATCCCTATGAGCACCTCCGAGAAACTGAGTCGGCATGTCATCTTTAAATTTACGAAATCATTGTACGCACCTTGTTGTTGACGAGAACGTCTCCTCTCACTGAAAGCACATCGCCGAAAATCCTGAAATAAATTCTGAAATAATGCGAGCAGCAAGACTTAAACCCTGATGGGTTGGGGATACTACTGTCCCTCTAACCATCCAACTACAAATTGGTTCGCTTTAAACCACGTTAATATCTCGTGCAAGGCAAGACACGGAGTACTTACGGGTCTTTGTAATCTCCCTACGAAATATCGATGTGCCTTGGCAGGAGGTCAAATGAGGGGGGCGATCATTTGCAGCTTGAGAGTTACGAAAGTGGAATTCCTTCCTTTGGAGGAGGAAACAAAATCCCAGCAAGTCCAACACGTAACTGAACAAAAATGCATAACAGCTGCGCGCCAGACTTTTCTTTTCTTGCTCACCTTCCCCGTTTCTTCTCCGGTCATCAACCACCGCTACCGCCCCCGTCCCACGCGGCCACGTCTCTATAAATGGATTACGGAACGGCCAAATCTCTCCCAACTCCATCGTCCAGCTCTCGACGGCTCAGATATTCGACGAGCCGAGGCGGCGGACGTAGGACGGTGGCTGGCTACGGACAAGATACAGAGACGGTGAGGGAGCCGTTGCCGACATACGTCCAAGAGCAGACAGCATCAAGATCTGCCCCATCCGGCCCCACTTGCAGTGTCCGTTGGGCAGATACGACCCCCTTTCCTGCTTGCTTGGGCTGCGCCGTCTATATAAGTCAACCGGCCGTCCTCACCTGGTCACCCTCTCCCGGCCCATTACATTACACGAAAGCAAAGCATACCTGAGCAGAGCTGCGGCAGAGCTTCGAGCTGTGGCCTTGTGGAGTAGTCAAACATTGAGAGAACGAAAATGGCACGGAGCCCAGCTCAAATCGCTATCCGGTTGATCGCTCTGCTCCTTCTGCTTCCAGGTAAACTGATCTTCGCGATTTTGATGCTCTGCTTTGTTGCAATGTGCACTCTCTGTTTTTGTTTGGTGTGCGTGTGGCTGATCGGCTCGAGTTCTTGGGTTCTTGCAGTGGCGTGGTCGGCGACGTTCACGATGACCAACAACTGCGGCTACACGGTGTGGCCGGGGCTGCTGTCGGGCGCAGGCACGGCGCCGCTGTCGACGACGGGGTTCGCGCTGGCGCAGGGCGCGTCGGCGACTGTGACCGCGCCGGCGAGCTGGTCCGGGCGCATGTGGGCGCGCACGCTCTGCGCCGAGGACGCTGCCGGCAAGTTCACCTGCGCCACGGGCGACTGCGGCTCGGGCGCGCTCCAGTGCAACGGCGGTGGCGCTGCGCCGCCGGCCTCGCTTGTGGAGTTCACGCTCGACGGCTCCGGTGGCATGGACTTCTTCGACGTCAGCCTGGTCGACGGCTACAACCTGCCGATGCTGGTCGTACCGCAGGGCGCTGCCACTGCCGCCGCCGCCAGCTCCACGAGCGGGCCCAAGTGCATGGCCACCGGCTGCCTCGTCGACCTGAACGCCGCGTGCCCGGCCGCGCTGAAGGTCACGTCGACGGGTGCCGCCAGCAGCGCGGTCGGCGGGAGCGCCATGGCGTGCCGCAGCGCGTGCGAGGCGTTCGGCTCCCCGGAGTACTGCTGCAGCGGCGCGTACGGGAGCCCCAACACGTGCCGGCCGTCGGCGTACTCGCAGTACTTCAAGAGCGCGTGCCCCCGCGCCTACAGCTACGCGTACGACGACTCCACCTCCACCTTCACCTGCGCCGCCGGCACCAACTACGCCATCACCTTCTGCCCAAGCACCACCAGGTAACTTCTTTTCCCCGATGCTTCGTATTTGAGCACGTTCAGCAAACCAATCAAGCAAGCAACTGAGCTCCGTTGCATTTGATCGTGGGCCGTAGATTCACTGAATGGCGCGAAACGAAATGTCTTGACAAAAAATAGGTTTTTTTTAGGGAAGACAAAAAAAAAAGGTTTTATGGTGATAGGGACCTCCACACGCTCAAGTCTTTCTTTAGGACGTGGCAATTCATAAGGTTTACTACTACCGCATTAGATATTAAAATCTGTGTATAAGGAGTAACAGTTTGGCTGGGATTTTGATAAGGAAATGTTGAACATTCCTTAATAAATCACCCCACACAATCAAATATGCTTGTAGAGTAATGTAAACGGCGGTCAGTCGGCAAAGAACATCAAAGCATGTGCTCGTACGGTCCAGCTGGCCGTGTGCTATAAGGCTGGTCATAGTGGGAGTAACATAAATAGTAACATAGATGCCACATAAGTATAAGTGATGATGTGTCAAGTAGTTAACGAGGAGAGAGACAAATAGAGTAACATAATATGTTACCATCACCTAGCGGTTCCCAATGCTAAATGAGTCTATGAAGTAATAAATGAAGTGATACATGACACTACATATATGTTACTACCCACTATAGAGATAGTAACATAGCCTAATAACATATACTCCCTCCGTTCCAAAATAGATGACCCAACTTTGTATTAATTTTAGTACAAAGTTGGGTCATCTATTTTGGAACGAAGGGAGTACATGTTACTAGTCTAAGTCCCCACTATGACCAGGCTAACTGTTGCAACACAGTCCTGTCATGGCGACCGAATATAATATGTGGCGTCTGGAATTTGTTCACCTCCAAAGGGTCAGGCCAATTCTGACACACTGTTGGGAACTGTAGTATTCAACGGCCGAAATGCACACAGCAGTGCGCAACGGCTAGGAATCCATGGCAGCATGGTGGGGTCCCAGCCCGCACGCGGACCCCACAAGTGAACCGACGTAGCCCGATGTGTACCGGATTCTAGCCGTTTCGCGCGTGCGGTCCCGTAGGCCTAGGCCGACGACGGCTCGCATTCATTTTCGCTGTCCTCCTCCCAACTGCTTCCCATGTTCGTGTGCTCAGAGTCAGAGGCCCTGTCCAAAAATATCTGCGTCCTACAAAAATATCTGCAACGCCATAAGTATCTTGCGTGCACGCTATTCCGATCTTGTACCATGTACCGTGTGCTATGCTGACCCGTATGCTTGTGTGTTTTGCTCCGCAGTGGGAAGTACACCGACGAGAACCCGCAGGCTGCCGGCGTGCCGCCCACGAACGGCACGATGGTGTACCGCGGCGGCGAGCAGTTCTCAACGGGCGGCGGCGCCTCCATTGCCGCCCATGCGTCGCAGCTCCTCCTCGCGGTGGCCGTCGCCGTCGCTCTGCTCCTACTGTAAGCGCTGGCCATGCGTGCAATGGCGGCAACAGCGTACGTACTCCCGCCTCTCGAGGTGTCCTTATCCGGCCGGCCTCTTTTGGCGTGACGGAGGCAGAGATAATACTCGAGCGGAGCACAGGAGAAGGGCGGGCGGGCAAGATCAAAGTTTGACAGTGCCGCTACTGATGACTGATAAAACAAGAATATCTTACAGTAGTGTCGTAGACTTAGGTTAATGTTTACTCTCTACGCTTCTTTGATTTGTTGAGCGGAAATGATGATGTGTTCATTGTTCGTCGTGATAATAGTATGAATCGTCACTATTTAGCGTGCAAGTTTCCACACCGAGCAGGGAAATCAGTAGCACCATGGTCTGAAAAGAACCAAAGCGGACATCTACGGAGTAGCTTATCGTTTGCCTAGATTGGGGTTACTTCCTAGCTAGGCACATTTATTCTGCTTCATCGCGGCGTGTGGATCGACGATGACTTCGCCTCCTTTTGTTTGTCGGATCTCGCCCTGGCGTCTGCGCAGAAGCAAGATGTGCACAAAGAAATGAACAGAACTGCAAGGCGAAATCTCTAGGGTCACTTCTTTTGGGAGCTCCAAGGAGTCCGAGTGAATAGAAAATTGGCTCTCTTTTCTTTTGCGAATATATAGAAAACTTGTCAAACGCTTACTTCTTGTAAGGATCTATCTATTCTCCTTGATCTCGATCTAGTTGATGAACTAGAGAAGGGGAATTATGTTGTTCCTCCCATCCACCCACACATCATATTTGAATTACCACCAGAGGTCCTCACCTAGCCTAGCCGAAGCCACCTACTTTGTGTCCAAGCCAAAATGAGATGAAGAAGATGGAAATTAGATAGCATAGAGCCGTTACACCCTTAACGGCCCCAGTTCAGGCCTGCTGGGGAGTCTTGTGTGTACGAGTGGACCGGCCTGAAGGCCCACAAGTTGAATCACACTTGTCCCGCGTCCGCTGACGGTCGATCTTGATCACCTGCTCCTTTTGCTTGTCAGTGAGCTTCCTGGCATTTCCCCTTTCTTGAGATGAGGCTTGACCCCAAGCCTCCGCCCTTGGAGACAACTGCTTCAATTCATCATGATCTTCCCAAGTCAGTGTTGGCGATGGCAATCTAGTTCATTCAACAAGCACTTGAGTAATGATCTTGTTATCTACAGTATGGAGGCGCTGCTGCAACACTCAAAAGGTACTTGCAAGTGAGCTTCAGAAGAAGGAAGAACATTTTGTACCCGATATTTTGGAGGAATGAACTTCAATTGAGAAACGTGAAATACTAGATGGATTCTACTGTCCTTCGAATTGCAACCGATAAGCTACTTCACCAATTCTCTCTGTGATAGGAAATGGGCTAAAGTAATAAAAGGAGAGTTTGTGGTTTGCCCTGTGAGTTGCTTGCACATACAGTTGGAGTTTCAAGAAAACCATGTCACCAACAACAAATTCTCTTTCAGTCTTCCTTTTATCTACTTGGGCCTTCATACACTTTTGAGTTCTTAACAGATGTTGCCTTACTGAAGCCTATACGCGGAATCTAACCACTGTTGCAAATCTAGAGGACCTAATGTGTCTTCAGAAGAAATACCAAAATAACGAGGTGTATGACTGTACAAAACCTCAAATGGAGACTTGCCAAGAGAAAAATGGCAATTGTTGTTGTACCAAAATTCACAAAGAGCTAACCACTTGTTCCATTTCCTAGGATGAGCTGAAATAAAACACCTCAAGTAGCATCCAACCTGTTGATTAACTCGCTTTGTCTGGCCATCAGTTTCAGGGTGATATGCAAGCTCATATTGATATGAGTACCATTCCTCTTGGTCAAGATTTGCCAAAACTTACTAGTAAACACATGACTCTGTCAGAAACAATATACAGAGGCATGCCATGTAACTTGTAAACATTGTTAAAGAACAATTCAACAATTCTCATAGCATTGTAGGGGTGCTTAACAGGAATGAAATGGACATATTTGGTAAACTTGTCAATAACAACCATAATACAGTCAAGATGATCAGAAGATGGAAGACGTGAGATAAAATTCATTGTCACTGTTTCCCAATCTTGGTAGAGGAGAAAGGAGTCTAGGATAATTTACTCTCTTGGTTTGGCCTTTTGACAAATAGTGCAAGATTGAACAAACTCTTTGATGAAGTGTGCCATACCATTCCATTTGAACAATGCATGAATTCTTTTATATGTGATGGAGAAACCTGAGGGAAACCAAAATGTCCTCCTAGTGGACTAGCATGAAATGCAAGATAAATTCTTGTTTGCAAGGGAAAATCATGGGTAATCCAAATGGAATTTTGTACCTCATGAGGCCATTAACCAATGTGTAGTGAGGTTTTGATGTGGGGCTTGTTGCCAACCATTGTAATAACTCCTTGGCCTTCACACCATGAGACTAACTAGATTTAATATCTACCAGCTAACTAGTTAAGCACAAGAAATGGCAAACACTTCATTCTTCTCTTGTAACTCATGTGGTCTTCTTGGCAAACCATTTGTTGCAGTACTATCTGCTCCCTTTTTATAAATGATCTTGTAATTTAGCCCCATCAGTTTAGTAAGGACTTTTTGCTACCAAGGTGTGTTCAATCTTTGATTAGCTAAGTGCAGCAAACTTTTCTAACTAGTTTTTATCACAAACTCTTGGAAGTCGAGATAAGATCTCCAATGCTCAACTGCCAAAAAAATAGCTAGAAATTACTTTTCATAGACTGACAAAACCTAGTTCTTCGGACCTAAGGTCTGACTAACAAAAGCCAGGGGATGTTCTTCCTGCATCAGAACAACTTCAATGACAGTATCACATGCATCAATTTCCAACACAAACTGCCTTTTGAAGTCAGGTAGAGCTAGAACCGGAGCTATCAACAAGGCTTGTTAAGTGTTTGATATGCTAGTTTAGTTGCTGGAGTCCACACAAATATAGTGCCCTTTTTCAACAATGCCGTCGGAGGCCTATTGATGGTCCCATAGCTCTGAATAAACTTTACCCTATAAGTCTAAGAAATCCCCTGACTTCCTTTACATTAACAGGAGTGGGCCAATTTTGTACTATAATGATTTTGCTAGGATCAGTGGACACTCCTTTGTCACTGATGACATGTCCTAAATAAGCAATTTCTTTTTGACCAAAAGCACACTCATCGAGTTTCACTCTCCAGTGCTTTTCCTTCAAAATTTGCAACACCGACTCCAAGTGTACTAAATGCTCCTCAAAAGTTTACTGAAGACCCAAGATATCATCAAAGAAAACTAAGACATATTTCCTTGTTGCCGGAGAAAAATCCATGTTCATAGCTGCCTAAAAAGTTCCTGGAGCACCTGTAAGACCAAATGCCATAAGTATGAACCCATAATCACCTTCATGCATTTTGAAAGCTTTTTTGAACTCTTTACCAGGAGCTGATATGATTTGATGATACCCACCTTTCAAATCTAACTTGGAAACCCAACGGGCCCCATGCAGTTCATCGATCCATCAGTTCATCTAAGATAGGCAGGGTATATTTCCCTTTTAGTGTGAGTGCATTGAGGTGTCTATAATCAATGACCATCCTCCAAGTACCATCTTTCTTTTTGACCATAATAACAGGAGAGGAAAATTGAGTATGACTGATTCTGATTAAGCCTTGCTGCAAAATTTTCTGAACTTGTTATTCCACTTATGTCTTCAGTGTTAGTGCAATTCTGTAGGTCTAATTGTCACTGGTCTAGCTCCTAGTATAAGTGGGATACTGTGATCATAAGCCCTACTTGGTGGAAATGATGTAGCTGTGTAAAAAACTTCAAGAAACTTGTCCAAAATGACTTGCACTTCTGGGTATACTAGCAGATTTTCTTCAGTATTTTTAGTGCAAATGGGCATGATAGTATAAGCACATTCAGTGGGTAGTTCTCCTTGTAGAGTGATCCATTTTACTTGACACTAATAAACCAACCATTACTTGTACAATATGCAACTGAACTAAAGATTTGCACTAATGATCCTTGGAGCATTTTTCTCTACAGATAGAACATAAACCCTTGGATTTCCTATAATTCCTGAGAGAGCTCCACTTATCATCAGCTGCACCTAGTTGACCATTGTCTGTCTATCGTTTTCCTTCTCCTGTTCTCTGTCTAACTGAAACTACCGAAAATACTGACTGGTTTTTCCTCTACTAATGCCGGAACAAGTTGGTTCCACCTAGTTTTTCATGCAAAAAATCCAATTCATATGTAGTGTCCAGGTCTTGCGGTTTTTGTAAAGCAATGACCATACGCGCACTAGGCTTGAGACCATTGATGAAACGAATGGTGTAATATATGCTATCATGAACATCCTCAAAAGTAGTTAAATCGTATAGCTCGGCAAATCTCTCCACATATTCAATGACAGTTGTCTCTTGGGCAATGCGAAACATCTTGAGAAGCATAGTTTTGTGTTGATTTGTGCTGAACCTGTTCATTAGTAACTGATAGAAGTCTGTCCAGTTTATGTGGGGAGAGCGTTGCTGGACTCCATCAAGCCACCTTGTTGTTGCTCCTTCGAACCGGGCAGTAGCATAAGAAATCCATCCTACTAACAAAGTGCCCCATAATTTGAAGCAATCTTCACAGCATGCTTGCCACAGGCACGAATTCGCCCCATCAAAGTGAGAAAGTTCAACCCGTGGCGCAGAGTGAATTGCATGAGACACCTCATGTGTAGAAAATTCCCTTGGAGCAAAAAATCATGGAGAGAGCTCGAATTGCGCACAACTCTGACTGGCGGAGGCACATAGACTTGATGTGTTTCCCCAATGAAACTTGTCGAACCCAGGTGCGTCAGAAGTGGGCGCATCACGACCGCTCCCCACTCGATGAACTTGCTGGACGAGCCTCTGATTCGGCCTTGGCACTCTACTCTAGCTCTAGTCGGATCTTCTTCACATCGAGGTTGAACTTGGAGCGGACGTCATCGATGCGGGTGGTGATGAGACCGTATAGCACATTCATAGTCTCCTTTGGGAGCTTGTGACCGATTAGATGATCTCGTCACCCTGCTGCTTGAGTTGTTGATGAAGACCTTCCTCGAAATCAACTCGAAGGAGCTCACGGATCTGGCACCCTTCACTAGACAACCTCTCCATGGCTTCACCCCTCTTCTGCAGCTTCAATCTCATGGCGTGGATGTATCGTGGGATCTTTCTACTTGTGAGTTGCGTTGGGATTTTCCCTGAAGACAATATAGTAGTGGATAGTATTTCCCTCAGTGAGAACCAAGGTTATCGAACCAAATAGGAGAACCATACAAATGCCTAGTGAATAGTATCTACACAAACAAGAGCAAATACTTGCACCCAACGCGGGCAAGTTGGTTGTCAATCCCCTTGAACTAGTTACTTGGAAGGATTAAATCTGATAATGATAGATAGATAAATTGCAAAGTAAAGTAAAATAAAGAAAATTATAGCAAGGTCTTTTTGGTTTTAGTAATATGATTTAAATAGAACTGGGGGCCCTAGTTTTCACTAGAGGCTTCTATCTCAAAAAAATAGCATATAGCGGGTAGACAAATTACTATTGGGCAATTGATAGAAAAGCTCATAGTTATGATGATATTCATGGCAATGACCATGTATATAGGCATTATGCCCGTGACAAGTAGACCAAAATGATTCTGCATCTACTACTATTACTCCACCAATCGACCGCTATCCAGCATGCATTTATGGTATTAAGTTCATGAAAAACAGAGTAACGCTTCAAGCAAGATGACATAATGTAGACATAATAAAAGCAAGCAATATGATTAAACCTCGTCGTTTTACCTTAGTGACATCAATACAAATACGTGCCTTGCTACCTGATATCTCCTTTTTATTGATCTAGTGTTGGAACTACAAAGAATATTTCACACCTATTTCCCCAGAGGTAACCCTGGGTTGTCGAACCCATGAGAGGAAGATTCCCTTGAAGCGATGGTCTCTAGCAAGCTTTTGTCAAAGTGTAAAATCTAGCCTTTGACCGGATCAACAAGCAAATAGTGATTCAAACACTTATAACAAAAAGAGGTACGGGTATGAGGTATTATGCTTACAACCTAGTATTTTTGATGGGATCAAATATGATACTAGTTTTGGCGCTGGAGTCACCCATTGAGTTGTGCTTGTTGCAGATCACGTGGGGAATGTGTCCAAATAACATCTTGACTGGCACAAGTCCTACGTCAAGAATTAGTTGTCCTACCACAGGCCCTACCCATTGCGCGGGGTTGCCTTGATAATTAAGATAATGAAATAAGACAAGAGATTTGGGCGTTTAATGACTACACCTCATTTATCCCCAAGGATATGATCCATGTTACCCTACTTAACCTTAGTGTCACGGGTGTTCGGTATAACACTTCACAGTCTTCTTGCTCCTAGCCTTACTGGTGCTCGATCTCCATGATCCTGGGTACCTGTAGGGATGAAGACGTGGGCAAGATAATAGACATCTTCATGGAACAATTTTATTTCACACATATGGGACATTCTATCAAAGTCTTCTATTGATCCTCTCGACAAATACCTTGGGTTGCAAGGCTTATGCCTCAACCCATACCTTATCGAACTACTTACACATGGAGATTAGATCCCGGGAAGAAAACATTGAAGAACATATCTTGAGATTGATTGATTGTAATATGTATTACAATGGATGCCTTGTGTAATGCATGATTACAAGTATGATTGGAATGGATGAGCACTGTGGTGGTGGTGGAGATGGCTATGGAGATGGCGGCGGCTAGGGTTTGCGGATGATGAAGAAGAGGTATTGGCTATTGTATTCTTTGTCTGGTGCTCTCTGCGTTAACATTTCAATGGGTCCCTTTAACGAAAGTTGTTCTGGTGGACGGTGTGTCTCGGAATTCACGCCATATGAGCGCTCACGGAACAAATTCTTTTTTGCTATCTTCGCCAAAATGTGTCATGTTGATTCTTTCTTCCTTCATTCTCTTCCATTCCATTTCCATACACGATTTCTTCCATGTATAGCCCATTTCCCGTGGAAACACATCAAGAAGAGGATCTGCGAAATCCTTTGCATTCGTTAGTCATTAGTACCAATATTAGAGCAAATATCTCTTTTTAATTGAAGTATCTCAGTTAAACAAAGGTGAAATGAGTGTAAAAATATCACTCATCAACTCCCCAAGCTTAAACTTGATCGTTCTCGAGCAACATAAAGAGAAATCTGAATCATAAGGAGCTTAGTTTTTTAAACCAAAACAATGAGAAGGTTTTGGTTCACTTACGATCGGTACGCCTAGATAGCCCTCCGCTTCTTGACCTAAAAACTTAGAATAGTTGTAGCGGTGCCATGGTTATACTGCAAGTGTTAGTGAAGCAAAGGTAATCAACACAAAGTTCTTTATCTACTAGAGAAACAACTTTGCAACACTCTATTCTATTTATTCTAGACAACACTTGCTTGCGGGGATGCACAAAAGAGTTTTTCTTTAGATAGAGCCAATAAAAAATAGGTTAGGGAGTGAAAAGATGTAGTAAAGTGCTACTTCTTGAGCTTGCGTTGGTTTTTCCCTTGAAGAGGAAAGGGTGATGCAGCAAAGTAGAGATAAGTATTTCCCTGAGTTTGAGAAGAAAGGTATCAATCTAGTAGGAGGTACGAGCAAGTCTCCAATCTATGCACCTACACAAACAATCAAACACTTGCACCCAACGCCATAAAGGGGTTGTTAGTCCCTTCACAGTCACTTGCAAGGATGAGATCTAATAGATATGGATATAAAAGATCACTAAAACTTAAAACAAAGTAAAAACAAATAAATTGCAGCAAGGTATTTTTGGGGTTTTGGTTTTATAGATCTGAAAATATATGATGGAAAATAGACCCGGGGGCCATAGGTTTCACTAGAGGCTTCTCTCTTGAATAAAGCATACGGTGGGTGAACAAATTACTGGTGATCAATTGATAGAAAAGTGAATAATGATGATATCCAAGGCAATGATCATGAATATAGGCATCACGTCCGTGACAAGTAGACCGACTCTTGTCTGCATCTACTACCATTACTCCATGCATCGACCTATCCAGCATGCATCTAGAGTATTAAGTTCATAGGAATGGAGTAATGTCTTAAGCAAGATAACATGATGCAGAGGGATAAACTCAAGCAATATGATATAAACCCCATCTTTTTACCCTTGATGGCAAAAATACAATACGTGCCTCGCTACCCCTTATGTCACTGGGTGAGGACACCGCAAGATTGAACCCAAAACTAAGCACCTCTTCCAATGCAAGAAAAACCAATCAACTTGGCCAACCAAATCGATACTTCGAAGAGAAATACAAAGATATCTTAATCATGCATAAAAGAGTTCAGAGAAGACTCAAATAGTATTCATAGATAATCTGATCATAAACTCACAATTCATCGGATCTCAACAAACACACTTGATGTCTACTACACAACTAGTTCTTGTAGACTTGTGTTGGGCCTCCAAGCGCAGAGTTCTGTAGGACAGTAGCAAATTTCCCTCAACATGCAATGAAGAATCACACCAAAGTTCCTATCTAGCGGAGAACATAAGAAGAAATTGTTTGTAGGGTACGAAACCACCTCAAAGCTATTCTTTCCAATCAATCTATCCTAGATTTCATACTAAAATAACACTAGGCTATTCTTTCCGATCGGTCTATCCAAGAGTTGGTACTAAAATAACACCATATGATGCACATCAACCAACTCTAGTGTCACCTAGATACTCCAATGTCACCACGAGTATCCATGAGTTGATTATACGATATGCATCAAAAAAATTCAGATTCATAATACTCAATCCAACTCAAAGAACCTCAAAGAGTGCTACAAGATTTCTACCGGAGAAACAAAGACAAGAACGTGCATCAACCCCTATGCATAGATTACCCCAATGTCACCTCGGGAATCCGTGAGTTGAGTGCCAAAACATATATCAAGTGAATCGATATGATACCCCATTGTCACCATGAGTATTCATAGCAAGACATACATCAAGTGTTCTCAAATCGATAAAAGTATTCAATCCGATAAAACGAAATCTCAAAGGGAAAACTCAATTCACAAAAAGATAGAGGGGAAAACACCATATGATCCAACTATATTAACAAAGCCTGTGATACATAAAGACCGTGACATCTCAAGAACATGCGCGGGAGAGAGAGAGAGATTAAATATATAGCTACGGGTACAAACCCTCAGCCCCGAGGGTGGACTACTCCCTCCTCATGATGGTGGCTGCTGGGATGATGAAGATGGCCACCGATGATGAT
This sequence comes from Triticum dicoccoides, assembly GCF_002162155.2. Taxonomy (NCBI): domain Eukaryota; kingdom Viridiplantae; phylum Streptophyta; class Magnoliopsida; order Poales; family Poaceae; genus Triticum; species Triticum dicoccoides. Next base: position 485,154,492 of record NC_041387.1, on the reverse strand, counting down.
TTCCCCCTCCGGCAGGGTGCGGGAACGGGGTCTAGATTGGTTTTTCGTGGCTACAGAGGCTTGCGGCGGCAGAACTTCTGATCTAGGGTTATTCTTGGGGGGTTTGGAATATTTGGGAATTTATAGGGCAAAGAGGCAGTGTGGGAGGCCATCGAGGTGGGCACAACCCACCTGGGCACGCCTGGGCCCCCAGGCGCGCCCTGCTGGGTTGTGCTCCCCTCGGAGCCCCCCGTCTGGTACTTCTTTGGCCTAACAGATGTCTTCTGGTCTAGAAACATTCTCCAAAAAGTTTCACTGCGTTTGGACTCCGTTAGATATTGACTTTTTGCGAAGTAAAAAACAAGCAAAAAATAGCAACTGGCTCTGGGCACTATGTCAATAGGCTAGTCCCAAAAAATGATATAAAGTTGCTATAAAATGATTGTAAAACATCCAAGAATGATAATATAACAGCATGGAACAAGCAAAAATTATAGATACGTTGGAGACGTATCAGCATCCCCAAGCTTAATTCCTACTCGTCCTCGAGTAGGTAAATGATAAAAAACAGAATTTTTGATGTGGAATGCTGCCTAACATGTTCATCACATATTGTTTTCTTTTGTAGCATGAACATTTGGACTTTTATATGGTTCAAAGCAATAGTCTAGTTTTGACATGAAGATTTCAATACTCAAGCATATCAACAAGCAACCATGTATTTCAAAATATCAACACTAAAGAAAGCTATCCCTAGCCCATCATGCTCAATCATTGATCCATTCATGAAACATACTCGCATATTAGCTACATCCAATGCTCAAGTATGCTCATAGTGCCCCTTAGGTTGTGCTATATAAGAGAAGGTGGAGACTCAAATAAAAATAAAAATTGCATAAAGTAAATAGATAGGCCCTTCGCAGAGGGAAGTAGGGTTTTGTAGAGGTGCCAGATCTCAAAGCTTGAGAGATAAAGAATTTGAGAGGCATACTTTCCCATCAACGAAAATGACCAAGTAATTCCCAACACTTTCCATGCTAGATATATCATAGATGGTTCCCAAATAGAAAATAAAGTTTATTCCTTTTCCACCACTCTTTCACAATCCATAGCTAGCCGTATCCACGGGTGCCCTCCATACCAACACTTTCCAAGGAATTTATTATTTGACAACATAAAGTAAATTTCTTTTTCATTTCGGGACTGTGCATCCCTACTGCCGTCATACTCTCGTGCAATGACAAGTGAATAAACACTCATCTTGAGAATAACACATCTAGCATGGAAAATATTGTCCACCCCCTCTTGCTTCATGAGCAGTACGAGCACACAAAAAGGAAATTATTTTGAAAATTTAGAGGTGGCACATACAAATTTGCTTAGAACGGCATGGGAATACCGCACATAGGTAGGTATGGTGGACTCATGTGGTAAAACTGTGTTTAAGGATTTTGGATGCACAAGTAGTACTTCTACTTATTACAAGTGAAGGCTAGCAAAAGATTGAGAAGCAACCAACCAAGAAACGAAAAATCACATAAGCGAGCATTAAGCATAACTAACACTGAATAATGCACCACAAGTAGGATGTAATTTCATTGCATAACTATTGACTTTCTTGCTTGCATAGGGAATCACAAACCTTAACATAAATATACTTACTAAATCATAATTACTCATCAACATGCCTCACATATCACTATCATCATATCTCAAAACTAGTACAAAGAATCAAGTTTATTTTGTCCAATGATCTTCATGAAAGTTTTTATTATATCCTCTTGAATATCTGTCACTTTGCGACTAGTTTCATATGTTGCAATTGCTTTTGACAAGCTCAAATAAGTTCAAGTGAAGAACATGAGATACTTTTTTTCATCTCCCAAAATAATTTAAGTGAAGCATGAGAGTAAACGACAAACTACCCCAAAAAGATATAAGTGAAGATCAAATGAGTAGTTAAGTAAATAGGTAGCTATGTGAGGACTCTCTCTTATTTAAAAGTTTTAGATCTAAGTATTTTATTAAAACAACAAGCAAAACAAACTAAAATGAGATTCCAAGAATAGCACACATCATGTGAAGAAGCAAAAACTTAGGCTCAACTGAGGCTAACCAATAATTGTTGATGAAGAAAAGTGGGATGCCTACTAGGGCATCCCCAAGTTTACATGCTTGAGACTTCTTGGAATGTTAACTTGGGACGCCTTAGGCATCCCCAAGCTGGAGCTCTTGTGTCTTCTTAATTCCTCTCATAGCACGGTTTTCCTAATTCTTAAAAAGTTCATCCACACAAAACTCAACAAGAACTCGTAAGATACGTTAGTATAAATCAATGCAACACCTTATCATTATTTACTGTAGCAAATCACTAAAATTATTATTTAACATTGCATACTAGATTCCTCCGCACATTTAATAATCCTACCCTCAAATAGAACCATTAAACAAGCAAACATATGCAAACATAACAACAATCTATCTAAATAGAACAGTCTGTAAAGGATGAACCAAGATCCATCCTTATTTAACTCAAAAAATTATGAAAACTTAACACACTGTAGAAAATTCATCATAGATTATTGTGCAAAAAAATTCAAATTTTATCACATTCTGACTTTCCTCGGGAATATTTGCAACATCGATAAACTTTCGATTTTCTAACAGCAACATGCAGACTTGCAAAATAAGCATAGTAAAGGCTATCATTGCCACTTTTATTGAAATAAAAGATGCAAAAAATTATTCTAAATAAAAAAAGAAAATCCTAGTAAAATAAAATGATACTCCAAGCAAAACTTATAGCATGTGATGAAAATATAGTCCGAAGTGAGGTTACCAATAATGTTGAAGACGAAAGAGGGGATGCCTTCCGGGGCATCCCCAAGCATGGTTTGTTGGATCTTCCTTGAATATTACCTTGGGTGCCTTGGGCATCCCCAAGATTAGGGTCTTGTCACTCCTTATTCTCCTCATATCGATATCTCACCCAAAACTTGAAAACTTCAAGCACACAAAACTTAATGAACTTCGTGAGATTGGTTAGTATGATAAAGAGCAAATCATTCACATTGGTACTGTCAAGGCAAGATCCATAATTGTTCTCACACAATGCCTACTGTTCTCTATCATTTACACAATTTATATTGACCAATATAAGCAATAGAAACTATAAAACAAGCAAACTATGCATTAAAAACAGAATCTATCAAAAACAGAACAATGTGTAATGATCTGAATTGTTCTCATACTTCTACAACTCTAAAAATTCTGAAAAATTAGGACAACGTAGATAAGTTGCATATAAATCATCTGTAAAAATTTTAGATCAAAAGCACTTTATAGTAAAGTTTAGAAATTCCTGGACTGGACACAAAAGTTTCTGTTTTCACACAGAATCAAGTCAACTATCATCCGCACTATCCCAAAGGCTTTACTTGGCACTTTATTGAAACAAAAAGCTATAAAACAAGATTAGTACAGTATACTAATCATGTGAACACACAAAAACAGTAGGTAAAAGTGTTGGGTTGTCTCCCAACAAGTGCTTTTCTTTAAAGCCTTTTTAGCTAGGCATGATGATTTCAATGATGCTCAGATAAGAATACTAATTGAAACATGAAAAAATAGCATCATGATACACATGGAAAGAACACTTAAGCCTAACCCACTCCCTATGCATAGTGATTTTGTGAGCAAACAATTTATGGGAACAAGAATCAACTAGCATAGGAAGGCAAAACAAGCATAACTTCAAGATTTTCAACACATAGAGAGGAAACTTGATGTTGTTGAAATATATATGAGCATACCTTCCCCTCTCATAATAATTTTCAATAGCATCATGAATGAATTCAACAATATAACTATCACATAAAGCATTCTTTTCATGATCCACAAGCATAGAAATTTATTACTCCCTGCATAAGCAAATTTCTTCTCATCAATAGTGGTGGGAGCAAACTCATCAAAATAACTATCATGGGATTGGAAATTAAAATCATGATGACAAGTTTCATGGTTATCATTATTCTTTATAGCATACATGTCATCACCATAATCATCATAGATAGGAACTTTGTGATCATAGTCAATTTTAACCTCTTCTGAAAGAGTGGATTCATCACTAAATAAAGTCATGACCTCTCCAAATCCACTTTCATCAATATAATCATCATAAATAGGAGGCATGATTTCATCATAATAATTTTTCTCATTAAACTTGGGGGACTAAAAAGATCATGTTTATCAAACATAGCATCCCCAAGCTTTTGGCTTTGCATATCATTAGCATCGTGGATATTGAAAGAATTCATACTAACAACATTGCAATCATGCTCATCATTCATGGATTTTGTGCCAAACATTTTATTGAATTCTTCTCTATCAAATGAGCACAATTTTCCGATCCATCATTTTCAAGAAAGACATGATAAAGACGAATAACACAAGACCACCTCATTTCCATTTTTTTGTAGTTTTCTATTATAAACCAAGCTAGTGATGAAACAAGAAACTAAAAGATTCGATTGCAAGATCTAAAGATGTACCTTCAAGCACTCACCTCCTCAGCAACGGCGCCAGAAAAGAGCTTGCTGTCTACTACACAACTTGTTCTTGTAGACTCGTGTTGGGCCTCCAAGCACATAGTTTTGTAGGACAGTGGAAAATTTCCCTCAAGTGGATGACCTAAGGTTTATCAATCCGTGGGAAGTGTGGGATGAAGATGGTCTCTATCAAACACAACCCTGCAACCAAATAATAAAAAGTCTCTTGTGTCCCCAACACACCAAATATAATGGTAAATTGTATAGGTGCACTAGTTCGGCGAAGAGATAGTGATACAAGTGTGGTAATGATAGTAGATATTGATTTTTGTAATAGTAACAATAAAAAAAGGAAGGTAACGAGCAATAAAAGTGAGCAAAAATGGTATTGCTATGATTGAAAATGAGGCCTAGGTTCCGTACTTTCACTAGTGCAATCTCTCAACAATGCTAATATAATTGGATCCGTCGGGGAAACTGATCCACGAACACCTATGGGACCGGCGGACCGAGCCCCTTTCGGTTCGGCGGGGGGCGGAGATCGCACGAAGAGCGGATCGAGGCGAAGCACACGAGCAATTTACCCAGCTTTGGAGATCTCCGGAGAGATAATACTCCTACTGCTGCTTGTCTGATTGTATTGAGTTCTTGCTCGGGAGCGCTGAGTGCCACGATGCACTCTGGCTGCTAACGAGACCGAGCGTGAGTGTTTTTTGGCTTCTGGACCGAATGAATCGAACCCCCTCTATGTTGCGCATGGGCCTCCTTTTATACGCTCAAGGAGGCACCGACAGGTGGCAACGCAGACAAGGGTAAAAACGTAAAAAGAGTTGCGGTTGGTACAACTACTTGCATAGTGTATCCTACCTAACCCTGATGGCAGGGGACAAGGGCATTAAATGCCCGTCTGTGTTGCCCAAATAGTGTAGAAAGGGACCGTCAGGGACGCCACCGCTTGCCACGATGGCGATCTTGTCAGCGTCGCATGCCACCGCGCACCGCTGGCTGCACAGCCTCTTGCCACGCGCGCCTGGGAAGGCCCTAGGGCGACACGTTGGTGGATGTGCTGGAGCGTAGGTACAGGGTGGTTACTTGCCGCGGCAAGCGCCTTGCCGCGGTCGTTATCTTGTCGCGCCCGGAAGCTTGTCGCTCACCAGGCCTTGCCGGGACGCGTGGCGCATCGCGGCAAGTTCCTTGAGATGCCTTGGTTGGCCTTCCCGGCAAGCTCCTCTTGCCGGGGCCTTGTCTCCTTGGCTTGAATACTTTGTTCTTGAATGGCTCCAAGGGAACCACGGAGGACCTTGGCGGCCGCCCGGCAAGCCTTGCCGCGGGGTGCTGCAACTGCCCGTGCACAAGTTCGGGATACTAGGGTACCCCTACTCTAGTACACCGACAGGAGCCCCCGGGCCTGCGCCACTCACGGTGCCGAGCGCTGTTGGGCCAGGCCCAAAACAGGGCACGGGCACGCGCGGCCTGGGTTACGCCGAATCTTACTCCGTATCCACCGCGCCCTCCGCAACGGCACATGGCGAATGCGGCGTCGTGGAAGAGATCGTGGGTGTTTTCTTTATTCGGAAGGGCGAAACGTCCGCCCCCTCCCTCTTTATAAGCAGGGGAAACATGGGCAGTTCGCCCATCTCGCCGGTTGCTACTCTAGTCTCAGAAATCTCCGGCGCTCCCCCCTTCTTCCCAAAGTCGAAAGAGAGCAGCGCTCCGCCCCCCATTGCCACCAGCGCCACCGACGCCGCCGATCTCCCCTGCCACCTCTGCCATGGCTCCGAAAGCCGACAAGGGGAAGGGCGTGAAGTCAGCCGAGGCGCAGCGACTCACGGTGCTGCGAAAGGAGCGGGCCATCTTCCCCCCTTAGCTCGACGCGAAGGAGCTGAGGGAGTACTACTACCTCTTCTGGTCGACGGAGACGCGCGCGCATCCGCGCACGAGGGTACTCTCAGCCGCCGCTTCGAGACTGGCTCCGAACGGGTACCCATTCTTCGCGCTGTTCTTCTACTGCGGGCTCTGCCCGCCCTTCTCTGAATTCTTCTGTGATATCATGAACACCTATGGGTTCCGCCTCCTTGACTTCACCCCCAACGCCGTTCTGACCATGGCAGTTTTCGCACATCTCTGCAAAAACTTTGTCGGAGTCCACCCAAACGTAGCCCTTTTCCGCCACTTCTTTATGCCCAGAGTCGAGAGAGGGGAGCCCCTTGCCGGCGGAATCGCTTGGATCTCGAGAGTCGGCAAGAAGCAAGCCTATCTGGAAGGAGAGCTGCGCAGCAAGTGGGAGGAGTGGAGAGCAGATTGGTGCTGGATCGTCGAGGAGAACCTGCAGCCATTCACCGCTCGGCGCCAAACCCCAATAGTACGCGGCAATGATTGGAGCAACGTGGCCCCGGAGGATGACAGGCTGAAGATTGCCGTCACCCGAATCTTGCGCCTTAGGCTTGCCGGGCTCACCGTAGGCGCCGTTGGCGTAGATTTCCTTCGCCGTCGCATCGCCCCCCTTCAGGAGAGGAGGAGGCCTGCCTGGGAGTTCCAGAACTCGGCGGATATCATGAGGCTGCCCCCAGGCCTCAACTTCAACTTCACTGTCTTGGAGCTCGACGCGATGCTTCTGGAGCTGTTCAAGCGCGATCCCCAACACCCGTTCATGCTGCCGAGGAGCGTCGTTCCGCTGTGCAACAATTCCTCGCTCGACCGCATCCGTGCAATGATGCCACTGTGCGATTCGCATGGAATTGTTCCAACTTGGCAAGAGCCTGCGGACGACGTTGTGCAAGAGTTCTTCGACAGCTTGGTAGAAGTGCCGGTCTGCCCCGACGAGCAGAAGAGCCTTACCCGCGACACCACCGACGCGGAGATGCAGCGCATCGCTACTAGGCTGGAGGAGGAGGCGGCAGCAGCTGCCACGGGTGAATTTGGATTCACCTTGGAGGAGGCGGAGGCAGCAGAGGCGGCAAGCCTTGCCGAGCGAGAAGAGCTTGTCGGTGAGGAAGAACTTGTCGGGCCTGAATCTGAGTCGAGCGAGCCCGCCGAGGGCGCGGACGACCCATTGCAGATCGGCTCCTCCTCCTCTCCTCCTTCAGCCAGCTCGCCGCAAGCGGAGCCCCCCGCTCCAGCAAGAAGGCATCTCCGCAAGACCAGGGACGTAGTGGGGCAGCAGACGAGTCAACAGCTGCCGCACCACGCGACGCGCTCGACCGCGGCAAGCACTGTTGCCGCGGGAGCACCTCACGCTGCTGCCGCAACTGGAGCGGGGTCTTCCCGGTCGACTGCTACCGCACCTGCCAAGTGGACAAGGGAGCCTACTCCTCCGCCTCGCCGCACTGGAGGCGAGCCGGACTTTGACCTCTCCGGGCTCAGCTCTGACGACGAAGAAGAAGAGTAAGATCCTTTGCTGTACTTGTAATTCTTTAATTCTTGATGTGTGTCTTGTATCTGATTTGCTTTACTCTGAACTCATCCCTTTTCAGGACTCTGGCCCAGAGAGCAGTGAAGAGAGCCAAGGTCCCGGTGATTGTCATCGAGGATGAACCCGCCGTAGCAACAGGGGACGCGCCTGAGACCACCTTGCCGGACCCGGCAACTATTCACCAAAGCATCCCCAGCGCAGCCCCCAGCGTAAGTGTATAGCTCACTTATTGCTTTCAGGCGCGCATTGGTGCTTTTTCTTTGCTGATATCTGACTGTTGGTTTGCGTAGGAGCAGAGCAGCCTCATCAGGAGTGCCCGGAAGCCGCTCTCGAAATGCCATCTGCTTCAACTACGCCGCCAAGGGAGGATTCCCCGGCAAGGGAGCGTTCTCCGGCAAGGGAGAATTCTCCGGCAAGGGACAGTTCTCCGGCAAGGGATAGCACCAGCGATCCCCTGGTGGCGGAGACCGCGGCTGCAGATCCAGGTAATCTTCTCGCTTGAGAACTTCCCTTGGGTTCTTCTTCTTCTGATTTTCTGCTTGAATATTCGCTTGACCTTTCTCCCTTCTTCGGTCGTCAGGTCCACCTGCCACGGAGCCGATGGAAACCGAGGCCGCCGACGAGGAGAACGCGCGCGGCAACAATGACGATGCCGCCGCCACCGAAGAAGAGGCCGGTGCTGATGATCCCGCCGGCGAAGAGGCCGCCAAGGCTGCCGCCGCAGAAGCAGGTGAGGGATCCGGCGATGCACTAATGGCCCCGAGGCCGCAGGAGCGCCAGGCGCTACGCCGACCGCCGATCCCTCCGCCGATGCTGCAGCAGCAGGCTCCGAAGAGCCCTAGTCCGGCGCCTACTTGCAGGCCAGCGACGGTATCTTCATCAAGCTCCCCTGGGCGTCAAGTTCCAGGGCGCCGGTCGAAGGAGAAACCTTGGACGGAGAGGTGCTTGCGTCCGCTGGGTTGACGCTGGTCAACGCGCCAAGCAGCAGCAGCGACGAGCCTGAGGAGGAGCGGCTGCTGCGGAAGCTGCTGTCTCTTTACCACGCCCGACAAGCCAAGCTGGCATCCCGAGAGGCGCTTGTCGCGAAGGTGGGAGTGGATATCGAGAAGCGCGTAGAGGAACTCTGGGGTCTGAGGCAGGAAGCTCTCCGATCCCTAGCAGAGGAGCGGGAGCAACTCGCCGAGGAGCGGAAAGCCTTCCTCCTCGGCAAGGCTGAGGTTGAAGAGCAGCAGCGGCTTGCTGCCGAGAAGCTGTCTGCACAAGAAGGCGAGTTGGCGCAGCGCAAGGTCAACCTTGACAGCCACGAGGAGGAAATTGCCGCACGCGAGCAAGCCATTGGCGAGGCTCTCAGGGAGGCAAAGGATGCCGCCGCAGCTGCCGAGGCCGCCAAGAAGGAGTTGGAGGCGAAGGTAGCGCAGCTAGAGGCTGATCTCAAGGCGAGCGGCGAGGAGCTTGCTGTGCTCAAGCGTGAGCGCGAGAAGGACGCTGCCGCTCACGGCGAGCTGCAGGGTCTTCTCGCTGAAAGAAGCAAAGAGCTCAGCGCCGCCAAGGACTCCAACGCGGATCTCGAGTTGAAGCTGACCACCTTGACTCAGACGTTGGATGGCGCCAGAGAGCAGGAGGTGACGTTGAAGGAGAAGATCAAGGCCGATGAGGTGCTGCTGGCGAATGCTGTTGCCGCCCATGATGCTTTCCGGGAGACTGTGGAGCACTGGACCGAGGGTCTGGTGGATCTTGCCGCAGCCATCGACGGGGAGCTGGCGCAGTTAGGGATAGAGGATCTCGGGTACTCCTCCGACGAGCACCTCCAACCCAGCGCCAAGCTCAGCCTGTTCTTCAAAGGCGTGGCGACGGCCCTCCAGCGACTCCGGGAGAAGATCCCAAAGCAGCTGGCCGACGAGTCGCGTAGGATTTGCGCGGGGGCTCTTCAGAAGGTGCTAGTGAAGGTGGCCTTCCGCAACCCAGGCCTCAACCTCACCAACGTCCTCAGGTCCTTGCCGCCGGATGCTGACCTGGAAGCGCTAAAGGCCCTTGTCGCACCCATAGTGGACAAGGTGAGCGGTATCAAGAGGGTTGAGGGCGATCGCGTAGATTAGGCCGCCCATTTTCTCTTTCTCTTTGTCGCTGCTGATCATGTTACGAGATCAAACTATTAGAGCTGCGACAAGCTATCTTGTAATATAACTCTGTTTTGGGTAGAGATTGCTATGTTATTTCCTTTACTTGATCCCTTCCTTTGCATATTTTTTCCCTATGCTTTTAGGGAACTTGTCGGCGCAGGCACCTTGAGCCGCGAGCGCTGAGTGCGGGACGTCAGTAGCCTGCTGGCGGTGCCGCTACCGACAAGAAACCTTGTCGCAACTAGTTGCAGCTCACTTAAGTTGTTGAGCGGACTCAAAACAAAGTAAGGGCGCAACTAGCTACGAGTTGGTTCCTCCGCGTACAGGTTTTCCATACAAAGCACGGTCATTCGAGGAAGATAACTTAAAAATTTAAAACAAATCGCTCAAACTTTGGCAACTTAGCTTTTCTGTCGTTTGCTTCCCGGCAAGGCGGAACTTCCTCGAGCGACGCTTGGTCCACACCATCATCTTCTCCTTTCCCCCCGGCAAACTTGTGGGCGAGGGAACCTTCCTTTCTTTGAGAAAGAGAAAGAAGAGAAAATAAAGATATGGAGCCTTATGGCTCGTTATTGCTTACCGGGGGTAGGTGCTGCACAAAGTGTCAGATAATGCATGCAAATATAAAGTAAAAAGCATGAATTTGACAAGATGTGCGGAGCACATGAGCTTTACTTATGCACGGGGTCTGCGCCCGGCTTTGTACAAAGGATTACATGCAACATCGGGAAGACTTGTACAAAAGGTGGTTGCCGGAACGGGTTCCGGCAACCGCGCCCTAGGGTAAAACTTACAAAGATGCTCAATGTTCCAGGAGTTGCTCACCGGAATGCCATCTTCGGTCTCAAGGCGGACAGCGCCAGGCCTAGTGACTCGTTTCACCCGATAAGGGCCTTCCCACTTCGGCATCAACTTGTTGGAATTCTTGGTGGACTGAACGCGCCGAAGAACAAGGTCACCTTCCTCAAAACTTCTGGCATTAACTTTGCGGCTATGGTAGCGGCGCAAAGCTTGCTGGTATCGAGAAGCTCGTACAGCAGCCTGAAGACGGTCCTCCTCAAGGAGCGGTGCATTATCTTGTCGCAGCTGCTCTTGCTCAAGCTCATCATAAGCGAGCACTCGAGGTGACCCGTATACGAGTTCCGTGGGGAGAACTGCCTCTGCTCCATAGATTAGAGCGAAAGGTGTCTGGCCAGTGGCTCGATTTGGCGTCGTCCTGATCGACCAAAGAACCACCGGCAGCTCCTCAATCCAGTTTCTTCCGCACTTGTGCAACCTGTCGAAAGTCCTGGTCTTGAGCCCGCGCAGCACTTCATCATTCGCCCTCTTCGCTTGACCGTTGCTTCTTGGATGAGCAATAGAAGCGAAGCAGACCTTGGCGCCAAGATCTTGGACGTACTACATGAAGGTGCGTCTCGTGAATTGCGTGCCGTTGTCGGTGATGATCCTGTTAGGGATCCCGAAACGGCAAACAATTGACCTGAAGAACTTGACTGCCGACTGTGCTGTCACCTTCCTCACTGGTTCCACTTCCGGCCACTTTGTGAACTTGTCGATTGCAACGTACAAGTACTCAAAGCCCCCGACAGCTCGGGGAAAAGGGTCGAGGATGTCGAGCCCCCAGACCGAAAATGGCCAGGATAAAGGGATCGTCTGGAGAGATTGAGCTGGCCGGTGTATCTGCTTGGAATGGAACTGGCACGCTTCACACTTGGTTACTTGTGCAGTTGCATCCTGGAGGGCTGTTGGCCAAAAGAAACCTTGCCGGAACGCTTTGCCGGCAAGTGCTCTTGCGCCAATGTGGTGACCACACATGCCTCCATGTATCTCTGCCAACAGCTTTTGTCCGTCTTCCCGGTGAATACACTTCAATTTCACACCGTTGAGTCTTCTTCTGTACAGCGTGTTGTTGACAAACTGGTACATACTTGACTGCCGGGCTACTCTTTCCGCTTCTTCTTGCTCTTCGGGAAGTTCTCCTGTCTGAAGGAAATGGACAATCTGCTGTGCCCATGCTGGAGCTTGCGGCTCGACAACAAGGACTAAAGGCACATCTGCTGCTGCGGGAACATCCGCTTCTACGGCGAGAACCTGTGGCTCAGCCGGAGCTTGACGTTCCCCGGCAAGCTTGCCGGAGCAAAGCTTGTCGGGAGCGTTTGCTTCAACGAACAAACCCTAGGGCTTGTCGGAGCAGACTGCTCCTCAGCACCCTTGTTGTTGATCTTGGGGACCTTCTTGGGGTCGGCTTCGGGGAGCTCTGCCGGAAAATAGTAACCAGAGATCAACTTCCTCTTCTTGTTCCGTCTAGTTGATGGCGTTACGAACGGTTGAGTCAGCTTGAGCACAAAGATCCCTGGCTCCACAGGTAACTTAAGTGCAGCGCACTTTGACAGGCCATCAGCAATGTAGTTCTGAGCTCTTGGAACATGTTCCATTTGCAGGCCATCAAAGTGCTCTTCTAGCTTCCTCACTTCATCAACGTAAGCTTCCATCAACGGACTCTGATAATTCTTGTTCACTTGGCGGACGACAAGCTGTGAGTCACCCCTGACAATGAGCTTCTTGATCCCAAGGTCTGCTGCGATCCTGAGACCGGCAAGCAAACCTTCATATTCTGCAGTATTGTTTGTTGCTTGCTCCTTGGGAAAGTGCATCTGGACTACGTACTTGAGGTGCTCTCCGGTGGGTGCAACAAGTAGCACGCCGGCACCGGCGCCTTGCAGCGAGAAGGCACCATCAAAGTACATCAGCCACTCTTTGCTTGCTTCCTTGACGGGGATGCTCGTTTCTGGAATTTCTTCATCTGGTGTTGGCGTCCACTCTGCTATGAACTCTGCCAGTGCTCTGCTTTGGATAGTTGAAGTGCTCTCAAACTTGAGGCCAAAGCTTGACAGTTCCAGTGCCCACTCGACAATCCTGCCTGTTGCTTCTGGATTTTGCAGTATCCTCTTCAGCGGAAAACAAGTGACGACTGTGATCTCATGTGCTTGGAAGTAATGGCACAACTTTCTCGAGGCTATGAGAAGGCCGAAAAGCAATTTCTGCACCCCAGAGTACCTTGATCTAGCCCCCTGGAGAAGGGAACTGACAAAGTAAACTGGGCGCTGCACCATTCTCTTCTGCATCTCCTCACGTGTCTGCGCAGATCCATCTTTGTCGGGACCAGAGCTTGCCGGCAAAGTCCCTTGCTTGTCGCTGGATGTACTCGCCGTGGTTGCTGGCTCATCGTTCGCCTCCCTCTCCACTACTAACACAGCACTAACCACTTGATTGGTTGCCGCTATATACAGCAGCAACTTCTCTTGTGGCTTAGGTGCGACAAGTGTTGGAGTGAAGGACAGGTATCTCTTCAAGTCATGCAGTGCAGCCTCCGCTTCTGGTGTCCATTGCATTAGACCTGCCTTTTTCAATATTTTGAAAAATGGCAGGGCGCGCTCAGCAGACCTAGAAATAAACCTGCTGAGAGCAGCCACGCAACCGGCAAGTCTTCGTACATCCTTGACGCGCTTTGGTGCTTCAATCTGCTCAATGGCCTTGATCTTGTCGGGATTGGCTTCAATTCCCCGCTGAGACACGAAGAACCCGAGAAGCTTGCCGGAGGGGACTCCAAACACGCACTTCTCGGGGTTAAGCTTGAGGTTGATCTTGCGCAGATTTGTAAAGGTTTCGTCTAAATCTTGGATCAGAGTTGCCTTGTCCTTGCTCTTGACCACTATGTCATCCATGTAGCTTTCCACATTTCTGTGCATTTGTGGCTCAAAAGCATCATGGACTACTCTTGCAAATGTTGAACCAGCATTCTTTAAACCAAAAGGCATCCGTACGAAACAGTATGTGCCACAGGGGGTAATGAATGCGGTCTTCTCCTCATCCTCTTCTGCCATGAAGATCTGATGATATGCTGAGTATGCATCAAGAAATGAAAGCAAGTCACATCCGGCCGTGGAGTCAACAATCTGGTCAATGCGCGGCAAGGGAAATGGGTCTTTGGGACAAGCTTTATTGACATCGGTAAAGTCGATACAAAGTCTCCATTTCCCGTTTGCCTTGCACACGACTACAGGATTGGCCAACCACATAGGATGGAGCACTCCTCTGACAAGTCCTGCTGCTTCCAATTTCTTGACTTCTTCTGTGATGAATTCTTGGCACTCCACTGCCTGTTTTCTGACTTTCTGCTTGACGGGCCGCGCATGAGGACAGACGACAAGATGGTGCTCGATTACTTTCCTGGGAACACCGGGGATGTCAGACGGTTGCCATGCAAACACGTCGACGTTCGCCCGCAGGAAAGCAACGAGCGCGCTTTCCTATTTAGGGTCGAGAGTGGCACTGATGGTGAAGGTACCACCAGTGCCGTCCTCCTTGGCGGACACCTTCTTGGTCTGTGGTGGAGCCACCATTGTCTTCTTACACTTGCCGGTGGAGCTGGATGGTGCGTCCTCGACGGTAGTGCAGCACTCCGAAGAGGTGCGCTTGCCAGAGTGGGCATCAGAACTTTTGCCGGACTTGGTCTTCTTCTTTCCCCCGGGAGCTTCAACGGTAAGTGATCTGCGATCTGTTGCGGCTGCTGCTTCCCGGTAGATCTTGTCGGCGCAGATAAGAGCATCTTTCTTGTCGCCAAGGACAGAGATGACACTTATCGGGCCTGGCATCTTCAGTATATTGTATGCATAGTGAGAGGCTGCCATGAACTTGACGAGTGCTGGACGGCCAAGTATCCCATTGTAAGGTAATGGGAAGTCAGCAACGTCAAAAGTGACCCTCTCAGTCCTGAAGTTCAACTCGCTGCCAAATGTTACCGGCAACATGATCTTTCCCTTCAGCTTGCTCCTTCCCGGATTGATTCCTTGGAATGTACCGGTCTCTTCGAGCTCGCTATCAGGGATCTGGAGTTTCTGGAGTACCGCGGAGGAGATCAAGTTCAAGCCGGCCCCGCCGTCAACTAGCATCTTAGTGACCTTGAGGTTGCGGATAGTTGGTGAAACCAACATCGGCAAGCACCCCGACCGCCGTTATGCGATCAGGGTGGTCCTCAATATCAAAGATGATAGGCGTGTTGGACCATTTCAGAGGCCTGCGTGACTCGACGGGTGGTTCTGCCGCATTGACTTCTCGCACCCACTGCTTGAGCTGGCGGTGTGAAGTATGCAGAGAAGCACCGCCGTCAATGCACAGGACCTCTGTGGCTTTCTGAAACTCCTGCTCATTGGTCTCGTCATCATCCATATCTTCATCGTCGTCGTCATCTTCATCCTTGTCGCGGCCGCGGGGAGGTCTGTCTCCTTGCCGCTGCTTGGCCTTGCCGCGGCGTCCTCCTCGGCCGGGGCGTTTCTTGCCGGCTCCTCCAGCACCTTCCTGGCCCTTCTCCTTGTCGCGCTGCTCGTATTCAGCCTTCTGCTGCTCGACAAGCTGCTCGACCTTCTTGCAGCTCTGGAGGTCATGGCCCTTGGTGCGGTGGATCTTGCAGTACTGCCTGTTGGTGTCCTGCTTGTCGGCGACCGCCACAGCATGGTGGTTGGTGCCTGCGACAATCTCCTTGCCGGAGCTTCCAGCTTTGGCTTGCTTGCCGGACTGCTCAACGACTAGTACATCTTTGCCTTTCTTCTTCCTGTTGTTCCACTGCCGGTTTTTCTTTGTCGGGGCAGCATCCTCACTATCAGATCCTCCTGCTCCTGTATTCTCTCCGGGGAGTTTCCTCCCTTCTTCAGCACGCGCACACTTGTCGGCCAGGGCATATAGCTCACTGACGTCTCTGATCTTGCACATCGCCATCTCCTCCCGCATCCTGCGGTTTCGCACGTTCTGATGGAACGCACTGATTATCGCGGCAGGGTGGACATCTGGAATGTTGTGCTGTACGTGGCTGAATCTCTGAATGTACTTGCGCAGGGACTCTCCTTCCTTCTGGTCGAGCAGATGAAGGTCGCTCTCTTGGCCATGAGGCTTGTGGCCGCCTGTAAAGGCGCCAACAAACTGATGGCACAGGTCAGCCCAGGAGGATATGGAGTTGTCCGGCAAGTGCATGAGCCAGGATCTGACATTGGGCTTGAGCACCAGCGGGAAGTAGTTGGCAAGGATCTTGTCGTCCCGTCCCCCGGCAGCTTGCACCGCGATGGTGTAGATGCTGAGGAACTCCGACTGATGCATCTTGCCGTCGTACTTCTCTGGTACATCTGGCTTGAAATTCTTCGTGCTGGGCCACTGGACTTGCCGCAGCTCACGGGTGAACGCAGGGCAACCTACCGCGTACGGCAAGCCGCCTGGTTCCCCTGGCGCATGCATGTCGACAGAGCGCCCAGCGCGCTGGTCTGATTGACGCCGCGCTTCTCTTCGGCGCTCGATGCGAGTACGAGCGTCTTCTTGCTGTCGTTCGTGAAGAACTTGGCGCTGATCACGACGAGCTCGTGGATCAGACGAGGCAGTGGAGTCGCTGTCGAGGTGGATCCGACGAGTCGGCGATCTTGGCCTTCGGGGTGGAGAGTGCATGGTAGTTGCACCCCCCCCAGTTTCGTCGCCACCGGCTCGTGCCTGGCGGTCTTGTCGTGGCAGCGATGTACTCGGCTGCTGCGGAGTGTCGCCGTTGGCAAAGCCGATGAGACTCTGAATAGTGGCCCTCCATTGGTCGATCTTGTCTTCCATTGGAGGGTAATCCAAGAGCAGTTGAGCTCGCGCCAAAGCTTCTACTGGAGTGGTGGGTGGTAGTGGCGAACGGTGCGAGGAGCGGGATATGCTCGGACTTCTAACTATGTTAGAAGGAGCAGTATCCCATCCGGGCGACCGTGTCTCGCTCGTGCCAGCGCGTCGGTGTGCATGCTGGTCTTGAGCGTCTCGAGATCCGCCAACTCGATCTTGGCCTAACATACATATGGCACTGCGAGTACCATGACGCTGTCGGTCCTGCGCCTCCTGAGATGGGCGCGGTACATGTACGGACGCCGAGGTCTGCGCGGCCTTGTCCTTGGACCTGGCAGCACCGTGACCTTCCTTGTCGATGTCCGTTCTTCCGCCGGTGTCTACCCCACCACCCGCTTGCTCCGGTGGTGGTGGGATCGACGTGGAGGGAGCAGCTGCCGTCGAAGTCTTCTTCTTCGGTGGCATGTTGATGAAGAAGTTGAAGATCTAGCTCGTGTGAATGCCAGATCAGGTTCACACAATCTCGACGCCCCCTACCTGGCTCGCCAAAGATGTTGGGGAAACTGATCCACGAACACCTATGGGACCGGCGGACCGAGCCCCTTTCGGTTCGGCGGGGGGCGGAGATCGCATGAAGAGCGGATCGAGGCGAAGCACACAAGCAGTTTACCCAGCTTCGGAGCTCTCCGGAGTGATAATACTCCTACTGCTGCTTGTCTGATTGTATTGAGTTCTTGCTCGGGAGCGCTGAGTGCCACGATGCACTCTGGCTGCTAACGAGACCGAGCGTGAGTGTTTTCTGGCTTCTGGAGCGAATGAATCGAACCCCCTCTACATTGCGCATGGGCCTCCTTTTATACGCTCAAGGGGCACCGACAGGTGGCAACGCAGACAAGGGTAAAAACGTAAAAAGAGTTGCGGTTGGTACAACTACTTGCACATGTATCCTACCTAACCCTGACGGCAGGGGACAAGGGCATTAAATGCCCGTCTGTGTCGCCCAAACAGTGCAGAAAGGGACCGTCAGGGACGCCACCGCTCGCCACGATGGCGATCTTGTCAGCGTCGCATGCCACCGCGCACCGCTGGCTGCACAGCCTCTCGCCACGCGCGCCTGGGAAGGCCCCAGGGCGACACGTTGGTGGATGTGCTAGAGCGTAGGTACAGGGTGGTTACTTGCCGCGGCAAGCGCCTTGCCGCGGTCGTTATCTTGTCGCGCCCGGAAGCTTGTCGCTCACCAGGCCTTGCCGGGATGCGTGGCGCGTCGCGGCAAGTTCCTTGAGATGCCTTGGTTGGCCTTCCCGGCAAGCTCCTCTTGCCGGGGCCTTGTCTCCTTGGCTTGAATACTTTGTTCTTGAATGGCTCGAAGGGAACCACGGAGGACCTTGGCGGCCGCCCGGCAAGCCTTGCTGCGGGGTGCTGCAACTGCCCGTGCACAAGTTTGGGATACTAGGGTACCCCTACTCTAGTACACCGACAGGATCATATAACCATCCCTCAACGTGCGATGAAGAATCACTCCGAAGTTCCTATCTAACGTAGAATGTAAGAACAAATTGTTTGTACGATACGAAACCACATCAAAGCTATTCTTTCTGATCAATCTATCCTTGAGTTCATACTAAAATAACACCAAGATATTCTTTCTGTTTGATCTATCCAAGAGTTCATACTAAAATAACAGCATATGATACACATCAACCAACTCTAATGTCACCTAGGTACTCCAATGTCACCGCGAGTATCCATGAATTGATTATTCGATATACATCAAACAATTTCAGATTCATAATACTCAATCCAACACAAAGAACCTCAAAGAGTGCCCCATGATTTTTACCGGAGAAACAAAGACAAGAACGTGCATCAACTCATATGCATAGATTACCCCAATGTCACCTCGGGAATCCGCGAGTTTGAGTGACAAAACACATATAAAGTGAGTCAATATGATACCCCATTCTCACCATGGCTATTCATAGCAAGACATACATCAAGTGTTCTCAAATCCATAAAAGTATTCAATGTGATGAAACAAAATCTCAAAGGGAAAACTCAATTCACAAAAAAGAGAGGGGAAAACACCATATGATCAAACTATATTAACAAAGCCCGCGATACATCAAGATCGTGACATCTCAAGAACATGAGAGAGAGGGAGCAAGAGAGATTAAACACATAGCTACTAGTACAAACCCACAGCCCCGAGGGTGGACTACTCCCTCCTCATCATGGTGGGCGCCGGGATGATGAAGATGGCCACCGGTGATGATTTCCCCCTCCAACAGGATGCTAGAATGGGGTATAGATTGGTTTTTCATGGCTAAATAGGCTTGCGGCGGCGGAACTTCTGATCTAGGGTTATTCTTGGTTTTTTTGGATTATTTGGGAATTTATAGGGTGAAGAGGCGGTGCTAAAGGCCACCGAGGTGGGCACAACCCACCTGGGCGCGCCTGGCCCCCCAGACGCGCCCTGGTGGGTTGTGCTCACCTCGAAACCCCCTCTGGTACTTCTTTGGCCCAAGAGATGTCTTCTGGTCCAGAAAAATTCTCCAAAAAGTTTCGCTTCGTTTGGACTCCGTTTGGTATTGATTTTCTGCAAAGTAAAAAACAAGCAAAACAACAACTAGCACTAGGCACTATGTCAATAGGTTAGTCCCAAAAAATGATATAAAGGTGCTATAAAATGATTGTAAAACATCCAAGAATGATAATATAACAACATGGAACAAGCAAAAATTATAGATACGTACGAGATGTATCAACACCGCAAAAAGTATTACATTGAATAGATCTCCAATAACATCGAGGATAACATTGTACTGAAGATCATAGAGAGAGAAGAAGCCATCTAGCTACTTGCTATGGACCCGTAGGTCTGTGGTAAACTACTCACACATCATCGATAGGGCAATAGGGTTGGTGTAGAAGCTCTCCTTGATCGAATCCCCCTCCGACATATTGTCGGAAAATGCCCCAAGATGGGATCTCATGAGAACAGAAGCTTGCGACGGCGGAAACATATTTTGGTGGATGCTTCTGGTGGTTTGGGAATATTTAGGAATTGGTACGCCAAGAATTAGGGTTGAAGGACTCCCATGGGACCCACAAGCCAGTGAGGCCCCCCTAGGGCGCGCCCTAAGGGCTTGTGGTGCCCTCAGGACTCTTTTGCCCCTCTCCAAGCTCCGTGGTTGTCTTCTGGTCCAAGAATAATCATCACGAAAGTTTTATTCCGTTTGGACTCCTTTTGATATTCCTTTTCTGTAATACTCAAAAACAATGAAAATAACAGAAACTTACACTAGGCTCTAGGTTAATAGGTTAGTCCCAAAAATAATATAAAATAGCATATAAATGCATATAAAACATTCAAGATATATAATATAATAGCATGGAACAATCAAAAATTATAGATACATTGTAGACGTATCAAGCATCCCCAAGCTTAATTCCTGCTCGTCCTCGAGTATGTAAATGATAAAAACAGAATTTTTGATGTGAAATGCTACCTAACATATTTTTCAATGTAGACGTATCAAGCATCCCCAAGCTTTATTGTGGCATTAATGTTCAGATCCATAAGATTCAAAACAAAAGTTTAATATTGACATAAAAACAATAATACTTCAAGCATACTAATAAAGAAATCATGTCTTCTCAAAATAACATGGCAAAAGAAAGTTATCCCTACAAAATCATATGGTCTGGCTATGCTCCATCTTCATCACACAAAATATTTCATCATGCACAACCCCGGTATTGGCCAAGCAATTTTTTCATAATTTAGTGTTCTCAAACTTTGTCAACTTTCATGCAATACATGAGCGTGAGCCATGGATATAGCACTATGGGTGGACTAGAATATGGTGGTTGTGGAGAAGACAAAAATAAGGAGATAGTCTCACATCAACTAGGCAACTTAATGAACTATGGAGATTCCCATCAATCGACATTGATGTGAGTGAGTATGGATTTCCATGCAACGGATGCACTAGAGCTATAAGTGTATGAAATCTCAAAAAGAAACTAAGTGGGTGCATCCAACTTGCTTGCTCACGAAGACCTAGGGCACTTTGAGGAAGCCCATCATTGGAATATATGAGCCAAGTTCTATAATGAAAAATTCCCACTAGTATATGAAAGTGACAAAATAGGAGACTCTCTGTCATGAAGATCATGGTGCTACTTTGAATCACAAGTGTGGTAAAAGGATAGTAACATTGTCCATTCTCTCTTTTATCTCATTTTTTTGGTGGGCTTCTTTGGACTCTTTCATTTTTTTGTAAAGCCTGGAGACTCATCCCAACTTGTGAGGGAATCATATTTTCCATCATCCTTTCCTCACTTGGGACAATGCTCTAATAATGAAGATCATCACACTTTTATTTACTTACAACTCAAGAATTACATCTCGATACTAGAGCAAGATATGACTCTATATGAATGCCTCCAGCGGTGTACCGGGATGTGCTATGATCAAGAGTGACATGTGTAAAAAACATGAACGGTGACTTCGCCACAAATACTATGCCAACTACATGATCATGCAAAGCAATATGACACTGATGGTGCGTGTAATAATAAACATAACGATGAAAGTTGCATGGCAATATATCTCGAAATGGCTATGGAAATGCAATAATAGGTAGGTATGGTGGCTGTTTTGAGGAAGGATATATGGTAGGTTTAATGCATCGGCGAAAGTTGCGCGGTACTAGAGAGGCTAGCAATGGTGGAAGGGTGAGAGTGCGTATAATCCACAGACTCAACATTAGTCATAAAGAACTCACATACTTATTGCAAAAGTCTATAAGCCATTGAAACAAGTACTACACGCATGATCCTAGAGGAAGGGTTGGTAGGAGTTAACCATCGTGTGATCCCGACCTCCACACTAACAATGGCAATCAAAAAATAAACCAGGCTCCGACTTCATCACATAACGGTTCACCTTACGTGCATGCTACGAGAATCGCAAACTTTAACTCAAGTATTTATACCAATCCACAATTACTCACTAGCATGTCTCTAATATCACCATCTTTATATCTCAAAACAAATGCAAGGAATCAAACTTCTCATAGTATTCAATGCCCTCTATATGAAAGTTTATTATATCCCTCTTGGATGCCCATCATATTAGGACTAAATTCATAACCTAGGAAAATTACCATGTTGTTTAAGACTCTCAAAATAATATAAGTGAAGCATGAGAGTTCATCAATTTCTATAAAATAAAACCACCGCCGTGCTCTAAAAAGATATAAGTGAAGCACTAAAGCATATTACCTAGCTCAAAAGATATAAGTGAAGCACATAGAGTATTCTAATAAATTCATGATTAATGTGTGTCCCTATCAAAAGGTGTGTACAGCAAGGATGATTGTGGCAAACTAAAAAGCAAAGACTCATATCATACAAGACGCTCCTAGCAAAATACATATCATGTGGTGAATAAAAATATAGCCTCAAGCAAATTTAATGATGGATCAAAGACAAAAGAGGGGATGGCATCCGGGGCATCCCCAAGCTTAGATGCTTGGTTGTCCTTGAATATTACCTTGGGGTGCCTTGGGCATCCCCAAGCTTAGGCTCTTGCCACTCCTTATTCCGTTGTCCATCAAATCTTTACCTAAAACATAAAAACTTCACAACACAAAACTCAACAGAAAACTCGTAAGCACCGTTAGTATAAGAAAAGCAAATCACCACTTTGGGTACTGTTGTGAACTCATTCTAAATTTATATTGGTGTTACATCTACCATATTCCAACTTATCCATGGTTCATACCCCCTGATACTACCCATAGATTCATCAAAATAAGCAAACAACACATAAAAACAGAAGCTGTCAAAAATAGAATAGTCTGTGAAGATCTGAATTAAGCTCAAACTTCTGTAACTCAAAAAATTCTGAAAAATGAGGACAACCTGGGCAATTTGTATATCAATCTTATGTAAAACATTCAGACCCTTATCACGCTTCTTTGAATTTAAACAATTCTGTTACTCAACGCAAAAGTTTCTGTTTTTCAGCAAGATCAAATCAACTATCACCGTAGACCATCCCAAAGGTCTTACTTGGCTCAAACACTAATTAAAACACGAAAAAACAATTACTATAGTGGTAATAATGTGTATACTCATAAAGATAGAAAGGAAAAATATTGGGTTATCTCCCAACAAGCGCTTTTCTTTTGAGCCTTTTAGCTGGGCATTGAGATTTCAAAGATGCTCACATGAAAGATAATTATTGAAACACAAAGGGAGCATCACATAGCATGTGAAAATCACGTTTAAGTCTAACATACTTCCTATGCATAGGCAAGGAAAAACTAGCAAACAAATTATCAAAACTAGCAAAAACTAGCATATGCAAGGAAAAAGAATAAAACGTTGACAATCTCAACATAACGAGAGGTAATTTAGTGACATGAAAATTTCTACAACCATATTTCCCTCTCTCATAATAATTATATGAGGGATCACATTCAAATTAAACAATATAACTATCACATAAAATATTCTCTTCATGATCCACATGCACGCAAAGTTGACACTCTTCCAAAATAGTGGGATTATTATAAAATAAATTCATGACCTCTCGAAGCCCACTTTTATCAAAAATTAAGATTGGTCATTCGCCAAAGTAGTGGGATCATTATTACCTAGAGTTGACACTCTTCCGAACCCACTTTCAATAATATTGCAAACACATTCATCATGAGGTTTAAATAAATTTTCAAGATCATAAGAAGAATCACCCCAATCATGATCATTGCAATAAGTAGTGGACATAGCAAAATTAGCATCCCCAAGCTTAGGGTTTTGCATATTATTAGCACAATTTACATTTAGAGAACTTATAATAACATCGTTGCAATCATGCTTTTTTTGAAGGATATCATGAATCACTTCATAAATTTCCTCTTTTAACACTTCATCACAATTTTCAGATTCACGAATCTCAAGCAAAACTTCATAAAGATTATCTAGTGCACTCAACTCACTAGCAATTGGTTCATCATAGTTGGATTCTTTCAAAAATATAGCAAGTGGATGGGGATCCATAAACCTTTTGCTTATTGATTTTCAATAAATACACAATTACGCCAAGCGAACACGTAGACGAACCAAGTAAGACATAAAGGCAAATGGAAAGACGGACGAAAGAAGGGCAAATAAAAAGGTAAATATTTTTGCATTTTTTTGGAAACTTTTTAGAAGTGGGGGAGAGGAAAACGAGAGGCAAATGGCTAATAATGTAATGCAAGAGATGAGAGTTTACGGTGGGTACTTGGTAGGCTTGACGTAGAACCTCCCCGACAATGGCGGCAGAAATTCTTCCCGCTACTTATTGAGCTTGTGTTGGTTTTTCCCTTTAAGAGGAAAGGGTGGTGCAGCAAAGTAGAGATAAGTATTTCCCTTTGATAACCAAGGTAGCAATCCAGTAGGAGGTACGAGCAAGTCTCCAATCTATGCACCTGCACAAACAATCAAACACTTGCACCCAACGCGAACCATCACGGTCACTTGCAAGGATGAGATCTAATAGAGATGGATATAAAAGATTACTAAAATGTAAAACAAAGTAAAAACAAATAAATTGCAGCAAGGTATTTTTGGGTTTTTGGGTTTATAGATCTGAAAATATATGATGGAAAATAGACCCAGGGCCCATAGGTTTCACTACAAGCTTCTCTCTTGAAGAAAGCATACGGTAGGTGAACAAATTACTGTTGAGCAATTGATAGAAAAGCGAATAATTATGATGATATCCAAGGCAATGATCATCAATATAGGCATCACGTCTGTGACAAGTAGACCGACCCCTGCCTGCATCTACTACTATTACTCCACACATCGACCGCTATCCAGCATGCATCTAGAGTATTAAGTTCATAAGAACGGAGTAATGCCTTAAGCAAGATGACATGATGTAGAGGGATAAACTCAAGCAATATGATATAAACCCCATCTTTTTACCCTTGATGGCAACAATACAATAAGTACCTCGCTACCCCTTATGTCACTAGGTGAGGACACTGCAAGATTGAAGCCAAAACTAAGAACCTCTCCCATTGCAAGAAAAACCAATCTAGTTGGCCAAACCAAATATATAGTTCGAAGAGAAATACAAAGATATCTTAATCATGCATAAAAGAGTTCAGAGAAGACTCAAATAATATTCATAGATAATATGTGTCAGGACCCCGACTCGATGTCACATCGATCTAGCCGGTAACACCTCATATCACTTTGCGGCCTCACGCACGGTATCCCCACGGGTGTCGCCTTACCTTTGCCCGGGACCATTTGCGCCTTTTGGCTCACGTATATGATAGTGTCGCTAGCATCCATATGATAAGGAGCCCGGGCTGACATGACTAGTCGTAAACCCAAAGTGGCACAGACTTACAGGGACAGGCATCCACGACCCAGCTTCGAACGTGTCGGTCATCAGCAAATGGGTCCGGGCTGTAGCACTGGGCTAGCAGGACTCCGGTAAACCGGGCTGTAGCGGGCTAACAGGACTCCGGTACTCAAAGCGTGACATTTCCCCGAAGGGACAGACACAGGAACGAAGAAGGACACATGCCGGCCAGCCTAAGTGTTCCAGAGCAGTAGCAAGCTACCATGGCTCAGCGGTAACACTAGGAGACATTTGCCGGTAAGAGAGGCTACTAAAGATAAACAACTAGATAGTCAGATCCCACACATACCAAGCATTGCAATCATACACACAATATGCTCGATATGTGCAAATACAACGAAGCATCACAACATGACTCTACGACACAAGTACTTTATTTAAGGCTCAGGGAGCCATACATAACATACACAAAGGTACGGGTCACACGACCCAACATACAAGTCATACAGTCATACAAACCAACAGCGGAAGTACATTGTCTGAGTACAGACAACTAGTAAAATAAAAGAGGCTTGGAAAGCCTAGCTATACTACGTGGTCCTTCACAAGCTCAGGGTCACCACCTGGGTCTTTAGCCTACTCGTTGATGTCAACGTCTACATAGAACCCATCAGAAGGGATTGCAGCGTCTTCTGTAAAAATGTAGATTATAGCATCATGAGTACAAAGGTACTCAGCAAGACTTACATCAGATCCTACATACATGCTTAGTATCAAGAAGGGTTGGTGGAGTTATTGCAGCAAGCCAGCTTTGACTCTTGGCTAGTCTATCCTACGATACTTCAACTTGAAATGGTTTTGCGCACACGAGTCCACTACTCACCACTTCAATACACTACCGAGGATCCACCTCCGTCTTCCTACGGAAGAGCCATCCTCGGCACTCACACTTATCTTGAGGCTTTTAGCAGTTTCCATTTACTTGTCTATGAACTGTATAGGCAACCAAGTAGTCCTTTACCGCGGACGCGGCTATTCGAATAGATTATGATAACCCTGCAGGGGTGTACTTCTTCATACATGTTTCCACCACTTAGCGTCTGCACACGACATGTGCTCGGCAGACTTCAAGCGAAAGCCGACGTGGGTGTAGACCACGACCTACCTAAACACTTAAGCCTCTAGTCCAGGTTTATCGCCTATTCAGGTTCCATCCGTAGGGAGTCCGGCCGAGGTTTCCCATACGGCCCCGAACGATGTGAACAGGGTTCCCGAGGTACCTAACGGGTATTCGGTACACCGTGCCACGTACCTACCGCATCACAGCCCACCCCTACGGTCAGCGCTGTCCACGGCCTCCAGTAGACTACAAACACCAGAAACTACTTGCAACTCCTGGACAGAGAGCTAGGGTGAATAAGAAGTCGAGCGGGGTCATATTTCAGGGCCCAATGCATGGTAGTAACTGTGTCTTAAATCACACATACAGATCTCAGTGCTTAAGGTCGGCTTCAATGAAACAACCCACCATGTACTCCTACATGGCCTCTCATCGATACCTTTACCAAATCGTGTTCACCACACCACTCTCATTACCGACATAAACATTTCACTCTAGCCCATCACCCAGATGAACCAGACCTGACACAACTCTAAGCATAGCAGGCATAGCAAGGTAGGAACAACACATACATATGGCTCAATCAACTCCTACACATGCTAGTGGGTTTCATCTAGTTACTGTGGCAATGACAGGTCATGCAGAGGAAATGGGTTCAACTACCGCAGCACACAGCAGTTTAAAACGCGTTGTCTTAATGCAGTAAAAGAGAGCAGGAGCGAGAACATGGGATTGTATCGATATGATCAAATGGTTGGTTGCTTGCCTGACGGGTCGGTGCACTGGTATTGCTCTTCGTCGGGGTTATCA
This sequence comes from Triticum dicoccoides, assembly GCF_002162155.2. Taxonomy (NCBI): domain Eukaryota; kingdom Viridiplantae; phylum Streptophyta; class Magnoliopsida; order Poales; family Poaceae; genus Triticum; species Triticum dicoccoides. The sequence continues at coordinate 485,127,494 of NC_041387.1, read as the reverse complement.
CGGTACTCCTCAGGGGCAGAACCTGCCGCAGAGAGCACCGATACACAAACATTACCAAACAGTATGCAACAATATGATGCATGCATGAGACATGGCAAAATGAGTGTATTGGGCTAATGCAACTAAGAACAGATGGGTTTGAACTAATTTGAACCATTGATTCAAAGTTCAAACTCATAAATTGCCATTTAAGGTGTTTTATCTTGTTCTGTGATAAACAGCAAGTTAGCTTGTTTAAACATGCATGAAAATAGTACAGATGGATAGATTGGATTTTTCTGATCATTTTTCATATATAATTTGTCTGATTTGGAGTTACAGAATAAAAGTTATGAATTTTTGAAGTTTAAATTATATTATGGAATTTCCTGATTTAAATTAAATCCAGAAAATCAATTACTGCATCAGCCTGACGTCAGTGTGACGTCAGCAGGTCAACGGAACAGGTCTGGGTCAAACCTGACAGTGGGTCCCGCATGTTAGGGTGATTATTTTAATTAAGATTTAATTAAAACTAATCCTGTTTAATTAACAGGGCTGGGCCCCACCTGTCATTGACTCAGGGGAGTCAACCAGGGCCCACCCGTGGTCAAAGTCAAAGCCAGCGATGCCGGCGTTTAGCCGCCGGCGAGCCCGACGCGGCGGACGGGAGTGGTTTTGGCCATTTCGGCCACCAAATGGGCCGCGGAGACCACCGGAGTGGAGCTGAGGACAAACCGCAGCTCTTGGCGGAGTCCGTTGGGGTCGGGGTGGCCGGAGTTGGCACCGGCGACGACTTTGGCGGCCACCGGGGTTCGGTCGAAGATGAACTTGGCGCTAGAGGGGTCGGTGAGGCTCGTGGAGTGGCTAGCTAGGTGCTGCGGGACTCGGTGAGTAAGATGGACACCATCTTGTGGCCGGAGTGTGGCTGGAAGCACGTCGGCGACGAGATCCGCGGCGGTGCGGGCGTGTGATCCTCGTGCGGTGGCTACACGGCTCAGGAATGAGAGAGAGAGGGTCGGAGGAGTAGCTAGGCTCACAGCGCTCCCGTAGAGGCCACCGGCGAGGTCGGGGACGAGCTGAGGCGGCGACGGCGTTGAAGGGGATCTTCGGCGACGGTGAGCTCGGGCGAGGTCGGTGCGGTGGTCTCGGGCCGCACGAGCGCACGGGGCTCGGCTAGCTCGATGAAGTAGAGGACGGCGGAGCTTCTGGACAGGGTGGCGCGGCGTGGAGACGACGGGGAGCACGGCTACGGCGGTGGTGCGGCGACGGTGGCGTCGGCCATGGCGTGGGAGCGCGAGGGAGAGGAACTGGGGGCGAATGGAGGTGTCCAGGAGGGTCGGGGCGCGACGTGGAGCTCGTCCAGGCCATCAGGGCGGCGAGAGGGGGAGGCAGGGCGGCGTGCAGCTGCGTGGCGAGCTGCGGTGCCGCCGCCGAGCACCTTGGCTGCCTGCCTGGCAAGCCAAGCAGCTCGCTGGAGCGGTGGCCGGGCTGGGCCGGCCAGGTGGGCTGGCTGGTGGGCCTGTGGTGGCGCCAGGTAAGTTTTCCCTTTTTCTTTCTGTTTCTGTTCTTTTTTAATACTTCTGCGACTTTGTTGAATTAAATAAAATACTTAGGCAACTCCTAAAATCACCAAATTACTCCTGGTCCATAGTTGGATTATTTCCAACATGAAACATTTTAGTTTGGAGATATTTGAGCATTTAAATATTTATATAATTTTAAATGCCCAAATTCAAATATTTATGACTTAATTCAAAAACCCTAAGATGGCCTAGGAAAATGTGCACCACTTTTGGCAGAGGTTCTGAACCAAGACAAAAATGATGGGCATTTTAGAAGGGCATTTCAGGTTCATTGAAAAGTTTTTTAGTAAACCCTAGTTGGTTTCAGAGGGGACTGGGGGTTCTGTCATCCCCATTTCAAGTTTCTGATGAAAAAGTAGACATGATGCAACACTCTAATGCATGGCTAACTAGGATGTGACAACTCACCCCCACTCAAAAGAATCTCGTCCCGAGATTTGGGTTCCTCCGGGAAGAAGGCGGGATACTCGAGTCGAAGACGATCCTCCCTTTCCCAAGTTGCTTCATCCTCAGAATGGTGCGACCATTGAACCTTGAGAAACTTGATATTATGACGTCGGGTGGTACGTTCGGCCTGATCGAGGATACAAATGGGGTATTCTCGATATGTAAGGTTATCTTGGAGATCAAGCGTTTCGTGGTCCACTTCACGGATAGGATCCGAGAAGCAACACCTGAGTTGAGAAACGTGGAAGACATCGTGGACTCTGGAGAGGTGCGGAGGTAGTTCCAACTGGTAGGCAACTTCTCCTCGTTTGGCGAGAACGCGAAAAGGTCCAATGTAACGAGGAGCCAATTTGCCTTTGATACCGAAACGATGGGTTCCCTTCAGAGGGGTGACCCGAAGATAAGCCTTCTCGTCAACCTCGAAAGTCATAGCCTTATGTTTTCGGTCATATTGACTCTTTTGACGGGATTGGGCTGTTTTCAACTTTTCACGAACGATGCGAACTTGTTCTTCTGCTTCCTGAATCATATCCGGGCCAAAGAATTGTCTTTCCCCGGTCTCTGACCAGTTAAGGGGTGTTCGACACCGTCGTCCATAGAGAACTTCAAAAGGGGCTTTACCCAAGCTTGATTGATAGCTGTTGTTGTAAGCGAATTCGGCAAATGGAAGGCACTTCTCCCAGTCCATTCCGAATGAGATAATAGAGGCTCGAAGCATGTCTTCTAGAATCTGGTTGACGCGTTCCACTTGACCACTTGACTGAGGGTGGAAAGCGGTGCTAAAGGAGAGACGAGTCCCCATAGCATTTTGGAAACTTTCCCAAAATCGAGAGGTAAAAAGACTTCCTCGATCCGAGTTAATTTCCAAAGGAACACCATGGAGGGACACTATTCGGGAGATGTATAAGTCTGCCAGCTGACTAGCGGTTATACTCTCACGAACAGGTAGGAAATGGGCTACTTTGGAAAGACGACCGACCACGACGAAAATAGCATTATTACCTCTCTTGGTCCTGGGAAAACCGGTAATGAAATCCATACCAATTTTATCCCATTTCCATTCAGGAATAGCTAAGGGTTGAAGGGTGCCAGCAGGCCGTTGATGCTCTGCTTTTACACGACGACAGGCGTCGCAATTAGCAATATACTGAGCAATTTCCCTCTTCATCCTAGTCCACCAGAACCTCTGGCGTAGGTCCTGATACATCTTAGTACTACCGGGATGAATGGTGAGAGGAGATTCATGAGCTTCCTTAAGGATCAACTGCCGTAGATGCTGGTTCTTGGGAACCACTAGACGGTTCTCAAAGTACACAACACCATGATCATTTGTAGAGAAACAACTAGCACCTCCGCTAGCAATGTTCTCTTTGATTTTAGATATTCCCTTATCTCGCTTTTGGGCAGCGATGATTTGATCCGTAAGAGTAGGTTTTGCTACCAAGGTGGAAAGAAAACCTTGAGGTAAAATGTGAAGGTTAAGCTTCCGAAATTCCTCATGGAGAAGCGGTTGACTTTGTTGTAACATCAGATTGTTACAATAAGATTTACGACTTAGCGCATCAGCCATGACGTTGGCTTTCCCTGGGGTGTAGGTTATTCCTAAGTCGAAGTCTGTGATCAATTCAACCCAACGTCTTTGCCTGAGATTCAGATCCAGTTGGGTGAAGATGTACTTCAGACTTTGGTGATCAGTGAAAATTTCGCAACGATTACCGAGGAGGTAATGTCGCCAGGTCTTAAGTGCATAGACTACGGCTGCAAGCTCTAGATCATGAGTAGGATAATTCTCCTCATGTGGGTGCAACTGCCGTGAGGCGTAGGCAATTACATGTCGATCTTGCATAAGGATGCAACCTAGTCCTTGTCGCGAGGCGTCGCAGTAGATAACAAAGTCCTTGGAGAAGTCTGGCGGTACCAGTACGGGAGCAGAGGTCAGGCGTCTTTTCAGTTCCTGAAAGTTGTGCTCACATTGTGGAGTCCATTCGAACTTCTTATCTTTCTTGAGGAGTTCGGTTAGAGGTTTGGCAACCTTGGAGAAGTTCTCGACAAAGCGACGACAATAGCTCGCTAAGCCTAGAAAACTCCGAACTTACTTGACCGATTCAGGTGGAGTCCAATTAAGGACGGCTTGAACTCGCTCAGGGTTAACAGCAATACCTTTACCAGATATTACATGACCCAGATAGGTCACTTCTGACAACCAAAATTCACATTTAGAAAATTTGGCATAAAGGCGATGCTCTCGAAGTTTTTTCAACACTAGCCTTAGATGTTCGGCATGTTCTTCCTCGTTCTTGGAGTAGATGAGTATATCATCGAGGTAAACCACGACGAATTTATCCAAATACTCCATGAAGATTGAGTTCATTAACCGAGAAAAGGTGGCTGGAGCGTTGGTTAAACCGAAGGACATGACGGTGTACTCGTATTGGCCATAACGAGTAACAAAGGCCGTTTTAGGAATGTCCCCGTTTCTGATTTTGATTTGATGGTAGCCCAACCTCAAATCCATCTTGGAGAAGACTGAGGATCCAGCGAGCTGATCATACAGGTCGTTGATCCTGGGAAGCGGATATTTGTTCTTGATTGTGACCAAATTGACAGGTCGGTAATCTACAACCATCCGGTCCGTACCATCCTTCTTCTTGACGAAGAGGACGGGGCAAGCCCACGGAGATGAGCTAGGTCGGATGAAACCCTTTTTCAAGGACTCATCGAGTTGTTTCTTAAGCTCGGCTAGTTCTAGGGGTGCCATCTTATAAGGTCTTCTAGCAATCGGAACGGTTCCTGGAATGAGGTCTATTACGAACTCAACATCTCTGTCAGGTGGAACACCTGGCAATTCCTCTGGGAAGACATCCGGGAAGTCACAGACTACCGGCACGTCCCCAAGGTCTGGCAAAGGGCTGGCGTTAAGAGAATATAATTTTCGCTTGGCTATTCGGGTCAAGACATTGACTATCTTCCCCGAAGGATGGGTGAGTTGAACAGTCCTAGAGAAGCAATCAATTTTGGCTTGATGAGCTGACATCCAGTCCATACCCAAAATGATATTAATATCTGAAGATTTAAGGGCTATCAAAGACGCGAGGAAAACAAGTCTGTCGACTTGGATTTCATTTCCATGGCTTACTCTAGAAGTTTGCCATTTGGATCCCGGAGTTTGAATTACCATAGAGGTTGGCATATCACCGAATGCGACGTTATGCAGGCGAGCATAGTTTTCAGATATAAAAGAATGAGAGGCTCCTGTATCGAAAAGAATAGATGCCGGGTGGCAATTAACAAGAAGCGTACCGAGAACGACGTTGGGATCCTCTTGAGCTTCTTCGGCAGAGATACAGTTGACATGGCCACGTGAAGCGGTGACCGGCTTGGCGTGGAATATTTTTCCTGTCGGCTTGCCACGGCCAACAGCTTTAGCAGACTGGTTGGGGTTGGTCTGGGGACACTCACGCATATAGTGACCAGATTCCCCACACTTGAAACAAGTCACGGAACTGGTACGTGGAGGAGCATTGTTGGTTGGACCCCCATAGGGCTTGGCCGGTGCAGACTGTTGAACGGGGCGAGGCGCCTGGAAGGATGGCCTCGGTGTGAACCTGGGTGGCAGGGCGGTGTTGGGTACCCACACGCGGCGCTTCTGAGGACCAGCACCGGATGAGGAAACCATATCCCGGCCATGCTTGCGTGTTGCGTCATAGTCAGTCTGACCAGTTTCAGCACTGATGGCTTTGTTGACAAGTTTCTGAAAAGATGTGCACTCATGCAGACGGAGGTCACGGCGAAGCTCAGGACTAAGGCCCTTACGGAACCTTGCTTGCTTCTTGGCATCGGTGGAAACTTCCTCAGTTGCATATCGTGCGAGATTACCAAACTCCCTGCTGTAAGCATCCACAGAAAGTCGGCCTTGGGTGAAACTGCAAAATTCCTCACGTTTACGGTCCATGAGACCCTCCGGAATGTGATGTTCACGGAAAGCCTCGCTGAATTCAGCCCAAGTAGTGACATGGCCCGCTGGGCGCATAGCTCCATAATTCTCCCACCATAGACTGGCGGGGCCTTCAAGATGATATGCAGCAAAGGTGACCTTGTCAGCCTCCGCTACCAGCGCGGAACGCAGTTTGTGAGAGATACTGCGAAGCCAGTCATCAGCGTCGAGAGGCTCGACGGAGTGGTGGAACGTGGGTGGATGTAATTTGATAAAATCACTGAGTGACACCACGTTAGCCCTCTGATGGTGTGCCGTGTTCTGTTCAATACGCTCCAACAAACGGTTGGTCTCCCGCTTGTTTCTCTCAGCTTCCATCATAACCTCGGCTAGGGAAGGAGGATGAGGCAGATTTTCATTCCTGCCTTCACTGCCTTCGGCCTGCTCTTGAGAAGCAGGGTTAGCGCGCGTGTTGACCATCCTAGGTAAACAAGACAATGATTTAGTCAGAATGATAAAATTCTGACATAGGATACAGAATGTAAGGGATAACTCGAAATGCAAGATGATCATCCGTATGACATGGTAAAACAGAAACTGCTTCTTTTATTCCATCGTCATACACACCACACAGGGTTTAGTACAAGACCAAACAAAGTACTATTACGGTGAGAAAAGGATTACATCTCATCGGAGGCATCCCAAGCTCCTATACATTATTTTTCTACACCTCCGGAAAGAGTACAAACTAGGTCATATCCCACGAGTCACGCGGGACGATAGACGACACAGCTAGTGCGAACTAGTGATACCTCCACTAACTCAGACCGATCCGTAGTAGTCCTCGTAGAAGTCACCTCCATAGCCTGGAAGCTCAACATGATCATCCGGAAACAGACGATCTCGCGGAGCCTGTGGACCATAGGGGCTAGGATGAGGCCTTGGACCAACAGACGGTGGCCTGCGGGGACCGCGAGGTGGGGTGATGCCTCCTACATCACGCCAAACCATCACGTCTGGCAGAGCAGATCTCACAGGATAGAGATCGCGCATATCTGAATTCCAGCTTGCACTGCCGGTGCGAACCGAGTCAAAGTGGCCCAGTGGTCAGCACGGGTATTGAAGAGCTCTAACCTCAAGGCCCAATTTTCACGGTCCTTATCCTCGAGCATCTCAGCAGTGGTGCGAGTCCGTGAATCCTCCTGAGTGGGGTCAGCATAGATAGCCTGGAGATACCCTTGTGCTCCCGGAAGTGATCCTGGCATATACCGGAAATCAGAGTCCCGAAATAGACCAGACCTGACTCGCATGATGGTCATCATAGAGTAGGCGGCATCCTGCACAGCCATCTCAATAGTAACCCCGAGTCCATAGGAGCAGTGAAGGGGCTCGGTGGATCCAGGATAAGATGGAAATATCCTGACAGTGCAGAGATACTGGCTTTGATTAAAGTCTCGGAATTGCTCTTCGACCGTGTACTCAGGATACCAGCGGTATCCAGCCTCAGTCATTACCCTGACCAACTTGGCAGTATGGCCGGGTACATCTAGGCATTGAGTCAGGCGAACCACTTGATTGAGGTCGCGAGTGGCCATCTGAAAGCACAATCATAATGCAAAGGCATTAGAATTTCTAGCAAAATTTCGGCAGCATAGCAGCTGTAAATGCTCAAGAAGGATTTGAGACATTTAACAAAGGATTTCGTACACACTCAACATCATCATATCACAGTTCTGAATCCATTCTAGCAACATAATATGGTAGAAGAACTGAACTAGGCTTGTATCCAACAAACTTATAAGGTACTACTGAGTAGTAACACGTGATCCTGATAGAGAGAATAGATCCTAATTCCTTAACCCCCGGTGGAAGAATGGACTGACTCAGATCAGAATGTCATAAGATAAAGGAGTAAAAAGAGCCTTACGTTCCAACCCACAAACAATTCCCCTACATATAACTAAAGAATTTCTAGACTCAACATCGACCAGTTTGGCTTGAAGAACCTACAGGCAGTCCGGCTCTGATGCCAACGCTGTCAGGACCCCGACTCGATGTCACATCGATCTAGCCGGTAACACCTCATATCACTTTGCGGCCTCACGCACGGTATCCCCACGGGTGTCGCCTTACCTTAGCCCGGGACCGTTTGCGCCTTTTGGCTCACGTATATGATAGTGTCGCTAGCATCCATATGATAAGGAGCCCGGGCTGACATGACTAGTCGTAAACCCAAAGTGGCACAGACTTACAGGGACAGGCATCCATGACCCAGCTTCGAACGTGTCGGTCATCAGCAAATGGGTCCGGGCTGTAGCACTGGGCTAGCAGGACTCCGGTAAACCGGGCTGTAGCGGGCTAACAGGACTCCGGTACTCAAAGCGTGACATTTCCCCGAAGGGACAGACACAGGAACGAAGAAGGACACATGCCGGCCAGCCTAAGTGTTCCAGAGCAGTAGCAAGCTACCATGGCTCAGCGGTAACACTAGGAGACATTTCCCGGTAAGAGAGGCTACTAAAGATAAACAACTAGATAGTCAGATCCCACACATACCAAGCATTGCAATCATACACACAATATGCTCGATATGTGCAAATACAACGAAGCATCACAACATGACTCTACGACACAAGTACTTTATTTAAGGCTCAGGGAGCCATACATAACATACACAAAGGTACGGGTCACACGACCCAACATACAAGTCATACAGTCATACAAACCAACAGCGGAAGTACATTGTCTGAGTACAGACAACTAGTAAAATAAAAGAGGCTTGGAAAGCCTAGCTATACTACGTGGTCCTTCACAAGCTCAGGGTCACCACCTGGGTCTTTAGCCTACTCGTTGATGTCAACGTCTACATAGAACCCATCAGAAGGGATTGCAGCGTCTTCTGTAAAAATGTAGATTATAGCATCATGAGTACAAAGGTACTCAGCAAGACTTACATCAGATCCTACATACATGCTTAGTATCAAGAAGGGTTGGTGGAGTTATTGCAGCAAGCCAGCTTTGACTCTTGGCTAGTCTATCCTACGATACTTCAACTTGAAATGGTTTTGCGCACACGAGTCCACTACTCACCACTTCAATACACTACCGAGGATCCACCTCCGTCTTCCTACGGAAGAGCCATCCTCGGCACTCACACTTATCTTGAGGCTTTTAGCAGTTTCCATTTACTTGTCTATGAACTGTATAGGCAACCAAGTAGTCCTTTACCGCGGACGCGGCTATTCGAATAGATTATGATAACCCTGCAAGGGTGTACTTCTTCATACATGTTTCCACCACTTAGCGTCTGCACACGACATGTGCTCGGCAGACTTCAAGCGAAAGCCGACGTGGGTGTAGACCACGACCTACCTAAACACTTAAGCCTCTAGTCCAGGTTTATCGCCTATTCAGGTTCCATCCGCAGGGAGTCCGGCCGAGGTTTCCCATACGGCCCCGAACGATGTGAACAGGGTTCCCGAGATACCTAACGGGTATTCGGTACACCGTGCCACGTACCTACCGCATCACAGCCCACCCCTACGGTCAGCGCTGTCCACGGCCTCCAGTAGACTACAAACACCAGAAACTACTTGCAACTCCTGGACAGAGAGCTAGGGTGAATAAGAAGTCGAGCGGGGTCATATTTCAGGGCCCAATGCATGGTAGTAACTGTGTCTTAAATCACACATACAGATCTCAGTGCTTAAGGTCGGCTTCAATGAAACAACCCACCATGTACTCCTACATGGCCTCTCATCGATACCTTTACCAAATCGTGTTCACCACACCACTCTCATTACCGACATAAACATTTCACTCTAGCCCATCACCCAGATGAACCAGACCTGACACAACTCTAAGCATAGCAGGCATAGCAAGGTAGGAACAACACATACATATGGCTCAATCAACTCCTACACATGCTAGTGGGTTTCATCTAGTTACTGTGGCAATGACAGGTCATGCAGAGGAAATGGGTTCAACTACCGCAGCACACAGCAGTTTAAAACGTGTTGTCTTAATGCAGTAAAAGAGAGCAGGAGCGAGAACATGGGATTGTATCGATATGATCAAATGGTTGGTTGCTTGCCTGACGGGTCGGTGCACTGGTATTGCTCTTCGTCGGGGTTATCACGGTACTCCTCGGGGGCAGAACCTGCCGCAGAGAGCACCGATACACAAACATTACCAAACAGTATGCAACAATATGATGCATGCATGAGACATGGCAAAATGAGTGTATTGGGCTAATGCAACTAAGAACAGATGGGTTTGAACTAATTTGAACCATTGATTCAAAGTTCAAACTCATAAATTGCCATTTAAGGTGTTTTATCTTGTTCTGTGATAAACAACAAGTTAGCTTGTTTAAACATGCATGAAAATAGTACAGATGGATAGATTGGATTTTTCTGATCATTTTTCATATATAATTTGTCTGATTTGGAGTTACAGAATAAAAGTTATGAATTTTTGAAGTTTAAATTATATTCTGGAATTTCCTGATTTAAATTAAATCCAGAAAATCAATTACTGCGTCAGCCTGACGTCAGTGTGACGTCAGCAGGTCAACGGAACAGGTCTGGGTCAAACCTGACAGTGGGTCCCGCATGTTAGGGTGATTATTTTAATTAAGATTTAATTAAAACTAATCCTGTTTAATTAACAGGGCTGGGCCCCACCTGTCATTGACTCAGGGGAGTCAACCAGGGCCCACCCGTGGTTAAAGTCAAAGCCAGCGACGCCGGCGTTTAGCCGCCGGCGAGCCCGACGCGGCGGCGGGAGTGGTTTTGGCCATTTCGGCCACCAAATGGGCCGCGGAGACCACCGGAGTGGAGCTGAGGACAAACCGCAGCTCTTGGCGGAGTCCGTTGGGGTCGGGGTGGCCGGAGTTGGTGCCGGCGACGACTTTGGCGGCCACTGGGGTTCGGTCGAAGATGAACTTGGCGCTAGAGGGGTCGGTGAGGCTCGTGGAGTGGCTAGCTAGGTGCTGCGGGACTCGGTGAGTAAGATGGACACCATCTTGTGGCCGGAGTGTGGCCGGAAGCACGTCGGCGACGAGATCCGCGGCGGTGCGGGCGTGTGATCCTCGTGCGGTGGCTACACGGCTCAGGAATGAGAGAGAGAGGGTCGGAGGAGTAGCTAGGCTCACAGCGCTCCCGTAGAGGCCACCGGCGAGGTCGGGGACGAGCTGAGGCGGCGATGGCGTTGAAGGGGATCTCCGGCGACGGTGAGCTCGGGCGAGGTCGGTGCGGTGGTCTCGGGCCGCACGAGCGCACGGGGCTCGGCTAGCTCGATGAAGTAGAGGACGGCGGAGCTTCTGGACAGGGTGGCGCGGCGTGGAGACGACGGGGAGCACGGCTACGGCGGTGGTGCGGCGACGGTGGCGTCGGCCATGGCGTGGGAGCGCGAGGGAGAGGAACTGGGGGCGAATGGAGGTGTCCAGGACGGTCGGGGCGCGACGTGGAGCTCGTCCAGGCCATCAGGGCGGCGAGAGGGGGAGGCAGGGCGGCGTGCAGCTGCGTGGCGAGCTGCGGTGCCGCCGCCGAGCACCTTGGCTGCCTGCCTGGCAAGCCAAGCAGCTCGCTGGAGCGGTGGCCGGGCTGGGCCGGCCAGGTGGGCTGGCTGGTGGGCCTGTGGTGGCGCCAGGTAATTTTTCCCTTTTTCTTTCTGTTTCTGTTCTTTTTTAATACTTCTGCAACTTTGTTGAATTAAATAAAATACTTAGGCAACTCCTAAAATCACCAAATTACTCCTGGTCCATAGTTGGATTATTTCCAACATGAAACATTTTAGTTTGGAGATATTTGAGCATTTAAATATTTATATAATTTTAAATGCCCAAATTCAAATATTTATGACTTAATTCAAAAACCCTAAGATGGCCTAGGAAAATGTGCACCACTTTTGGCAGAGGTTCTGAACCAAGACAAAAATGATGGGCATTTTAGAAGGGCATTTCAGGTTCATTGAAAAGTTTTTTAGTAAACCCTAGTTGGTTTCAGAGGGGACTGGGGGTTCTGTCATCCCCATTTCAAGTTTCTGATGAAAAAGTAGACATGATGCAACACTCTAATGCATGGCTAACTAGGATGTGACAATATGATCATAAACTCAAAATTCAACAGATCTCAACAAACGCACCGCAAGAAGTATTACATCGAATAGATGTCCAAGAACATCGAGGAGAACATTTTATTGAAGATCAAAGGGATAGAAGAAGCCATCTAGCTACTTGCTATGGACCCGTTGGTCGGTGGTAAACTACTCACACATCATCGGTAGGGCAATAGGGTTGATGTAGAAGCCCTTCGTGATCGAATCCCCCTCCGGCAGATTGCCGGAAAAGGCCCCGAGATGGGATCTCATGAGAACAGAAGCTTGCGGCAGCGGAAAAGTATTTTGGTGGATGCCTCTGGTGGTTTGGGAGTATTTGGGAATTTATAGGCCAATAATTAGGGTTGGAGGACTCACGTGGGATCCAGAAGCCAGGGAGGCGCCCCCTAGGGCGCGCCTTGATGGCTTGTGGTGCCCTCGGGACTCTTCTGGCCCCCTCCCCAAGCTCCGTGGATGTCTTCTGGTCCAAGAAAAATCATCGTTAAAGTTTTATTCCATTTGGACTCTGTTTGATATTCCTTTTCTATAAAACTCAAAAACAAGGAAAAACTGAAATTGGCACTGGGCTCTAGGTTAATAGGTTAGTCCCAAAAATAATACAAAATAGCATATAAATGCATATAAAGCATCCAAGATAGATAATATAATAGCATGGAGCAAAAAAAATTATAGATACGTTGGAGACATATCATAAAGTATGACGGTCTAATGCTCTTAAGCACACCCACAATCATTTCCTGCTCAAGGATCTTAAGCACTTTATTCAACCATTGTGTGCTGGAAATTTGATTGTCACGTGAAGGGATTATGCCAACTAAATGGTCATTCATGGGTTTTTGTTGTTGCTTCTTGCTTAGGAACTATGGACCTCTGATATATGTCTCTTGCGAGCTCTTTTGATCAATTCCTTTATTTACCACATACACAACATTTCAAGAGAAAGCCAAATATTATGTGTTTGTAGTGTTGCCACTACGTACGGTAACAAACTCATAGCCAAAATCCAAGCTATCGCTCTTGGTGGATCATTCATTGGCCAGCAAAGTTCTCAACATAACATCAAGAAAGGTGATGAAGCCACTTTTACACGGGTACACGTGCATATAGTAGCAAGGCCATGGCACCAGCAAGGAGCTGAAGTAGCATGTAAGAGATACAACACATATTTTTTGGCATAATCTCGTTCACCCTTCAACTAAGTTCCTCTAGAAAATTTAATCCACAAGTACTATCAAGTGTATTGAAATTAACAACATGGGATTGAGAAATTCAAACATCACTTCTACTACAATTTTCTCAACTCCCAAGTCTTGAAAGACTTTCTCTTGTGCAAAGTAATCATTAGTTAATATCATTTCATTCAAAAATACTCCCATGGCAAGCCTTGGTTGTCTAAACCAAACAGAACAAAGGCTACAAAATTATTTCAGCTGCTAGAACAAAACCTTTGTCTTAACTATCAAGACTTACTCCCATTTGCACATATCACTGATGTCTACTACGAACTTGTTCTTGTAGACTCGTGTTGGGCCTCCAAGCGCAGAGTTCTGTAGGACAGTGGCAAATTTCCCTCAAGTGGATGACCTAAGGTTTATCAATCCGTGGGAGGTGTAAGATGAAGATGGTCTCTCTCAAACAAACCTGCAACCAAATAACAAAGAGTCTCTTGTGTCCCCAACACACCAAATACAGTGGTAAATTGTATAGGGGCACTAGTTCGGCGAAGAGATGGTAATACAAGTGTATTAATGATAGTAGATATTGTTTTTTGTAATAGGAACAATAAAAAAGCAAGGTGACAAGTAACAAAAGTGAGAACAAACGGTATTGCAATGCTTGAAAACAAGGCCTAGGGTTCATACCTTCACTAGTGCAATCTCTCAACAATGCTAACATAATTAGATCATATGACAATCCCTCGACATGCGATAAAGAATCACTCCAAAGTTCTTATCTAGTGAAGAACATAAGACAAAATTGTTTGTAGGGTACAAAACCACCTCAAAGTTATCCTTTCCGATCGATCTATCGAGCTATTCCTATAAGTGTCACAAACAACCCAAGAGTTTGTACTAAAATAACACCATATGATACACATTAACTAACTCTAATGTCACCTGGATACTCCAATGTCACAACAAGTATCTGTGAGTTGATTATATGATATGCATCAAACAACTCTAGATTCATAATATTCAATCCAACACAAAGAACCTCAAAGAGCGCCCCAAGATTTCTACCGGAGAACCAAGGACGAAAACATGCATCAACCCTTATGCATAGATTACCCCAATGTCACCTCGGGAATCCTCGAGTTGAGTGCCAAAACATACATCAATTGAATCAATATAATACCGCATTATGACCACGAATATTCATATGCAAGACATACATCAAGTGTTCTCAAATCCAACAAAGTATTCGATCCAATAAAAGTGAAATCTCAAAGGAAAAAACTCAATTCGCAACAAGATAGAGAGGGGAAAAACCATATGATCCAACTATATTAACAAAGCTCGTGGTACATCTAGATCATGCCAAATCAAGAACATGAGAGAGATATCAAACACATAGCTACTAGTACAAACCCTCAGCCCTGAGGGTGGAATACTCCCTCCTCATCATGGTGGCCACCGAGATGATGAAGATGGCCTCCGGTGATGATCTCCCCCCCGGCAGGGTGCCAAAACAGGGTCTAGATTGGTTTTCATGGCTATAGAGGCTTGCGGTGGTGGAACTTCTGATCTAGGTTTATTTCTAGGGTTTTTTGTATTTATAGGATTTTTGGCATTGGTCTCACGCTGAGATGGGCTTTGAGGAGCCCACTACCCACCAGCACATGCTGGAGGGGGGTGGCACGCCCAGTTGGGTAGTGGCCACCTTGTGGCTCCTTTGGCCCTCCCACGAAGATTCTAGTGCCTCTTTTGTTCCCAAAAAAATCGTCAAAAATTTCCCTGCATTTGGAGAACTTTGATTTTTGCACAAAAAACAACACCACGGTAGTTCTGCTGAACACAACACCAGTCCAGTTAGTTTCATTTAAATCATATGAAATTGCACCCAAACCATATAAAATTGTTGTAAACATGGCATGAATACTTAATAAATTATAGATACGTCGGTGACGTATCAGCATCCCCAAGCTTAGTTTCTGCTCGTCCTTGTGTAGGTAAATGATAAGAGAAATAATTTATGAAGTGTGAATGCTAGCATAGTGCATAATTTGATCAATGATAATTTTAATCACTTTTCCTAGCATCAATTCACATGTTATGGTTCAAATAATGCCTTCTCTTTAAACTTAACAACTTATTCTCAAAAAAGTCTAAGTAAGAGGTCCACATACTCAATCATCATATAGTCTTCTATGATTGCTAGTACTCAAAGCATATTTCTAGAACAAATGGCATCCATTGAACACAGAGAAAGATAGGGGCTTAGAGCATCTCCAGCCGTTTGGCCCCCCAGGGCGGCGAAAAAAAGCCGCCTGGGGGTGAACCGACGCAAGTTTGGCGTGTGGGGGCGACTCCGTTCCCAGTCGTTGCCCACCAGGTCGCCGCGAGTTCGGCAAAATTACGTACAAACTTGTGCAAACTCAACGATCTGGTACAAACTTGGCAAAATTTCATTAAAATTTGTTCAAAAAAAGTAAAAACATGCAAACTACGGCAAACTACGCTAGCCAAACTACGCTAATCACTGCGCCGCGTCCACCGCCCACCATCTACATGCCGAGAAGCCTGTAGAAGCGGGTGTAGTCATCGCGTCGTTGTCGTCATCGTCGCGCGCCCTGTCGGAGCTACCCCCGTCCCTACTGCACGCCTGCCCAGGGTCGCCGACGCGCGGTGGGGCACTGGACGGCCCAGCCTCGCCCTCCTCGTTGCTGTCGAGGATGATGACGCCGCCCTCCTTGCGGCCGCATCGCCGGGCCTGGCACCGGGCCTGGAGCTCCGTGTACACCTGGCGCTGGCGGCGCACTTGCTCGCGGACGTAGTCCTCATTCGCCCATTTTAGGGTGGCCTCATCGTCGGGGGCCACCATGTCGACGTGCTCCAGCTTCACGGGGAGCAGGCCCGGCTCGGGCTTTGGCCGGACCAGGCAAAGGGAGCGAGGGGAGGGGCGGGTACCCTCGTTGATGACGAGGGCGCCGCTGCAGGTGTAGCGCTGCTGCGGTGTCTCCTCCGGCTCTAGCTTGATGGGACGGAGAGCCAGCGAGCCGGAGGAGAGCAAGCTGAAGCCCGATGATGAGGATGTCGGCTCCATTCGCCGTGGTGTCCAGGAACTCGCGGCGGTAAGAGAAGGATGGCCACGTCGGGTACTCGAGGCACGTCACGTTGCCGGTCTCGATGTGGACGAGGACGGCCTCGAGGGTGCGGCCTGGGACGCCCCACCACTCATGCCATCCTTCGGCGTTGAGGCGGACGTGGGGAATGACGCTGTTGATGGAGGTGATCTGCTCTTCGCGGTGTCCACAATGTTTCATTGTCCGGCGTTTACCCTGGCTCGTTCCACTATTCCTCCGTCAGGGACAAGCGGATGCGGGCGATCTCCGCCCGCCGTGCCGCCCCTTCGGGCACCGGTGGCCCCGGGACGCCGCTGGTGCTCAGCCTCCACGCCCCCGGCACGCGCATGTCTGGGGGCGCCGGGTACTCGACCTTGTAGAGGAGGCGTGCCTCTGGCTCTTAGAGATGGCGGGGGCCAAAGCCGTTCGCCGCCGCGCCGTTGCGTGAGAACCTCTCGACCATCTTTGCTCATCAGCGGGAAGGGGGAGGGGCTGCTTTTGCGAGGCGGATGCAGTGGGAGGTTGTGGCGTTCACCGGCGGGGAGGGGTCGCCTTTTATAGCCCCAGCGGGGCGGCGAGAGGCTGCATGCCGGGCGACGCGTGGCGGGAGCAGGCGAGACGCGCGTCGGCGGCGCCTTCACTACGCCGCCCATGAGGCATCAATGGAGGCTGACCGGCGCGGCAGCCTTGGCCAGCCTTGGCATTGATTCCCGCGGGAACCGAGGCGATGAGGGCAACGAGGTGGCGTCTCGCTGACTCGGCGGTCCCATCCCCATTCGTGCCAAATTCGAGTCCCTCGGCACCCCTGGTGCTCCCCAGCGTGCCGGGTTCGGCCCGGGTCCGCCGGTGCAAATTTCGGCCCAAACCGGCTAAAAATGGGCTCCTGGGCCGGTTTTCCTATGCCGGCGC